>NC_062544.1:43949883-44261133 GCF_016906955.1 Phacochoerus africanus
AGTTTCAGGTGTACAGCAAAGTGATTTAGTTATATATGTTTTTTTCAGATACTTTTCCATTATAGGTTAATTATAAGATATTGAATATAGTTTCCTGTGCTATACAGTAAATCCTTGTTTCTTTTATGTATAGTACTGTGTGTCTGTTAATCCCATACTCCTAATTTATCCCTCTTCTTCCTTCTTCCTCTTTGGAAATCATACATTTATTTTCTATCCCTATGAGTTTCTTTCTGCCTTGTAAATAAATTCAATTGTACTATTTTTTATGTTCTACATATAAATGACATCATATATTTGTCTTTCTCTGATTTACTTCAGTTAATATGATACTCTCTAGGTCCATCCATGTTGCCGCAAATGGCAAAATTTCATTCTTTTTAAGGATGAGTAATATTCCATATTCTATATATGTGTGTGTGTGTATACACACCACATTTTCTTTATCCATTCATCTGTCAATGGACACTTAGGTTGCTTCCATTTCCATGTCTTGGCTATTATAAACAGTCCTGCTATGAACATTAGGGTGCATGTATCTTTTTTAATGAGAGTTTTCGTCTTTTTCAGATATATATCCAGGAGTGGGATTGCTAGATCATATGGTGACTCTATTTTTAGTTTCTTAAGGCACATCCCTACTGTTCTCAATAATGGCTGTACCAGTTTACATTCTCACTAGCAGTGTAGGAGTGTTGTCTTTTCTCTACACTCTCTCTAGCATTTATTACTTGTAGACTTTATTATGATGACAATTCCGACCGATGTGAGGGGATACCTCATTGTAGTTTTGATTTGAATTTCTCAAATAATTAGCAGAGAATCTAATTCTTCTTCAAGAGAATCTCATTCTCTTCAATGAGCATCTTTTCATGTGCCTGTTGGCCATCTGTATGTCTTCTGTGAAGAAATGTCTATTTAGGTCTTTTGCCCATTTTTTGATTGGGTTCTTTCTTTGTTTTTTGATATTGAGTCATATGATGTGTTTATATAGTTTGGAAATTAACCCTTTGTGGGTCACATCATTTGCAAATATTTTTTCCCAGTCCATAGGTTGTCTTTTCATTTTGCTTATTGAAATCCACACTTTTTCATCATAGGAGATTTTAAAAAAAGAAAGGGTGTACAAAGAGAAAGATAGAGACCTTCTCTTTGCTACTCAAGGCTGACACTTAGGATAGGGTGGGAAATATCCAGTGGGTGTTTGAAACATTTAGGAATCCAAAGACTGTCAGGCTTGGTGACCTCCTTTTCCAGGTATTTTCTTGGGCCTGGGTTCTTTCCCATGCTTGGGGCTAATTACTGGGTGAGGTGGCTGTTTGAAAGGAGCTATGGCTGGGAGTTCCTCTTGTGGCGCAGTTGGTTAAGGATCCAGTGTTATCACTGCAGCATCTTAGGTCATTGCTGTGGCATGTGTTTAATCCCCAGCCCAGAAACTTCCACATACTGTGGGTGTAGCCAAAAAAAAAAAAAAAAAGAGGTTTTTTGTTTGTTTGTTTGTTTGTTTTTAAGAAAAGAAAGGAGCTGTGGCTCACTGGAACCTACAGTAAGGGAACCAGGGGAGTAGTAGCCCACCCTCACTCTCCTCCCTCCCTTTAATGGTTTTTCAGGGCTTCTCACTGGCCAAATGAAACCAGAAGCCAGTAAGCAAAGGAGCCTCAGAAATGGCCCATAGAAATCAGCCTCGGGACAGAGAGCAGAGTGGAGATTGTAATGAAAAAGTGCAAATGAAAGACACGTGGCTTCCCTACTTACTTTTATCATCTCTCTCTCTCTCTAGCCCTCCTATCTCCAACACACATGCACACACACACACTCAGCAACTCTCAACTAACAGTTGTCCACTTTGAATCATAGTCACTGGGCTGTGGAGCTTTGTACATACTGTTCCTGTTGTCCAAAACACGTTTTCCTTCACCTACACTCATTCTTCTAGTCTCAGTTTAGACATCATTTCCTCCAGGAAGCCCTTCTTGATCTTCATGCCTGGAGTGGATACCCCTCCTGTGTTCCCACAGTAATTATGATTAATGTATTTAAGTGTATACTGTGGCCCAGGCACTAAGTAACCCCTAATATGTATTCCTTAAAACCTTATCTGGAAATAAAGTACTATCATTATCCCCAGTTTACAGACAATAAAACTGAGGCACAGAGCAGTTAACTGCTCAGAGTCACACAAGTTATGAGTATTGGAACCTACATTTGAGTTTGAGCAGACAGGAACTGGAGCCAAGGTGTTAATTACTGTGTAAACTGCTTCCACTCCAAACTGTACTTATTCCTAGACTAGTCACAGTGCCTGGTACACACACGACACTCAGTAAACACTAGATAATTTAATTAGTTAATTAATTAATCTCCATAGAACAGGAGTCCTGAGTTAGTTTTTTTTTAAGACTATCTGAGTGAAAAAGATTTGTTATATAGCTTTTGCTTTGTCCCTATCAAATACTTACATGATTTTGTGTTTTAATGCTCAAGATCTGGCTAGGAACTTTTGATACACCAGAATTTATTTTCCTTGTTGCTCTTGGGAGTTCAAGTGTCCATATGATGAAGGATCTGACAGCACAATTTCTGCAAAAACCATTAATGGTATCCACTTCAGCAATTATATTTATCATTTCCCACCTGGGAATTTAAACCCTATCTTTTGCTCACATGGATGTGCAGTAACTTATGGATCTGCTGCTGTGTCTGACGCCACAGTTTCTGCAAAAACCATTAGCGGTGTCTGCCTCAGCAATGACGTACAGGAATCAGCTCTTGGAAGAAATCAAAGAGAAGAGGAAGGTGGCTATGTAGATGAGTTGCGGGAAGATGGTCTAATATACAGGAAGGAAACAGCTCTCAGAGGAAAAGAATGAAGAAGACATATTGGATTCAACTGGATGAAGAATTAAACTGAGATATTGTAAAAGTGAGGAGAATCAAGAAACTGCAATTTTTGAGTGCACCTTCAATATGACAGGCACCATGTTTTAGATGACAATTCATTTAATCATTACAGCAATCCAGAGGGAAAATATTAAGTTTGCAGATGAGAAAACTGAAGGTCAAAGAGGTTAAATATTTGCCCAAGTTGACCCAGAAAGAGGCCATGCTGGAATCCAAAGCCCTTTCTACTGCTCATAGCCCTCAGGGTACATAGCTTAGAACTTCAGTGTTTAGTACAGAAGCGAAACATCACTCTCTCATTCATTCATTCATTTATATGTGAATATTTGTTGAGTGCCTACATTGTGCTAAGCATTGTGCTAATTGCTGGGAATATTATAGAGAAGAAGGCACATCCATAACTTCAAGGATCCTATTCATCATTGTGAAACTTGTAATGATAGGATGCTGTGAGGGGGTGCAAGGGCATATAAGGGAGGATTTACAAAGGTAGTGAATTCAAATGGAGCCTTGAGAGACCAGTTGAGAGACTGGGGATTAGCAAGGAAGTATATTCAAGGAAATGATTATAGCTGTTTAAAAGGCCTAGAGATCTCTCAGAAGTGCAAGAAGCTCAGCAGAAGGTAGGGTGACAGCAGAAGATAAAACCAGGCAGATAAACAGGGGTCCAGGCCTGGAAGAGAGAGAAGCAACAATTCAGAGGGTGGGAGGGCAAGCTGTTTCTTTGGGAAGGTCTGGGTTTCAGGTTAGGTAAGGAGACCTAGGGAATGCTTTGGGATGTTGAAAACCCAGTGAAGTTCATATATAGGAAATAGGGTTTCCCAAAAACACGATGAGCAGATATAGGAGGGTGTGGAAAAGCGGTGGTTGAGGCAAGGAGAAAGGAAAAACCAAATAGTCTGTGGAAGGGAGTCTAAGAGAAAAGAGATGAAGGAGAAGTTTCATCTTGAGTGGTGTCCAATGTTGATGTAGAAATCAACCATGATGCACTGAAAGTAAGGTAAACTGGAAGTCTTATTCCCCACAGTGGCGTTATGAATAGGAGAGACTTGGGTTTCTGTTCAAAGTCAGGCATGGCATAGGTTAGTTACACTTCCAAGGGAACTCTAGTCTAGATGAGCTGATGAGCAATGGTAGTATCACAGTTTCATTCTAAGACACTATTAATGGTGAAATTATGCAATTACTAACAGCTTTTTTTTTTTTTGGTGGAAGGGAGGAAGGTGTATTAATCATACATCTTGATTTCAGAAACATTATAGTATGAAACACATATGCCTTAGAGTTAAGGAAATATGAAAGTTGGTTCTGTGTAATTTCATCAATGTCCCTGGTTGTGGGAGGGAGAGAAACATCCTCATCAGAACTTACTGTTTATTTCTTCTTCTTCTTCTTCTTCTTCTTTTTTTTTTTTTTGATACATGAAACTACATTTATTTATTTTAAAAAATTTTTAATGATTTTTATTTTTTCCATTATGTTTGGTTTACAGTGTTCTGTCAGTTTCTACTGTACAGCAAAGTGACCCAGTCACGCATATATATATACATTCTTTTTCTCACATTATCCTCCATCATGTTCTATCATAAGCGACTAGCTATAGTTCCCTGTGCTATACAGTAGGATCTCATTGTTTATCCACTCCACATGCAATAGTTTGCATCTCTTAACCCCAGACTCCCAGTCCATCCCAATCTCTTCCCCTCCCCCTTGGCAACCACAAGTCTGTTCTCCAAGCCCATGATTTTCTTTCCTGTGGAAAGGTTCATTTGCGTCATATATTAGATTCCAGATAAAAGTGATATCATATGGTATTTGTCTTTCTCTTTCTGACTTACTTCACTTAGCATGAGAGTCTCTAGTTCTATCCATGTTGCTGCAAATGGCATTATTTTGTTCTTTTTTATGGCTGAGTCCATTGTGTATAGATACCACATCTTCTTAATCCATTCATCTGTCAGTGGTCATTTAGGTTGTTTCCATGTCTTGGCTATTGTGAATAGTGCTGAAATGAACATACGGGTGCATGTGTCTTTTTCTTTCTTTCTTTTTTTTTTTTTTGCTTTTTTAGGGCCGCACCCGTGGCATATGGCAGTTCCCAGGCTAGGGGGTCTAATCAGAGCTACAGCTGCTAGCATACTCCAGAGCCACAGCAATGCAGTATCCAAGTCGCGTCTTCGACCTACACCACAGCTCACAGCAATGCTGGATCCTTAACCCACTGAGCAATGCCAGGGATTGAACCTGCAACTTCATGCATGGTTCCTAGTTGGATTTGTTTCCACTGTGCCACAACGGGAACTCCTATATCTTTTTCAATGAGCGTTTTGTCCAGATATATGCTTAAGAGTGGGATTTCCGGGTCATATGGTAGTTCTATATTTAGTTTTCTGAGGTACCTCCATACTGTTTTCCATAGTGGTTGTACCAGTTTACATTCCTACCAACAGTGTAGGAGGGTGCCCTTTTCTCCACACCCTCTCCAGCATTTGTTATTTGTTGACTTATTAATGATGGCTATTCTGACTGGTGTGAAGTGGTACCTCATAGTAGTTTTGATTTACATTTCTTTAATAATTAGTGATGCTGAGCATTTTTTCATGTGCCTGTTAGCCATCTGTATATCTTATTTGGAGAAATGTCTATTCAGGTCTTTTACCCATTTTTTAATTGTGTTGTTGAAGAACTTACTGTGTTTCTTAAATGAATGAATGAGAAAGGTATGGAAAGATGGGCATTAAAAGAGATTAAGAAGAAATGAGATGAAAGTGTAGTCTGGATGATGTCAGTAAGAATTTCCTAACACTCATCATTCTAGTTTGGGCTCATCTTTGTTAATCACAAAACTGGTTTGTACAAAAACTTGGTGTCTCCTCCTAAGGGACTCTAAGATATAGAGGATTTTCATTCCTTTAAAATGGATTTCCTGGCTATAAGCAAAAATCTTGATAATCTCTCAAATTCTCTACCTGACTATTCTATCATATTTCTTCTATAATTCTTGTTTTGATCTTTACGCAGCCAATTTCAGACCTTGCTTATAACCAGGGCAAAGTTTTGTGTAAATAAGGCTTCACTTAGTCTTCGAGGCTTACTTCTTTAAATACTAAAATAAGAAATTTAACCTAAGAAATTTCCTAAGTTTTCCTCTGTTCTGTTTACATATCAAAATGAGCATAATGCTGGAGTTATTTGTATGCTCTGAGAGGCAAAACCAAACCCCTACTTGGTGTGATTTACTCAAATGCCAGATTCTCCTGGGGAAACTGGGCTCTCTTTATAACTTGATTCAAATAACTACTTTGATTCTCAATAGCTTTTTATGAAATTACCATGTAGAACCTAAATTGGTGCAGCTGAATTAAATAAATATCAGAGCTTAACATTCTTAATCGCAAACCTTCAATTTAACCAACCATTTATTATAATCAAAAAGCAATCAATATGTTGATTGTGGTGACATGCAAATAGAGATAGAATTATTAGTAATTACCCTATATTTGTGGTTCAGTGTGATGGAGAAATAACTGGAAAGAAATTGTAAAGTACACTCCAGTTAAAGGACTGGTTGCTATGTTTTAGAGCAGCATGCTGTATTGATTGTAGTCTTTAAATAAATTGAATAACATAGGTTGCTGTCAAACATGTGAATTATTCATGAAGCAGAGTTTAGGAACACTAAAACAGACCTGTTTATGAATATTCAGATGTGTTAATGCATAAATGACTGACCCAGTGCTCACCAATTCTTGCATGAAGAATAGGCCTCAGAAACAAAATAGAAATCTATTAGGCAAACTCACTCACTTGAAACAGTGTGAGAGATGAGGAAGGAAGTCTGAACCCCAAGTCAGCCTTCCTTGATCAGGAGCACTTGGTAACATCAAAGATTTTTCAGCAAACTCCAGAGACCTTGGAGTTCCTGTGATCACCTATCTGGTGTGCCTCTCGGATCCCTTCCTGTCAATATTTGGAACTAAATAGCAACATACTTTTGTTTGCTTATTCAGTTCTATTTACGAAAGGATGAATGGAAATTATAGAATGTTCCATGTTGGAGAAATCCTAAATGATGATTTTCTTTTCTCTAAATAAATCCTCACTGTTGCCTGTAAGCTGCATGGTTTAATATATATGAGGCCTCCATGAGAATGAAATTCTTATTTCCTGAATACTCTGGTCATGGAATGATATATTTTAATAAAGGATAAAATAGAGTCTTTGAGGTTATCAGCGTATGCAGAGGGGATCTCATAGGGAGGCAGTGATTTGCGACCAAGCAGGGGTGACCAGCCAGTGGAGTTTGCTGAGACTCAGGGGGTTTGCAGATAATGGGACCTTTGTTTTTAAAACAGGAGGCAGAAGTTCCCTTGTGTGGCGCAGAGGGTTAAGGATCAGTGTTATCACTGCAGCAGCTTGGATCACTGCTGTGGCGTGGGTTGAATCTCTAGCCTAGGAACTTCCACATGCCATGGGCAAGGCCAAAAAAAAAAAAAAAAAACCAACAACAACAAAAAACAGAAACAGGGAGTTCCTGATGTGACTCAGCGGTAAGGAACCCAGCTAGTTTCCATGAGGATGCAGGTTCAATCCCTGGCCTCTCTCAGTGGGTTAAGAATCCAGCGTTGCCGTGAACTGTGGCGTAGGTCGCAGGCACGTCTCAGATCTGGCATTGCTGTGGCTGTGGCGTAGGCCAGCAGCTGCAGCTACAATTCGACCCCCAGCCTGGGAACTGCCATATGCTATGTGTGTGGCCCTGAAAAGACCCCCCCCCCCAAATAAAGCACATCAAACAAACAAACAAACAAACACAAAACAAAAACAGGGGACAGTCTCAGGTAACCTGGGGTTTCTTGGCGTACTAATCCTGGCAGTTTGACAAGAGGAACCTCCAGGGAAGTGACTTTCTGTGCAAAAATTGGAAAAGCTCTGGGCAAACCAGGACTGTTGCTCACCTACCAAACCACAAGGGGAATTGAACAGATTGGTGGCGGGGGGGGGGGGGGGGAGAGATTCTACTTATGTTGATCAAGTTTCTAAAAGATAATTTATAAACCTGAAAGCTAACCTTTTAATTTACAAAAGAGTACATTTTCCTGTGAGTGAAGTTTCGTGCATGACATTTAGAATACCCTGTCCTAGCATCAACATGGCTGAATTTTTAAAAAGAATCTTTCAATTGTGTGAATCAGAGCCAGGGAGAGAAATTCTGAAATACAATTCCCAAATGTCATTGCATATCAGAATCACCAGAGGAGTTTTATAAGGATATGGGTCCATGAGTTCCTCTTGTGGAGATTTTCATTCAGTGAAAGCTGGGATAGGCCTTCAGAATTCTATTTTTATAAGCCCCAGGTGACACTTGCCAAGTTTAGAAACAATTGGTTGGGAAAACATTTCATCTAGGCCAAGGTGGAACATTATAGATTATTCCTGCCCTGCCACATGGTATACCTCTTGGGTGACCATGATTTTCATGTCCTACATGATGCTATGAGCACACTGACTTTCAGCTGCTGGTATCAGAAACCTTTGGTTCATTCCTGACTGATACTTAACTGAAAACTGAAGCAGGTCCCTAACACTCCCTGACCATCTGTTTCTTCTGTTGAAAGGATGTAACAGCAGAAGTTATTTTATAGAGTTGTTACAAAATTAGGTGATACAATGTATGTGAAATATTTAGAAGCCTGAGAGCCACAGAGTTCAATGAATATTAGCTAAAATTATGATTTAATGTCTCTTCCTGAATGGTGATGAATAAACTGCTGAATTCTTACTTTTGGCTCTTCTTTTACTAAATTCTCTGAAGATCATCGTTTTCTGGTAATCTTTCTTCAAATAGAGTGCTTCATATTGTTACATTTTGGGTTAAAATATTTGAGTATATTAGTGTTTGGTTTTATTGCAAGTTCAGATTTATTGATACAGTCATGTTTCTGAAGTCTGGACCCTAGTCAGCCCAATTTGTTTTGGGTGCTGTCTTTAGTCTCTCTGCCATGTGTTGGACTGCAGTCATGGCATCACGAAGCTATTCCATTCTGGCAATGAGGTCGTGAGTTGGTGATTGAAAAATAAGTCCTAGAGTATAGAGTATAGGTGAGAACGCCCTCTTTTGCAGTGTCCATTTGATTCTCTCCTGTTCATTGCTCAAAAAGGTATGAATTGTGTATATTTCATGTACTAGATTGTCTTTAGCTAGGTTAATTTTAATTTCCTCATTGTCTAGTTCTTGGAAGGATGCCTCACTACCACCTCCATGTAACAAGTAGTGTTACCATGTGGAAGTTGTCCCTGTATTGGTTATGCTAGTGTTGCTGTGTTTGGCTAGTTGGTTACCAAATTACTTCCTTATTCTTGCTAGTCATGTAACTAGATGTTTCTCAGTCTTCCTTGAAGTTAGACATGGAAATATGACTGAAGTTTGGCCAATGGAATTGGGTGATATTGTGAGTTACATCTGGGCTTGTCTAAGAAAACCTGAACAACCCTAATGCAAAGGAACTAGTGAAGTCAAGCAATGCAAATTATGATATAACTGTAGAACTATGCAAAGTTTAAGATAAGCCTCAACAATGCGAATCTACAAATTTTAACAATGCAAGACTTACTCTAACTCTTAAATATCTTTGCTGGTACCTGTAAAGGTAATCTTCTCTCTGATGGAAAAAAAAAAAAAAAAGATTGAGTGAGGGCAGTAGATTGAAAGAGGCTTGGTTCCTAGGCCACTGCTCAGAAAATAGCTGCCTAAGAGGGCTTCCAAGATGTAGGGTTTATCTGTTTCATCAGTTAGCCTATTCTGACTTTTCATGTAAGAGGAAGGGGCAGCAGGTATCTATGACAAATATTTGGCAAGAAGCACTTTTGGTCTCTGATTTTTTTTATTATTTTTGTTATTAAATATGTTTTAAAAAATTAGGTTATACAAGTCTTCATATGCTCTAGAAAATACATAAAAATTAAGTTAAAATAACCTGTAATTATGCCATATATTCCTCTGGACTTTTTAAAAATTTCTTTATATATATATTTTTTTCTACTGTACAGCATAGTGACCCAGTTACACATACATGTATACATTCTTTTTTCTCACTTTACATGTTCCATCATAATTGACTAGACAGAGTTCCCAGTGCTACACAGCAGGATCCCATTGCTAATCCATCCTGAATGCAACATTCTGCATCTATTTTCTGTGTGTATATAGGCACATTTTCCAATAAAAATTAGCTCATCTGTTTTTAGTATTTTATAACTTTCCCCATTATTTAACATTTAAAGTCAATACTATTACATTTTGGTTATCTTTTTTTTTTTTTTTTTTTTTTTGCCCTGCCCACAGCATGCAGTTCTTAGGTCAGGGATCAAACTGTAACTAGAGCAGTGAAAACACCAAATCCTTAACAAGTAGGCCACCAGAAAACTCCTTGATCATTTTTTAATTTTAATTTAATTTTTAATTAAATAATATTTGATTTACAGTGTTGTGCCAATTTCTGCTGTACAGCAATGTGACCCAGTCATACATGTATATATTCATTTTTTTCTCATATCATCCCTCATCATATTCTATCCCAAGAGATTGGACACAGTTCCCTGTGCTAGATATATAGCAGGAACCCATTCCCATCCATTCTAAACATAATAGTTTGCATCTACTAACTCCAGACTTCCAGTCCTTCCCATTTCTTCTCTCCCTGTTGGCAACCACAAGTCTATTCTCCATATCTGTGAGTCTGTTTCTATTCTGTAGATAGGTTTATTTGTGCCATATTTTAGATTCCACATAAAAGTGATATCATACAGTAGTTGTCTTTCTCTTTTTGGCTTTATTTAGTATGGCAATCTCTAGTTGCATCCATGTTGATGCAAATGGCATTATTTTGCTCTTTTTTATGGCTGAGTAGCATTCCATTGTGTACATATACCCTGTCTTCTGTATCCACTGTTCTGTCGATGGACATTTAAGTTGTTTCCATGTCTCAGCTATTGTGAATACTGCTGATATGAATATATGGGTGCATGTATCTTTTTGAATTGTAGTTTTGTCCAGGTATATGCCCAAGAGTGGTATTTCTAGGTCATATTTAGTTTTCTGAGGTAGCTTCATACTGTTTTCCATAGTGGTTGGACCAGTTTACATTCCCACCAACAGTGTAGGAGGGTACTCTTTTCTCCACACTATCTCCAGCATTTGTTATTTGTTGACTTGTTAATAGTGACCATTCTGACCAGTGTGAGGTAGTACCTCATTGTAGTTTTGATTTGCATTTCTCTGATAATTAGTGATGTTGAGCATTTTGTTATGTTCCTACTGGGCTTTCCATATGTCTCCTTTAGAGATATGTTTATTTAGGTCTTCTGCCTATTTTCAATTGGTTTGTTTTTTTGTTGTTGTTGTTGAGTTGTATGAGTTGTTTGTATATTTTGGGTATTAAGCCCTTGTCAGTTGCATTGTTTGCAACTATTTTCTCCCATTCCAAGTTTGTCCTCTCTTTTTTTATGGTTTCCTTTGCTGTGCAAAAGCTTGTAAGTTTGATTAGGTCTCATTGGTTTATTTTTGCTCTTATTTCTATTGCCTTGGGAAACTGACTGGGAAACTGACTTAAGAAAACCTTTAAGCCATTTTGAGTTTATTTTTGTGCATGGTGTGAGGTTGTGTTCCAGTTTCATTGATTTACATGTGGCTGCCCAGTTTTCCCAGCACCACTTGCTGAAGAGTCTGTCATTTCCTCATTTTATATTCTTGCCTCCTTTAGTGAAGATTAATTGACTCTAGGTATGTGGTTTATTTCTGGGTTCTCTATTCTGTTCCATTGATCCATATGTCTGTTTTCTACTAGTACCACACTGTCTTGATTACTGTAGCTTTATAATATTGTCTGAAGTCTGAGAGAATTATGCCCCCTGATTTTTTTTTTCTTCAGGATTGCTTTGGTGATTCTAGGTCATCTATGGTTCCATATAAATTTTTGGATTATTTGTTCTAATTCTGTGAAAAATGTCACGAGTAATTTGATAGGGATTGTGTGATCATCATTTTTAAGAGCTGTATCATCATCTATTTAGTATCGTGTTTTTGAGTATTAAAATTGTTTTTAATTTTTTCCTATAAAATTCTATTATGAATATCCTTGTACATTAATCTTCACTCACATCTTTTTTTTTTTCTTTTTCTTTTTATGGCCACATCTATGGCATATGGAAGTCGAATTGGAGCTGCACCTGCCAGCCTACACCACAGCCACAGCAACACTGGAACCAAGTTACATCTGTGATCTATGCCACAGCTTGTGGCATCACCAAATCCTTAACCCACTGAGCAAGGCCAGGGTTCAAACGCACATCCTCACAGATACTATGTTGGGTTCCCAACCCACTGAGTTATAATGGGAACTCCTTTATTTTCCTAAGATAAATTAATTTAAGTGGAATCACTAATTTAACATTTTATTCCTTTTTTTTTTTTTTGGTTGCACCAGCATCATGTAGAAGTTCCTAGGTCAGTGATCAAACCTGTGATGCAGTATGGCTTACACCACAACTTCAGCAATGCTGGATCCTTAACTTGTTATGCCACAAATGAACTTCCTGACATTTTATTCTTATAGCTAGCTCTTGATTTCATTGGCCTTGACCAAAACCACAGCCATATTTAAATTTCATAGATTGTAGTATGACCAAGGGAGGGCTTGCCAACTTTACATCATTATACCATGGGCAATAGAAGAAAGAAATGTTTAGTCTCATTCCTTAGAATTACAATCTTTTGTCATAAAATAGTTTTTGAGAAAGTTTATTACAACCGAGACTTTTTTGGAAAGTGATATGTAGTCTACCCTAGGGTAGATAAGGTCTTTGCCATTCTTCCACACTTTGCTCTGTGTAAGGTCTGCCTGGAAGGGTGCAGTTAAATACTGAGATATGTATTAACTTAAGTGCTGCATCTAAAATTCTGTAGAAACCATTCTGGTAAAGAAGATTTTTATTCTCAAATTTGTGTGAGAAATTACTTGGTTAGAAAAAAATTCCTTAAAATTTGGTTATTTTAACTATTAACACCAGAATTAGATGAAGATATGAGGGATTGAGTATGATTTGTCTATCTTGGGATAAGTTCATAAAATGTTGTATTTACTGCGAGTCATACCATCTGTAGGTTTTAAAATCTCAGTTGACTGATAGATTTCACAAGTCAATTATCTAAAGGCAAAAACAGCAGTAGTGGGTTTGTTTGTTTGTTTGTTTTTTGCTCTTTCTTTCTTTCTTTCTTTCTTTCTTTCTTTCTTTCTTTCTTTCTTTTTTTTTTTTTACAGAAATAAAGAAGTCCTTGCTCTTCTGGTAACACCTCTCTCGTCTCACTGACATTGTGTAACCATGCAGGCCACACACAGTTGCAAAGACCCTTATCTTCCATCTGCGAATGACTTTGTGTACCATTGTCAAACGATCCTCTTTGGAGGTCGAGTGACCTTGGGATGAATGCCCTTCAACAGCTGGCTTCAAAGATGAAGAACAGTGCAAGTGGTTGTAGGCACAGATAACACAGACTGTGTGCTCAGTTGTTGCCATATGCAAGTGATATTTTTGGAAATAAAATGACCAAGAACATGCCTCCCTAAACTTTTTTTTTTTATCAGAATTACAGTCATATTTTAAAAATATTTCATATGGCAACAATTGATTTCAGTTTAAATCATTTGGGTGGATGGGTAACATCCTAAAACATGATGTAAGTGCTTCACAGAGCCCAGTTTCCTAAGGGACCCTTACTATCAAAAGGGTAACAGAAGGACTAGGCCATTGGCTTGGCAAATTTGCACTCCCTCCACATCAGTGATTCCTGAGAGCTCCTTAAGCGCCAGAGCACAGTCTAAGAAGGTGATTGTACCTCATTAGTATCCTCTCTAGTTGGTGTCTTAGTGGCCACGTGGAAAGTGTCACTTTTGGTGGTATGTTTGTTTAAAATAACAACCTGCTTTCTAGCAACTCAAAGCCAAATGTATTTATGTTTTAGGTCCCTGGAGTGTGAAGTATTGAAAAGAACTTAACCTGAAAGCAGTGGCTGTGGTTTTTATGCTGGCATTTGCCCAGTAAAAATCTGCTGAATGTTTTCTTGGCTCTTGACAGTAGAAATAAGTAGCTTTCCCCTGAAAGTTGGTAGCCATGTTCATAACACGTTGCTATTACTTTGGGAAAAGATGTTTTAATGATGGTGAATCTTATCCTAATAGAGATTGTATGTCTTGAAATGGAAGCTCATCTAAATCATTCCTGATTAATGAACAGCTCTCTCAGAATCTTCTTTGAAGCACTGAATTGGCATTTGACACTGGTTCCTTTTCTCCTGCTGCAGGAGATACTTCCCCATAAACTGTGTCCATCTGCTCTGCTTTGTAGGCTTGGTTGGCAGCAGGGCTTTTCAGGATGGAGAGGACAGAACCTAAAGACAGGACATACCCATGGCCCGTACCCCCCACATTTGACATGTAGTCCTAGCATGTCTTTTCTCTCTCTTAATCAGACCATCTGACCAATTTCCCAGAACTGGTGCTTTGCCCTTTGTAGAAAAAAATTATGTTTACTACTAAATTTACATTTTTACTAACCACTCTGAATTCTGCTATTTCAGTTGCCATGCTGAGCCATTAGTTAGATGTGTGATATTGGACAAGTGACTCTGGACTGAATTCCTACCATTAAATAACAGATTACTGGTTGAGCTCAAAGGTCCCTTCAAATTCCAAATTATATTACAAAAACATCTAAATTCACTTATTTATCCATTTATTCAAGAAATATGTATTGAGTTCCTGCCATATCACAGTGGGTTAAGAATCTGACTGCAACAGCTGGGGTCACAGCAGAGGTGGGGGTTTGATCCCCAGCCTGGAACAGTGGGTTAAGGTATCTGGCATTGCTGCAGCTATAGCATAGGTCACAGCAATGGCTTGGATTCAGGCCGTGGTCTAGGAACTTCCATCTGCTGGAGGTGAGGCCATTAAAAAAAAAAAAAAAGAAGAAATATGTATTGAGCCCACAGGGCATAATAGGCCTTCTTTTGGGTCCAAACAACTTCAGATCTAATTCCTTGTCCTCTTATAGCTTATGTCTCAAGCAGGAAATAACAGAATCAGGGTTAGAACATCTGGGGCATGTGAAGTTTGACAAAGCTCCATAGGTGAACCTGGCACTATCTCCAGGTTGAGGACTTGATGTTCATTCTGAAAATATCATTATTCTCCTATATGTTGGCTGGAGGTCATCCCAATCTCCACAGCCACAGTTTCACCACTCCACTGTACAGTGCATGTGTAAAGTAATATTTTAGCCAGTGCTGGATAGCTGGTATTTCAAAGGGACAGGATTCCATTTGCATTAAAGCATTAGTTGTAAACTCTGTGATTCTGTTTCTTTTGTAGTGTCAGGGAGTAAACATAAGGGACTTGTCAGAGAAGGGACTAGTTGAGTGGAGTGTCTTTTAACTTGGGCCCCTCTTCTCTCTGCATCCACTGGGGGAAGGAAAGACTTGAACATGACAGCTGTCAGCTATGAGGATGCAGCTGCCATGCATATCTGATGCCATTTGAGGGGTGAGGGTTTCTGAGGCAATTTGCAGGTTGTTATTCCCCATTACTTTGTTACCATCCCTTAAGGGCCAGAGTGGTCTTCTGTGTACCTATTACACCCATCCACCCTTTGAATTCTTCCTCCTTCACACATACACACACACACACACACACACACACACACACACACACACTCATACACCTATCTGTGTAACGTTAGTCGTACACTGCCATTTTCCTATCCTCATCAATCAAATGTCTATCAACCCATTGATTCTTTGATTCACTCACTGATTTGTTCATTTGTCTATTCATTCATTTATTCGTTCTTTTGTAGATCAGCATCAAGAAGATTTATATGCAAGGATAACTCAATCCTAGCACAGAGTGCTTTGGAGAGTAACCTGCATTCTGCATTCTCTCTACCATTTCCTTTTCACTGTGCTTCCAACTCTGACTTCCATTAGAACTGGTCCTTTTCCCTCCCCCATTCTTATTGTCTACTTCTCTCACATTTAAACACCTCCGATGGGCTTTAATCAAAGCTGGCTGCCTAGAAAGCACACTAGTGGCAGGCGCAAGGTGGCACCAGGGAGCACTGAAGTCAGCCAACAATCAATTGCAGAGAATATTGTGAATTTTGAAAATGTCAAGCCAGTTCCCTTTGTGGCTCGTTGGGTTAAGAACCTGACTAGTATCTACGAGAATGCAGGTTCAATCCCTGGTCTCGCTTAGTGGGTTGGTTAAGGATCCAGCATTTCCACAAGCTGTGGCATAGGTTGCAGATGCAGCTCAGATCTGACATTGATGTGGCTGTGGTGTAGACCAGTGGCTACAGCTCTGACTTGACCCCTAGGCTTAGAACTTCCATATGCTGCAGGTATGGCCCTAAAAAGAGAAGAATGAGTTCCTATTGTGGCTCAGTGGTAACGAACCCAACTAGTTATCCATAAGGATGTGGATAATCCCTGGCCTTTCTCAGTAGATTAAGGATCGAGTGTTGCCATGAGCTGTGGTGTAGGCTGGTAGCTGCGGCTCTGATTCAACCCATAGACTGGGACCCTCCACATGCCACATGTACGGCCCTAAGAACCAAGACAAACTAACAAAATCTCAACCAGAGAGTTTCCCACCTTTTCCTTTATGTGTAATAGCTCTGTGGTATGACCCGTGGGGCTACTCCAGGAGCAGCACATGGGAAGGGAATGTTCTGCAGCCCAGGGCCTCTGACATGTGTGGTACCATGCTCACTGTGGGGCAGCAGAGGCAGTCAGTGATCCCACTGCCTACTGCAGTTGACATCCCCTGCCTCTTTCATCTAGTCGGAGCCTGGTGTCTTCCTTTTTCTCTCCCCAGAGAGCAGCCTTTTTACTCCAGCTCAGCTATAGACAACCTATCTAGAGATCTAATTTGTTCCTGTGTTCTCCATCTTTCACAGGCCCCACTTCTTGAGTCTGGGCTTCTGCATTTGAATCTGTTCTCAGTAACCTGGGCCGTGTTCCCACCTCCTCTTAGATCAGGAGCCTCCCTTGGCCTCTCCAGTCCATAGCCCTGGGATCAGAATCATAAATATCCCCAGTGCTGACAGGCTCCTGGCTGGGGGTCCCAGACTGCTCACGGTGTTCCACCTTGAATGCCCCACTCCTGTGCTTCACATGCTTGCTGAGTTCCTCTTCCTTCCCAACTGCCTGCTCAGCCTTCTCCAGTTGCACAAAGCCGGAATTCACTGCGGCTGCAGCTGCCGGGTCCCTCTCCCTCCCTCGTGTTTGACCCTTTGGGACAGAGATATGTCCAAGCCCTGCTGCCTCCTTTCCTTCCACCCACCGGTGAGTGTTGCCAGGCCTGGCTGAATCCCACAGAATGACACAGGAGACAGTCATGCATGAACTAAAGGTTATGGCACTTGCTGTTCTGTAGATCCATGCCACAGACAGAATGGCCAAAACTTGAACAAGCAGAGAAATGTTAGGGTAAAAAAAGAAAGGACAACTAGTGAGTAGTTTCACTATTTCCCAATTTTAAGTTCTGGGACATGACTTTAAAGGTATTCTTAAGATATATGCTGTGCAGCTTCCTGTCATGCCAGGCTGTCTTATAATGTGATTATTTTGTATTAAATGTCTTTAAAACCTGATTAGTAGCCCAATATCTTTACTGAAGGAACACTGATCTGTGTTCTGGCCCAGTCTCTCTGAAACATACCAGCTATTTAAGCCACGTAAAGCATTAACCTATGCTGGGTTCAGTTTTCCCATCTGCGAAATGAGAGTAGCATTCTCATCTTGTCTGGGGAAATACCAGGGGCAGGGGATGGGTGGTCTATGAATATATATGCTTATATTTATATACATTAAAAAAAAAACAAGTTGTTTTCTTTGACAATTGCTAAAGACTTTTAGGTTATTTGTAAACCTTTCTGAAGTTGCCTTTATGTTATCATTTTATTACAAACCATTTTGTGAAACATGTTGAAAAGTATTATTGTTTCCATTTTATGGGTGAGAAAAGTGAGTTTAAGAAAAAGTCAGTATGAGATTGTACCCAAGATATTGTAGATTAAGCAGTAGAACCAGGGTGAGAACCTAGTTCTTGTGTTTCCCTAGACCAGACTTCATTTATTTTCTCATTTGGGACCTTTCTTTTTTTGTTTGTTTGTTTTTAATTTAATTTTATTTTTTATTTTTATTTTTTGCTTTTTTAGGGCCACACCCGAGGCATATGGGGTTTCCCAGGCTACAGGTCAAATCGGAGCTGCAGCTGCTGGCCTATGCCACAGCTCATGGCAACACTGGGTCCTTAACCCACTGATTGAGGCCAGGGATTGAACCCGAAACCTCATGGTTCCTAGTCAGATTCATTTCCACTGCACCACAATGGGAACTCCCTATTCAGGACCTTTCTTTAACCAGCTATAACACCTATGTTCTCCCTTCATCTAATCCCCTCTGGGCCAGGGGCAGAGCTATAGCAAACACTTAGGTGCCAGGCAGAAGGGTGAGATGCTGAACACTAGTGGATGGGCAGGGCTGGGTTCTCCAGAGAAGTGGACCGATGTTGAATTGCAGGTGACAGCAAAGTTCAGATATCCAGCCAGAGATCCACTACCAAAAGAATAAAAATAAAATTCTTGGTGGGTAAATATGACAGATGGAAGCAGCATAAGCAGCTGACCAGCTGTAATATATACACAAGTCAGATAAGGAACAGAGTGGTCTAGATTAATTTTCTGGGAAGGGATCTGTTTGTGCCTCTTTGAAGTCTTGGGGCCTGACTCTGAGGCTATGTCCTCACTTATCTTAGAGACTACTCATTCATTTAGTCAATTTGCATGCATGTACCAACCCATACCTACTTACTGTAGACCATGAGTTGTTAAGTGCTAGAGATAAAATTGTCAATAAGCACCTATGTGATTACTGTTCTCCTAAAGCACACAGTTTAGTACAAGGTTTTCCTCCAGGGCACTATTGACATTTTGTTGTGAGGAATGTCCTGTGCACTGTGGCATGTTTAGCATCTAATCACCAAAGACTAGTACTATACCTCTCTAGTTGAGACAGCCAGAGATGTCTCCAGATGTTGCCAAATGTTCCTGGACTGGGGGAAGGGGGGGTGGGAGCAAGGGGCAGATATCCCAGGGTTAAGAGCCACCAGTCTAGTATTAATAATGTTTATAAGGGAGTTCCTGCCATGACTCGGTGTTAACAAACTTGATTAGTATCCATGAGGACTCAGGTTCGATCCCTGGCCTCGCTCAGTGGGTTAAGAATCCGGCATTGCCATGAGCTGTGGTGTAGGTTGCAGGCTTGGCTTGGATCTAGCATTGCTGTCACCATGTATAGGCCAGCAGCTACAGCTCTGATTTGACCCCAACCTGGGAACTTCCACATGCCATAGGTGCACTCCTAAAAAGGCAATAAAAAAAAATATATCTATATCTATCTATCTATCTATCTATCTATCTATATATATATATATAAATATAACAACTACTTAACACGCATCAGGTGCCAGGCCTAGTGTTCAGCACAACAAGACAAAAGGCAGATAACGATGGAAACTTCTAAGCAGACCCCACTAAAACCACTCATCAGATTCTCCAAGGCTTTCCATTTCCTCCATGACCCACAAGGGTGAATTCCAAGGCCACATGAAGTATTTATAGCCAAGGATTCTGGTTTGCCTGTGCACTTCTGCTCTCACATATTGAGTCATATACTTAGGAAAAGAAATTGCCTTTGTTCTCAAACCTGTCTGTGCCTATTGTACTTGCTACAATCATGCAATTTGATTAAATAGTACATAAACATTAAATGTGATTGTGAAGAGTTATTCCCAAGAAAGTTAAATGGACTACTTTGGAAAGATATGATAAAAAAAACTTTAATCAATTAAATATGGATAAGGACAATTGTAATAGGTAGAAAAAATTTGTAAAAATCTAGAAGAAAGAAATTCATGACATACCTTAAAGACTCCCAAACTGGAAATGATTACCAATGCATTATGGATCAGATTAGGGAAGAAAAAAGATGTGATGTATAGTTAGCCAAAGAAAAGGTCTATATAAAGATGTATAAGTACATATTGTATATTTTAAGTCAAAAGAAAATGTTTAATATATTTTTGGCATTTTATGATTCTCCATTTTTAGTTGATCAACTGCTTATCCCAGTTGCTACAAATGGACAGGATTCTCTTATATTACACCCATTTAAGAGATGAGAAGTTGAAAGAGACATAACTTGCCTAGATGTGCACATCTAGGAGATGGTAGACCTTGAATGAAGTCTGGGTGTTTCTGGCCATGGCTCAAGCTTTTGACCATGATGTGTTACATTAACAACCCTCTCCTTCCCCTAAGATTATTGATATGAAAATGAATGATTTCTGTTCAATCCAGGATATCATGGTAAATTGGGAGATGTTTGCAAAGTCTAAAATTAACAAGGGCTCAGTATCTAGACTATACAAAGTATTCCTTAAAATCAAGAAGAAGAAGAAAACAATCCCAACACAAAAATAGGCAAAGAATATAACAGACAATTTACAGAACAGGAATCTCTAAAGACTAAAAAGCATGTAAAGAAATGATAATAACTTTAGTAATCAGAGAAGGGAAATTTAAAACAACAGCAAGATAGCACTCAATGCTTGTTAGATGGACAGAAATGTGTTGATACTGTCACAGAGACGTAGAGATGAGAAGATAGAGGAATCCCATGTGTAGCTGTTGAGAATGCAGGTGGGAGCAGCCCCTGCAGGGAGCAATCTGGCCCACCTTAGGACCCAACAGTTTCCCTCCTAGACAGTACATCCCCAAGAAGTCTTCATACAACTTTATTAGGGAACACACATGGGAAAGTTTGGTATAGCATTATGGATTAGCCTTCATCTTCCAGAAAACAGATACTAAGATGTAGATTAAGTCAATTACATGTACAGAGACTTTATTGGGGGCTATGCCTGTGAGAGAAAAGGGGAGCATTGGGGGGACTGTCATACCACGAGACAAGCCTCATCCCAAGTGAAGGAGAGAGGGCAAGACCATGGGTGGAAGTGTCCTAGACTGAGGCACAATCTAAGGAAGGTCCTTCAAGTTCACCAGGAAGTCTTCATGCCAAAATCAGCTATAAGAGGAATCCCATGTCTCTCAGGAAGGGGCCTGTCTAGTGTCCCTGCTGCACGAAGTCACTGGCTGGAACAGACGGTGGGAAGTGTGACCTCAGGTGAGACACAGAGATGGATTTCAGAGTGCAGCAGCTGGGGCCGTTGCCGTCACCCTTCCTGTGACTGGAGGTCTGTGAGGATCACTCTCACAGATGCTGTGTATTACTGGGGTAGCAGAGAGAGGAAGGCAGCCTGTGTGTCAGTCATGCGGAGAGGGGCAGGTAATAAGTAGTGGACATATACCAGTGGGCAGTGGGAAACAAAGATGTACACCTGACAGTGTGGATATGTCTGTGTGCAGAGTGGAAAAAAAAAAGAACCAGAATGAGATGACTGATGAAACAGTATTTACTAAATTTAAGAATACATGCCTACAAAACAATAACACTTGGTATGCGCGTTTACACATACAAACCAAAAGATGTTCTTTATGCCCACTTTATGCTCGGATGGAATATAAGAGTAAAAAGAAGGAATATAAAGGAATATATCCCCCACTCAAAAGGCCTTATATGGGATCACTGAGGATAAAGTGTCTTGAACTGACTATGAGTAATTCATTTTCCTATTCCTGAGGACCTAAAAAAACAAATCAACAGGGTGCTCACCATTTGCCCTCTGAAAAGACCTGAACACAGAAACAGCCTCTTGGAACTTTCTGATAGCAACTATAGAAGCAGTGTTCTGCCATGAAAACAGCAGCTTGCTGTACAGTAGTGTCTAGCTCATCCCCGGCCCTTTAAATTGAGCTTGACCTATCCGTGTGGCAAATACAGACCTGCAACAGCACACAATACCTGGCCTAGGAACTGTCTCGGGCCACCTGCTTGCTTCCTCCTCCTCTCTGGCTAATTTCTAGGCTTTCCATTCCTGTCCTGATACCCTGTTTGGTTTTTCTTATAATAACATTATTGAAATATAATTCACATAACATATAGTTCATTAAAGTGTATAGGTCAATGACTTTTAGTAAATTCAGAGTTGTATAACCATCACCACAATCAATTTTAGAATATTTTCATCACCCCACAAAGAAACATTGCCCTCCTTATCCAACAACCCCCAAACCTTCCATTTTCCACTCCCCCCCCCACAGGTAATCATTAATCTACCTCTGTCTCAGTAGATTTACCTATTCTGGGATTTCATGTAAATGGAATTATACAATATGTGGTCCTCTGTGACTGGCTTCTTGCATGTACCATAATGTTTTCAAGATCCGTCCATTTATATCAGTGATTCATTCCTTTCCATTGCCAAATAATATCTCATTGTATGGATATACCACATTTTGTTTATCCTTTTTTTCAGTTGATGAACGTTTGAGTTGTTTCCACCTTCTGGAGATTATGGATAAGGCTGCTCTGACATTTGTGTGCTAGTTATCTGTGGGCACGTTTTCCTTTGTCTTGGAAGTACACCTAGGAGTGGAATTGCTGGGTTATGTGGTAACTCCATGTGTAACCTACTGAGAACATTCAGAATGCCTTTCAAAAGAGCTGCACCATTTTACATTCCCAGCAGCAGTGTATGAAGGTTCCAGTTTTTCCACATCCTCATCCACAATTATCTGTCTTTTTGATTACGGTTCCCTAATTCTTGCTCTTGGCTCCCAGTATCCCCTAGGCTCCCTGACCTTATTTGTCCTTCCTTTTTTCAGGGCTCTTCAAATTTCCCTGCAAAAGAAATCTTCCATCACAGAGGCAAAGGCATCTTCCATCACTTAGGCATCCAACTAAGGAAGAGGGATTGTAGGTAGTGAAGTTCATATTCCACTCCCAAAATCAAAGTGGAGAAAGAGGAAAGTTGAATGTGATCGACAGTTATCTTAGCCCTTTTCATTCTTTTTTGCTCCAGTTGCTGGAATGACAGGCTGAGGGGTCCAGGAGGGGCTGACTTGGGGACAGCAGCTCTTTTGGAACTCCAGCCTGAGAGTGACAAGGATGACAGCATGGCCAGTGCAGTTACCAGTTTAGAGGTACACTCTCATTTCCTTGAGTCTTTTCATTTTCTGCAAATGCAGGGATAAAAGAGGAGGGTCAGCAGTAGTCATGGAAATAATAAATCACAGTTTTTACTGATAGTAACTTATAATTGATAATGTTAATTTTTCCTCTTATCAACAACTTCTCTTTCATGGCTGGTTTATTTAGAAACAAGTGTTGGCATTTGTACCATTTCTATGTGTTCCAGGCTGGAGAGTCCTAGTTCAGGGTGAGACAGATTTCAAGATTATCACAGCTAAGGAAGAATTGCTATCAGCACAAAGAGAAAAACTGTCTGAAAATTCAGGGGTTGTGTTTCTGCTTAACCCTTTATTCTGAGGCTGGGATCATTTGAGTAGAGTTTCTCTCTTGGAAATCTGAGTTGGGTTTGGCTTTCTCAAACATATGTGAATTTCACTGTAGGAAAATGGGTCCAGTGAGTACACTTTCCTACAGTAATGATTCTATACACAGCAGAAGCCTTTACTTAACAACCATTTAGACTTGGAAATAGATTAAATTCATTAACTAGGCTGTGTTTTCTCCCTACTGTGGTCATTATCCAAATTGCTCGCTTTTGTTGTAACACAGATAACCATGTTTAAAGATAACCAGACCTACTGATTTAGCATTTTTATTTTAATAGGCATGACTAGAAAATACATTCTCAACCTATTTAGTTTCATAAAATTCTACTCTAAACTTTTAAACAAAACTCTTGAGGTCGAATTCACTTACATTTAAGTGCACTTGTTTTAAGGGCATTGATTGATGAGTTATACATTTGTATAGCCACTACCGTAATCAAGATATGGAGTATTTCCATCACGCTTTCCTCCTGCCTATGCTGTCAGTCCCACCCACTTTCTGCTGCCAGGCAAGCACCAATTTACTTTCAGTCACTAGATAGTTTTGTCATTTTGTGAATTTAATGTAAATGGAGCCATAATGCTTTTGAGAGTCATCCATATTGTTGCATGTTGTTCATTCCTTTTTTACTGCTCAATAAGATGAGTGTATCTTACAATGGGAATGATAAAAACATATCCCAGGAATGAAAGATTGGTTAAACATTGGAAATCACCATATTGCCAGGATAAAAGTGAAAAAACAGGGAGTTCCTGCCATGGCTCAGAGGGTTATGAACCCAACTAATATCCATGAGGATGAGGGTTGATCCCTGGCTTCACTTAGTGGATTAAGGATCTGGCGTTGCCATGAGCTCTGGTGCAGGTCTCAGACACAGCTCAGATCCTGAATTTCTGTGGCTGTGGTATAGGCTGGCAGCTGCAGCTCTGATTCTACCCCTAGCCTGGGAACTTTTATATGCTGTGGGTGGGCCCAAATTCAACACTTATTCATGATACTCTCAGCAAACTAATAATAGAAGGGAATGTCCCTATATCTTTATCACGTTACCTATATCATGGGCATATACAGGAAACATGATACTTAATGGCTGTATTATTTATCTATTGTGTAAACGGTTACCCCTAAGTTGAGCAGCTTAGTAAATACTTATCATCTCATAATTTTTGAGGCTTAGGGATTTGAGAGTAGCTTAGTAGGGTGGTTCTACCTGAGATTCTCTGAAGTTTATGTTCAAGACATCATTTAGGGCTATAGTCATCTGAAGACTTGACTCTGGCTAGAGGATTTTCTTCCAAGATGGTTCATTCATGAAGCACTTGGGGTAAGGCTTCAGGTTCTTATTCACTCTTTGTAGAAAGCCTCAGGTTCTTACCATATGGAGCTCTTCACAAGGCTTCTTGAGCATTCTTGTGGCTTGGCAAACGGCTTCCCCCAGAGTGCGTGAACCAAGAGGAAGGAAATAGGCAGGAAGCCAGAATACCTTCTATGAGCTGGTGTTTTGGAAGTCACACACCATCATTTCCATCAGAGTCTATTCAGAAACAAGTCAGTAACTATGGTCCACATTCAAGGGGAGGGGTATTAGGCTCTGCTTTTTGAAGGAAGAAATGTTACAGAAATTTTGCATGTATTTCATAACCACCACATTGGTAAAAACAAACAACAACAACAAAAAAACAAGATGCCTTTCACCAGGAATATCAGAATAAGGAAAGATAAGTACTCCCAACACATTTTTTTTTCAACATTGTTGACCCTAGCCTTTGCACTACATCAAGGAAAAGAAAAATGATATTTGGATTAGGAAGGCAGAAGTAAAACTGTCTTTTAAAATTTTTTATTTTATTAAAAATTGAAGTATACTTGATTTACAATTAAAGATAATTGAAGTATACCTGATTTACAATCAAAGATAACTGAAGTTTACCTGATTTACAATTAATTAAAGGTATCTTAATTATAACTGACATTTTATGAACAGAAAATCCTATGGATTCTACAAAAGAGCTATTAAAATAATAAGTTTAGCAAAGTTGCAGGATACAAGGTCAATAAATAAAATTTCTTTAAATATTATATACTGGCAACAATCAATGGTGGAATGAAAATTTTAAAAAGCCATTTAAATAATATTGAAAATATATAAAATATTTAAGGGATAAGCTTAGTAAAAGATATGAAAGACCTGTACACTGAAAACTATAAAGCACTGCCAAAGAAAATAAGATCTAAATAAATGAAGAGATACATCATATTCATGGATTGGAAGACTTCCTCTTGTTCAGATGTCATTTCTTTCCAAACTGATCTATAGATTCAATGCAATCTCAGTGAAATATTGGTAGGCATTTAGTAGAGATTGATGAATGGATTCCAAAATTCATATGAAAATAACAAAGGATGCGAATCACTAAAATAATTTTGAAAAAGAACAAAGTTGAAGGTTTATACTATCTGATTTCAAGATTTATTTACCTCTTACTATAAGCCATCAAGATGGTATGGAATTGTCTTAAGGATGGACATAGAGAACAATGAACCAAAATATGAAGCCCAGATAAAGGCATTTTATATATAAAATATAATATATATAAAGATTAAGTTAAAGATTAAGGTTAATTTTTCCATATACATATGCAGTTGTCTTAGCATCACTTGTTAAAAAGCTTTCTCCATTGAAATAACCTGGAAGCTTTGTCAAAGTCAGCTGAGAACAGTGGTCCCTCAGTATCCAGTGGGGATTGGTCCCAGGATCCCTTCTTCAGATACTCAAGTGCTTTGTATAAATTGGTATAGTATTTGCATATAACCTAAATCTTCCAATAGACTTTAAATCATCTCTAGATGACTTATAATACCTAAGACAATGTAAATGCTATATAAATAAATAGCTGTGAATACAATGTAAATGCTATGTAAATTATCACCAAAGTGTGGCAAATTTAAGTGTTGCTTTTTGGAACTTTCCGGAACTATTGTTTTTTTTTTTTTTTTAATATTTTCTATCTGAGGTTGGTTAAATCCGTGGATGTGGACCCACCAGTATGGAGGGCAGACTGCATTACACAGTTTTACATAAGGGACATGAGCATTTGTGGGTGTTTTTTTTTTTTTTTTTTCCCCAATCTGTGGATTTTGGTATCCATAGGTGGTCCTGGAAACAATCCTTCAGATACCCAGGGTGACTATATATAATACATATGGGTGTGTATAATATATATATATTACATACATAAAAATATCCCAAAATAGAGCATAGGTCTAAATGTTAAAGTTAAGGAGTGCCTGTTGAGGCTCAGCAGTAACAGACCCAGCTAGTATCCATGAGGATGCAGGTTCAATTCCAGGCCTCGTAGAACATAACTTTAGGGGCCTTGGTGGAAGGGTTTGAGAAGAAAGTGAGATGGATTAGGAAGAAGTCTTGAGGATAGAGGACAGAGAGTCATGTTTTAGACCATGGCTGTAGGAAAACAAGGACAAAAGTCCAGGAAAATTTAGTCCTCATGTTCTCCTAAAGCAGTAGTCTTCAAACGTTTTTGCTTAAATACTTTCACAAAAAGATTTTGAAGAAAACCTTTACTTTTTTGGCTTTTATTACAATATAACTTATAAAGGTCCCAGATTTTAAGTGTATGGCTCTATGAATTTTTTCGTATTTACACACTCATGTTACCACACCCCGAGATCAAGCTGTACGATGTTTCCAGCACCCTACCAGGCTCTGTCATACTCCCTCCTTGTTGATTCCTGCCCTCTCTTACCCATAGATGACCTCTGTTCTGGCTTCTACCCCCCACCTCACATTTTTAGGTTAACATGTACATTTTTAAATTACAAATCTAGATAATTGCAAAGGATGTCATTTCTGGCCTACGGATTTTGCCAATTAAGTTTATGGAAATGTCTGCTCTATAACTGAAATGGCAAAGCCAGTCCTCATTACCCAGATTGCATTTTCAGTCAGAAAAAGTCTGACTTCATTTATCACTTCATATAAACATGTTCATCAGTTTCCCTGTGATCAACTCATTTTAGATTCCAAGACCTATAGATGGCTGCATAAGGTTCAGAGATTTGCCAGGAGTTTGTCACCTGCATGAAACAAGGGTTTAATGTTTTTATGAAGCTCTTTTGCTCTGCACCCAGGGAGCTGCCTCATGGTTCTTCCTCACAGGAGAGAGCCACACACTCAAATTGTTCCTTATTGGTTGCTTTGGAAGTTTCTGTACCTGGGAATATGTCTTTGGGATTTGGGGAAGGGTTATTGTAAAAGGAAGGTGGGAAAGGAGAATTGGCAGACTGCGGAAGACCCGCTTTAGGAAAGATTACAAATGGAGTGGAAGATAAGCAACCAATCAGCTTGGAACAACCTGTGCCTGCTCACCCTGAGAACACTATGCGTACCTTTAGGGAGGGATTTCTCAATCTCAGAATTACTGACGTTTTGGGTCATTTAATTCTTTGTTGGGTGGGGGGTGGGAGGATGGGGAGTTCTTTCCTATGCATCATAGAATATTTACCAGCATTCTTGACCTCTGCTTACTAAATGACAGTAGCAACCCCCTCAACCCAGTTATAACAACCAAAAATGTCTCCAGATGTTGCTAAGTGTTCCTTGAGGCGGGGGACAAATGGCTCCTGGTGTACTTCAGTTTGAGGACTACTGTCCTGGGAGATAGTAGCTTCACAGAACTGACCTGCAACCTGGAAGAGGGGCCTGCTGTTGCAGCGTGGGACTGTTTTCCTTCTCTTTTGATCCACAGAGGTGGAACTTGATCTCATTTTCCAATAGGCTGCATGGCAGCAGGAGCAGGCAGCTGGGCACGTGGACCAAGTGGTCCATCTTGCAGGGGTGAGCAGAGATGGTGGGGAGTGGTCTTCACCCTTGCTTCTGGCCTTCGCCACTAAGGAAGGGTGGGGACCATCTATAAATGTGGTTTGATGACATCATCAGAGATGTCCCTTAGAGACCCCAAGAAATAACTGAAAAAGATTTCGGAGGGCTGGGGATCATTCAATAACAGAGAAGCAAATGTTAGAAAATTTCTTTCCTACTCTTAAAATAAGCCATTTTTCAAACTCCATTCAAGTGTGGCTTAGGGCAGGACTGCTCAAAGTGTGGATCCATGAACTGTTTGGACTAGAGAAGAAGCTTGAGCCAAAATATGAATCAACACACTACTTCCTTCATTGAGAATATCTTGCTATGAAAAAATGTCAGCTGAATTCAGTGCTTAATGACTTTAGTGCATAGTGACAAAGTTTATTTACATTCTGGCTCCAGTTCCCTAACTTGTCATGGTGGCAGCCCACACTTAGAGCAGCTAGGAAAATGAACTCAGGGTCTTTAGAGGGTCATGAAATCAATTTTGGGACTTGAAACCTTTTGTTTAAAAAAATCTAATGAAATATAAAGATATCAGAGTACATGCTACTTAGAATAAGTATTGTTTAATGAAACTTTTGTTTCAGTTATATGTGTAAGCATACACACACATACACATGTGTGTGAACATGTGTTCACAATATAAAAATATATTTCTAACTGTGGATATTGGTTAGAAAAATTTGAAAAGCACTGGTCTGGGGAAATATGAAAGCACAACTGTGCAGATTTAAGGCTAGATTGTGGCACATTATGATTCCCAGATCTTTTTCAGTTATACATCAGCAATAGATACTGCCAATGTCTGATCCATATTCTTCAGTCTATCCTGGAGTTGCCTTTAGATGGTACCTGTTACATACCTAGTCCGCATCTCTCTGCCTAAGGTGGTTCTCTGACTGCGATGGTGAGGTAGGAGGGCAGGCCAAAAGTGCCTAGGAGTGGACGTCAGGGGGATCTTCAGTGAGCATGGGTATTGGTGGATAAAATTTCAGCTTCCTGACCCCTCAGTGGGACAATGCTAAAGTATTACACATTGTTTGTAAGAGGGTTGGAATACAGATTGAAAAGAGGAAACTGAGTTTCAGAGTTTCAGATAAATTACTTCTCCAAGGTAACATGTGCTAATAACATTTTTATTCCAATGTCCACTGTGCAGTAGTGTACACACACACACACACACACACACATTTCCCCAAAGGTACAGTTCCCTGACCTGTAAATTTATTGACCTTCTAACCATTTCTCCAGGTTAACCCAGCTTGTTTTCTGGGCCCTTCTTTGCCCTGTGCTGTTGATTTCACTCTATATCCTTCCCTTGAACTTCTCCATACAGCAGGTGCTACCTCCTGCAGGCTGCATTTCCCAGGCTCCTGGGTCAGCAGGCTTCTCCCCAAGTTCAGGAAATGGGAGGAACTGGTAGGAAATTGGAAGGGGAAGAGAAAAGCCAGGGTATTTGTCCTCCTCTACTCTGTCCCTGGATGCATCTCCAGCTCAGCTATATCTTCAGCTGTAGCTAGTCAAGCATACAATAGCTCCAGTTTACCCCAGTGATGGACCTCTGGGCTGTGGTAACACCAATTTTCCTTTTGTGACTCCAGCTTAGAAATGGTAGCACTTTCTACTTTTGTAAATCTGTGTTTGCTTCACAGTCCTCTCTTTGACATCTCAGCGTTTGCATGACCTGTGTAACCAATTGATGGATTAATTCTTTTGTTTTAAATCTTAGAATGTTTTCTGTTTCCCCAGTTGGAACCAACTGTTATACTTTCTATTCTCGTATTTCATGAAGATTGATGACAAGCCCTCTAAACACAACATATATAATGTAGGAGCATGTTATTGATTAAATAATATTCAGCTCAGAATCTGCTCTAAGATGTCTTGTCAATGTTTGTCTCTAATAACAGAGGTTTTGGGTTTTTTTTTTTTCCCCCAGTCTCATTTTCCAGCTGGCAGGTATGCCAGGGTTCTATCCTAGATTCCCCAGAAATAGAGCTTAAGGCAAGGATCAGAGATGATGGTTTGGGCAAGTACAAACCCATGGAAGCCAAGAGTGAGGAAAAAAGGAAGTTAAGGGCACAGTGGGAAGCAATGCAAGGTGATGCATGACCATGCTGCTCATTGCTTCTTGACAAAGGCACAGGAGCTCCAGCACATTGCTCACCAAGTGTATATACTGGATATCTCAGGGGAGGCTGTGCGCAGAAATGCTGCCCCGGAGTCATCCAAGGGAAGGAGGAAGGGGAATTTAATTGCCTGGCACCCTTCAGTCTCCTCTGTCCCCATTCATCCAAGTTTGCCTCCTATGCCTATGGAATTAAAACTCTCAAGTTTCTGGCTTACACCATCTAACCACCCCCACTCCCCAACAGTCACTAGGGAAGCCAGATTCCAAGTTCTGCCGCTGGTTTATCATCTGAGTGCCGATGTGGCAGAAGCCAGACACCAGCACAAGCTGCCAGCATGTTGGTTGGTCAACAACAGTGGAGACTGCAAGTTTGAGAGGCAGATGGGGTGGGAAGAATTTGAGGGGGCACATTTCATAGATTGAGTCATTTCCCCCCAAAATCATTTGTTCTAATTCCTCAGTACCACAGGCCCTGACTATACTTGGACATAGGGCCTCTAAAGACATGATTAAGTTAAATGAGATTGTTAGGGTGGCTTCTAATCTGATGGATGTCCTTAGAGAAAACGCAGACACACAGAGACACCAGGGATATGTGCAAACAGAGGAAATGCCATGCGACTGTACAATGAGATGGCAATTGTCTCCCAACCAAAGAGAGAGGCCTCAGGAGAAACCAAACCTGTGGCCACCTTGGTATTGGACTTCTAGCTCCAGAACTGTGAGATTAATTTCTGTGTTTAAGCCATCCAGCTTGTGGTACTATGTTCTGGCAGACCTAGCAAACTAACACAGTACATGAGATGTTTCTGATATGATCAGTTCTTAAAATTCCTTCTTTCTATTGAGAGAAGTTCTCCCAAAATTTAGGCTTGTTTTTATTGTTTGTTTGTTTGTTTGTTTTTGTCTTTTGCCTATTTAGGGCTGTACCCAGGGCATATGGAGGTTCCCAGGCTAGGGGTTGAATTGGGGCTGTAGCCGCTGGCCTATGCCACAGCTACAGCAATGTGGGATCCAAGCCACATCTGCAACCTACACCACAGCTCACGGCAACGCCAGATCCTTAACCCACCGAGCAAGGCCAGGGATTGAACCCACGTCCTCATGGGTACTAGTCAGGTTTGTTAACCACTGAGTCACAATGGGAACTCCAGGCTTTTCTCATACAGCCTTTTTTTTTTTTTTTTTTTTTTTTTTTTTGCCACAGTATGTGGAAGTTCTCCAGCCAGTGATCAAAAAACATCAAACCTGAGCCACAGCAGTAACAATGCCAAACCCTTAACCGCTAGGCCACCAGGGAACTCCTCTTATACAATTTCGACATAGTAATTTTGGAGAGAAATCCACCCAGTGGTGGGGTGGATTCATTTGTGTGTAAATATAAATGTTGAGTGTAAGTATTTCAAAGGTTGAAATAAAACTTAGTGAGGAGAGCTGTTTTGCAATATAGATTTATAGTGAATCTCCTTATAGATCCCAGCACACTGAGATCACATGCTTCTTTTTCTCCACAATAGAAGGCCAGGTAGAGTTGATGTGGCCAGTATGGGGCTTATATGGACCAGGAAAACTTACAGTTATGGATGAATGGAGGTCTTAGGGAGAACACTGAGTAAAAGCCAAAGAAGCATGTCACAGTGATTCATACAAGTAAGGGACATGGCTCTGTGATGTGACATCAAGGAGAGTTAGGCATCTGAGACATAGGAAGGATAAAAGACACAACAGCTCAGAACAGGTAAGCAGGAGGGCTGCCTGAATGCACAGTGGAGTCAGAGGGCTGGTGTCTGTGACTGCGCTTCCTGGTCCATGTATCACATGGGCAGGCCCAATCCAACCAAAGGCCAAAGGTGGAAATGGTTCGTAAATGGATTAATAAGTGAATGAGTTTTGCCTCTATAATGCCTTTCCAAATGATGCATTAGGACATGTCGCCTATTATCATCATGACTATATACCTTAGGTCATTTTCCTCTAAGGGAGCAGCTACCATTGAACTAGATCCTGATTCATTCATTCAGACATACTTACTGCGTGTGCATGCACTATGTGCCAAGAAGTGTGCTAGGCCAGATTATGCAAAAAGGGACTGAGAGGGACATGGTCTGTGCTCCCTCACATTACCACCTTTTAAGTATTGTATAACTTGGATGATTTACCTTCCTGTACTATGTTTAGGATGAACAGATCTGGTACACATTTTTCTTTTATCCAGTTTCACAAGTTATTGTAAAAGTCCCTTCATTTAGCACTTTTTATTTCCCCAAGAGATTGCTTAATTTCCTTTATAATTCAAGATTTCACTTAAATGCTATCTTTTTGTTTTTTAATTGTTCTTCATTTAGTTGTTAATGTTCAATATGAAGAAAAGAGGTCAGGCTTTAAATTCAAGCAGACTTGGGCCCAGACTCAGCTCTATCATTTATAAACTATTTGAATTTGTCTGAGCCTCAGTTTCTTTATCTATAAAATGAAGACACTAACAACTACCTCCAAAGTAATGATGGAGAAGATTATATGAAAAAATATGTACTCAATAGGTACTCAATAAATGCTCATAATGTGACACTGTGTTTACATTTAGTTGTGTAAATGAAATGAAAAGAGGAAAAACTATTTAAATAGCATAATTTTGATATTCCTGAAACATTTCATAATAATAAAAAGAAATTAAACTGAAAAAAAAGTCTTGGGAAAGTGCCACATTGAAAGTGGACATAGAGCCTCTCAAAAGTCCAAAGGAGCCAATTTTTCTTCAGCTGAACACCAGATAAAGGAGTAAAATACTAAGGCTTGTATTTGTAGACCATGCTATACCAAAAAAAAAAAAAAAGTATCCATATCTGGAATTATACTCAAGACAGCAAGAGTCTCACACTGTGAGAAGTCAACCAAGAGTACAAAAGATTCCAGTTTCCCATCTCAAGGTAAACCCAGAGTATAATTATTCAGGGGAATGGAGAGCAAATTCACTGGCATTCTTTCTTTGCGATAACTTACACAGCCATTAAACAAGTGTAGTTCTGCTAATACTTGCCTTGGGAAAAACTAGTATTTCTCTGTCAAGAGAAGTCCCTGTTTTTCCCTTGCCTTGTGTGTTCTATCTCAAATCCAGTTCTCCAAGCTAGTTGCGCCCAGTTATTTTTAGCTAAAATTCTAACATTGTCAAATTAAGTTTTTCCAGAATTTTTTCTAGCTTATATTCTGTTAATACAAAGCAATTGTCAGTACTTGTTGTTCTGTTCAACCTGTTTTGGTCAATCTTAGAGAAATTTAAAAAAATTAATCCAACTTAATAAGATATAAGAAAAAATCTTCACAATATATTTTTAGAAATACACATTGAAATAAAAGGAATATATCCTGTGAAATTGGATTGTGATGATCTTTATATAACTACAGATGTGATAAATTCATTGAATAATAAAAAAATTTTTTTAAAAAAGGAATATAATTAGCCTTTAGGCCATTTTTAATACATGTTAAATCTCCCTGTCTTATATAATTTTTGTTGAAGATTAAGCATAGTGTGAAGAATGGAGTATTTTGGTCCTTGTTGGAATTTTCTGATATCAGAGACATATTGTGGAATGTAGGTAGTGAGAGGGAGAACACTTTTTATTTAATGACTTTCTTCTCTCTCTTGATCGTTGTCAAAGACTGCATTGCTCTCGAAGGAGGATTCTGGAGAGAGCAAAGTCAAATATTGCTAGGAAATACTAAAAAACTATTTAAATTTTAGCAAGTAGTTTCAACTAGTCTCAATACTCAATACCATTTCTTTGAGAGAAAACTGAAATGTTTTCAGACTTCTGCATTTCTATGAACAAGAGATAAAAGCCAGAGGTAAAAGTCCTTGTATGATTTCATCTTATAATGTTTTTCCACTTCCTATTAAAAATAAAATGAAAGGCTAACTCCTGGGCTGATTATTTTTAGCAGCATATGTCTTTCTCTGATACCAAATACGTAAGAACAGTTTGAACACAAATGGAATTAATGGAGTATTTCTGATTTTTTGTTGATACTTCTTTTTTTTCCTACAGCAAATAAGTTCAGTAATAAATGTACACGTGGTTACCAAAGGAATACTGTGCCTTTTATCATATTCCTTTTAATATAAATCACTAAATTTTAGCTACATATTACATTGAATGATAGCAAACTAAGTAATGAGGAACTGTATATTGATTAGTCTTTTTTTTTAACTTAGAAAATGAATAAACTAATTCTATTAGATCTTACATCATTTTAATCTTGAATTGCCTCCTTTCAATAATGAATCTTAGAGTACATGGTTTGCAATTTATTTCTCAGTGGTTTTTAACATGCTTCAAAATAAGATTTAATATGCTCATTAGGATGAAAAAATGAAGTCAGGCTTTTCTAAGAGAAAGCAGGTCTGACGGCACTTTGGTTTGACAAAGAAGATAGTCTTTGATAGTTGGGTTATTATGGCAGAGAGTTTCCACAAACTGAAAGGGCTAAATTCACAGTTAGAATTAATACAGTTATTCATAGTTCATTTGAGGATGTCCCTTAAATTAAGGGACATTGCTAAGTTGTTAGATCTTACAGTTGGGTTGCCTTCCAAAGATATGTGATCCTGATACATCCATCTTGTTACAAGGTCTGGTGGATTCTGATGTTGTGGACCAGGTTCCTTTTTCCTTTGTAATGATCTTAAGGTTCTGATTAGAATGTTTTAATAAAAATATATTTAAAATGTGTAACACAATGATATAAATTTTATTTAAAATGATATTCAGAAGAAATTATTGAAATTAAGAATATTTAAATTTTCCCTCTCTTCTCTGAATGTGTTGGGTTAAACAGGTGTTTCTAAGTGAAAAAATTGCAATGAATAGTCATTTGATAAGTGTTGGCAAAGTCTTTTCTGGTATTCTTCATCAAAATTGGAGTGATTATAGTGCAGGACTATAAGGGCCGGGTAACAAATCCTTTTGCAAGTCAGGTAGCTGCTAATTTTTTGCTTTCATTAAGACTGAAGACAATCAAAATATCAGTGTAAGATCATTAAAAATGTTTGATAGAAGATCATAACATGATACATTACTAAAGAGTTCAAACAATTGAGTGATGGCTTAATAATAAAACCCTTCAATTCCCAACTTCTTATTTTATGAGTATAGTTTCTCAGCGCTTACAAATAAAGAATATGATTGATGTTGAACTTATTCTAGCATTGAGTAATATTCATCCATACGTACATGAACTAATTTTTTAAAGGTGCCATTCATCTTATTACGAGATTGATTTCCAATGTAAGTTGTATTTTTGTTCAATTAGATTTAATCAAAATTTGTAATACATTTATATTATTTTGATCAATTGTGAATTAGTATGATTATATTGATAATCTGGAGGAAAATTACTTAATTTTGAGTGTCAGTTTAGAGAGATATTTTTGTGGCAGAGAAAGATAGTAGGGTATCAACAAAGACTTCTAGGCATCAAGGATATAACACTGGGATAAAATTCTTCAGAGGAAATAGAATGAGAATATGAATTCAAGAAGAAAAAGAAATCATGTAAAATTTCCTATTGTTGAAGAAATATATTCTTTTTTAACAGAATGATGGACATATCAAATTGCTATGCTATTTAGATTCCACTGCATACATTTTTAGTGTTATATAATAGCTTTATTTTTATATGACTACCATTACAATATGTTGGAAAGTATATCCTTTGCAACTATTTAAATTTATAATGAAAAAAATTAGATGTCTATTTGGATATGTGGAAAGGGATACAGTTATTCAAAATCTTTTGAGAATGTCCCTTAAATTAAGGGACATTACTAAGTTGTTAGATCTTACAGTTGGGTTGCCTTCCAAAGATATGTGATCCTGATACATCCATCTTGTTACAAGGTCTGGTGGATTCTGATGTTGTGGACCAGGTTCCCTTTTCCTTTGTCATGATCTGAAGATTCACTGTCTCTTTATATCTCTGTGAAAACTCTTTTCTTCCTCTCTCCCTCTCTTTCTTTCTCTTCTTTCTGTCTCTTCTCTCCTTCCTTCCTTTCTTCCATTAGTTATCACATAAACCACCTTCTTTCTGTTAACAATCTTTGGGCAAATCTTACTACAATGAATTAGCTTTCTTAGAGAGTAGATATCCATTCTGTCAAAAAATACTTGCGTTTTCACACAGGAGAAGTGGGTATATGTAGAAAAACACAAGAAATTTGATGTGATGGAGGGCTGAGATGTTGGTATTCTAGTCTGACCCAAAGGCATGTTGAAAAGTAAGGTTAAGAAGATAACCTCGAAGTTCACAGTTAACATGATTTACTTAACGTGATTTATTTGACCTACCCTGTGTTGAACATTTTTTTAATTAGTTGATAAATTTTAAAAACCAGGAGATTCCATATAAAAATGTAGCTTTCCAGCTGTTCTTGGAAATTGAGAATGCTTGGAAGCACTCAGCTCACCTTTTCACAAGGCAAAGGCCAGCCTGCTGAGACTGAGTTAGGGGCTGTTCCTCTGGCAGGGTTACCGTCTCCTGGTTTGCTATTGCCCCACTTTACCACTTTAGTCTTCACAATGGCCAATTTCATTCATTTAGTGCGCCTGGCTGACTACCACAGACACTTGAGATTGAGGCATTAACTTTGGATAGTCCATTATTTTCCCTTGGGTTAGATGGAATTTGTAGAAAGCTAAATATTTGTATTGCATTACCATGGCCCTATTAAAACTGCTTTCAGTAGGTCATACATCCATAGGCTGCCCTCCACTTTCATGGATGATCTCTAAAAGAAAGTGTTATAAACCCTGCGAGTGCCCTTTGAAGATATGGAAGTAATGTAGACTTCCCTCTACATTACTACGTTACTATATAGCTCAAGCAAGACATTTCTTTAAAGGTTCCTAAAAGCTTTATTTCCATGAAAGAATTTGTACATTTCTTCTCAGGGACAATGAGAATGGAGCAACTGATTATATTAATTTTTTATTTTTTGCTTTGGCTCCAGAAAGTTCTCAGTCAAATTTATGGTTTAACTCTCATGTTGTACATTACACCTCATTATCTGCACATTTTTTTCTTTTAACTTTTTCCCTGGTGTTAAGCTCCTAGGTTAATTTGTTTCACTGGTCCTCATTTTTTTAATTTATACTTTCTTATTTTATTGTACATGTTTACTGTAACACATCTCAAACCACTCATTTATGATCTTTTCTTTTCTTAAATGATTTTTATTTTTTCCATTATAGTTGGTTTACAGTGTTCTGTCAGTTTTCTACTGTACAGCAAGGTGACCCAGTCACACATACGTATATACATTCTTTTTCTCACGTTGTCATGCTCCATCATAAGTGACTGGATATAGTTCCCAGTGCTATACAGCGGGATCTCATTGCTTATCCATTCTATGATCTTTTCTTGATTTATTTCTTTTCTAAAGATGGCTAGAGGATCTATTACATTTTGGTTCTCCTTAGGGTTACCATGGTTTTGGTTTTGAGTTTCCCTTGCTCTGGTTCCCATCCACCACATATAAAAATTACTCAGATACATTGTAAGCTTTTAACAAGGACTTTTATGGTGATTCCATAGTGTCCAATGTCCAGCATAAGACTTTCTATATAATGCCACCTGTTGTGCAGTGACGGTATAATAATAACAACAGTAAAAAGTTTTTTTTTTTTTAATTTCAACTCCTAGAACAAGGGGACTTTTTATCTGTACCAACTCCTGGAAGTCTTGTCATCAAAAAGAAAGATCCATGTACAAACAGTAGACTTTACACACTTTATCATAAAAGGAATGTGTTATGTAAGACTGGGTGGAAAACTTTTTCCTTAGGGATTAGGAAAGGGAAAGTAGCTCTGTTTTCTTAAGATGCAAATTATTTTAGCTTCATTCTTCTATGAATCCTTATGTAATACCTTGGACACAGGCTATGCAAATGACATACTAGGATGGAGAGTCTATAAGCAATCAAAATTACAAGTGCCTTTACGAAATCTTTACAGATTAATAAAAAGAGAATCTACAGAAACTCTACTAAGTTTATGCAAGTACTTGAGTCCATATATTTCTCAAATATGGCAAATAGAACCTAAGGCTACTTTTATAGTTTGGAGTAGCCACATTTTGCTATGAAGAAGACATTTCTTCTTAGTGTTAGGTATGACAAGGCAGGCTGCTAGAAATCTTTTCTTTCGGACTCGGATCCCAGCTCCAGTCTGGTGAAGCTCAGGGCACTGTTTAATGACTCTGTCCACAGGGCGTGCTCACTGCCACATTTCTGAAGTGAATCACTTGCACTTAATTTCAAGCCTTTTTTTTTTTTTTTTTTTACCTTGAAAACTCTAAACGCCTCATTGAGGACAGTACATACAATGTGTGCCAAGCCCTCTGGTTTCAAAGTTCAGCTGTTTTTGTTATTTGACTGGACAAAAGGTCGAAAGATAGCTTTCGCAGCAGGGAAAGTGTAATTTTCCATGTCTTTATGATGTTTTGAAATGGTGGAGGTGACTGTTCTCCTAAAATTTCCATAAATAAATAACTTTTACCAGTGGGGTAACTTTAATTTTCAGATGCCTTGCTTATAAAGGTTGAAAGTAACCCTCTCCCCTCCTATCCATAATCCAGTCTCCAGCCTCATCCTCTGTATGTGCCCTTGGAGGGGAGAACTGAAGGTGACCCCAGATTAAAATCCAGACCTTTCATGCTTGGACTCAAAGTATGGAAAGTTTTAGCTTCTAAAAAAATCCCAAAAATCTCAATTTGTGAGATTACAGCAAATAACCACATGCTTTTATTTAATATTAGGTACTGCAGCAATAGTTAGGAGAAGAGCTTTGATGTCTGAGATTATGTTCTTCTCCAAGTTTCTGTAGGGCCTGCCATACTTCTCTGATTGTGTTTGCATCTCACTTATCCAGGACCTTAGAGTAAAATTCTCTTTTCCACATTTTTTCTTTGTTTTCCATACATATTATTTCTGGTCTCCTGCCTCAAGACAAGCCATGTCCCAAGGCATGCAGACTTGATTTCTTGCAGGATTTGCCTCTGTGAGCTACCAATTAGTTGTTGGTGAATATTTTTGTGCAATTTGCTCAAAGTTATTAATTGTGAAAATGGACCTGCCAGGAGTTACACTTAGGTCTCCCGGTGAAGATCAAATGGCCATACCGCATGCTTAGGATCAGGTACACCTCTTAAGCCTTGTTCTCCCTCCTCAACCCATCCAGTGCCCACAGGTCTCCTTTCCCATTTGACCCTAAGCAAATGTTTGACCTTTTTGGGAAGGAGGTGGGAGGTCGAGTTTTGGGACTCAGTTCAGAGCCTCTGATATACTACTATATTCCTGCCCTTCCATAGGTCTATCAAGTGTGTACCTCTGGGTCATCCCCTGGACTATTTGGTGATTAACAACCTCTAGCACTGTTCAAATTTTCTTTTCGCACGTGCACAGTTTATATTTTGTAAGCATCTCTTTGAATTGTGCCAAGTCTACTCATCATCACTTCCTTGCCCTGTTATCTTTTGTCTTATCTTCGGTACTGTCACGATCTTCCAGAGCCTGTTTGGTAAATGACGACTTCCACCATGTACTCCATGGGCTGATCAGCATCTCCCACTCCTGCAGGTCTCTTAGGCGAAACTGAAAAATGCCTGGTAGCTGTCCTCTCATCCTGGATTGACCCTGCCGTCCATCAGTCTCCTCTCCCATTTCTCGGGGCTTCCTCTCAGCCATCAATATACTCCGTCGACCACCTCCTCTCTTCTAACTTACGAAAGTCTGTCGAGTTGTCCCTCCAAGTCTGTCGCTCACTTCCCCCACGTCCTCCCGGACCGGAGTATCGGTCGGTTGTTCCGTAGCCACCACGGCTGGCTCTTGGGCCTGGATTTGCTGGACGTGGTCTGTCCCGCGCTCGTGTTTCCATCCGTCCCTGTCCGCCTACAATTTGGCAGGAACTTTACTACAGCCAAGAAGGGAAAGGCGGGTGAAAGCGGGTGCGGGTCGACCGGTCCGCAGTGGGCGCGGGGAGCGGCGAGGGGCGCCGGGAGGGGTGTGCTGACGAGCGGGCCGGGGGTGTCGCGGGCCGCCCTGCCCTATAAGGGGCCGAGCCGCCTCCGCCGCCGGGCGGGTGCCGGGCGGACCGCGGCGGCGGCGGCGGCTGCGATTGGCTCAGGCGCCCCATCCGGGGACTGGGCTCGGCGCTGCTCGTTCGCCCTAAAGGTACCAATATGGCGGAGGTGAGCAGGAAAACCGGGCAGGAGCGGCCGGGCTGGAGCGGGCGCCCGGCGGCCTCTCGTGGTCCCCGAGCCGGCTTTGGGGGATCCGGGGCCCTTCTCACGGCCCCACGGGGGGCGGCGCGGCGGCGCGGGGCTGCAGGGCGGCGACGGGCGGCGGCGGGGCCGGCCGGGGGGCGGGAGCGGGCGCGGGAGCGGTCTCCCTCCGGGACTAGGCCGCGGCGGCTTCGGCCCCTACCCGGCCGGGCGACGGGGCTGGCCGGGGGGCGGCGGCCCGCGGCAGCGAGCCTTGGCCCAGGGACGGCGCCGTGCCTTGCCCTCGGGCAGCTGACGCGGGCCGCCGAAGCCTCCGCGCCGCCTCCCGGGGCCGGGGTGGGTGGAAACCGGCCGAGCCCCCCCACCTCCGCGGCCGGATTGCAAAACGGGGAGCGGGCTGCGCCACTGCCCTGCGGGAGGAGTGTTCTCCGTCCCCAGCCCACCGGGTCCAGGCTGCGGCGCGGCGAAGCCTCACGCTCCACTTTGCTCCGGGCTCGGAGGCGAGCGGGATGCGCGGCCGCTGGGCTTCGCGGGAGGCGAGCGGGACTCTCCGCCCCGCAGCCCGGGAGGTGCGGGAGCTTCTGGGGCTAAACGGGGAGGACCGAGACCCTCGACGCTCTCTCTCACGGGCTCTCTCCACTGGGCTGAAGAAGGGAGGCAAGGCGAGCGAAGATACCCTGGCCGTGTCCCCAGGGACTAGTGAGCTAGGGGGACGGGGTGGCGCTACAGAAGCCCCTCGACTGGAGCTGCTGGGGCGAGGTGCTCGCTGGAGGGCTAGGGGAGCGACTGAACCCGCTGGAAGAAACCAGCATCTCTAGGACTGCGAGTTCTCATCTCTGGACGCGGGAGAGAGGATGGGGGGCTTGCGCTTTGGTTTGGGGGCAAGTGTCCGGTTGCGAGCTGGCCTACGCTCCAGAGCAGAGGACAGCCCCGGAGTTGGGGCTTCCGGGCCCCAGGGGGTGGACTAGGTGTTCGGAGGGCGAGTCCCCTTCCTGGAAAGGGTATTGGGTTTCGAGGTGTTGTTTCGGGCCTGGAGAGCCGGGTGGGATTTGGGGGAATCCTGAGATGCCAGGGTATGGGGCACTGATGCTGCGAGCCGACTGCTCTGGGTTCTGCTTCTCTGCTTTGTAACTTGCTGAGCTCCAAGGGGCGGCTTGGAGTTGCCTGTTATATTCCGGGCTTCGTCCCGGGTCTGCAAGTTTGTACACTAGGGACTTGGGGAGGAAGGCGAGGCAGCCAAGAGGGGCCCGAAAGGGGCCGGGAGCGATCCGAGCGAAGCTATGTCTCGCACTTTTGGCAGCTGCGGAGGAGCGCTGGACTCCGCCTCCTCTGCGCCCTGTTGCCGGCGCTGCCTCTTGCCTTGGCTGCGCGATCTAACCGCACGTTTTCTTCTCTCTCCTAGGCTTCTTTTGGAAGTTCGAGCCCAGGTTTGTCCTGTTTTCTTACTTCTTCAATGGGTCCCAAGGAGTAATGGGAGCTCAGAGACCTATTTCTCAGTTTTAACAACAAAAAATTTGTCTTGCGAGTTTTTCATGATTTTTAAGAGTTTCGGTGTTCATTTTGGTAATTAAGTTGTTCAAGGAAGGAACAATTGCACCACTTTTTTTTTCTTACCTGTTGAAAAAAATACTTTGTTATAAAGCTGCTGACAAATTTTTAAGTAACATAGCTTTGATTTTCACATATGTTGTTTTTCTCTCCAAGTCTGAAACAGTTAATCCTAAATCTTTCCCAAACTTTCCACTAACTTTATCAGTTTAGTTTAGATTTTAACTTCTTTGAGGCATGGACTCTCTATTTGTCAGAACTTTGGTGATGCTTATATTGATTATTAATCATCACTCCCCGTCTTTATTTTGTCTCATACATTTTTCACATTTGAGAAATGTCTGTAGCTATGTGTTAAACTGAAAATTGAGAGTTAGGTGAAGCTGCCCTAATCAAAAGAAACACTTTCTGAGTTTGGCACAGAAAAGTGGTAATAGAATTTTTCAAGTGAGACAACATTAGATCATCCAGGACAGTGTTTCTTAATAGTTTGGTGTCAGAAACCCCTGTCAGGATCCGATGAAAGCAAGGGCCTCTGTCTCCAGAACTCTGCCCATAATGGATAATTGCATACAATTTGGGATTTGTGGAACCCCTGAAACCCATCCATGGCAAAGACCTTTCCTCATAGGCTAAAATGTAAGGACAGCTTTGTTTCAGTTTCTCATCCCCTTTCCAGCCCCCTCTTGGCTGCCTCTTTTCCCTCTCATGGTCTCCAGGAAAAGTGCCTCTGAACTAGTTCAACTCCCTTATTTTATACTTAAGACTTTTAAAATAACTCTACTGAGAGTCACCTAGTTAATAGCAGAGCCTGGATGGGCTGCCAAGTCTTCTGTTACCACATGTTGCCTTGGAGTGAACAATCCATTTCTTTGCATATTATTTTGTGTATTTAGTCAACCTTAAGGGTCTCACTTGACTATCATTTATGGTAATATAAAATAGTCAACACCAAGTAGAAGAAATTTGTGGCTGTTTGAAAATAGCTGTGTCCTTACATTTAAAAATTGTTTTAAAAATTTTCTTTAGTTTTGAGACAAACATTTCTTTGTTATAACTGATTTCAGGGAAGGAATATTTATGTGCATAATGCCAAACATCTGGATGATAGTGGAATTTTTCCATTTTGCATCGCTCTGCTTTTAACAAGTTGTAATCTAAATAAAAAGCAAAAAGATGGTGTGGTTTTGGTGTTTAAACAAATGTATAACTTGTTTTTAATCAATTAGCCAATTTTTGAGAGAATTTTAGGACCAGAAGAGACTTGAGGTCATCTGCAAATGAAACTTTGGATCCAGGCCCAGAAAGTTTAAATGAGTTGCCTTGGGTCCCAGAAAGCCAGCGACAAAGCCAAGAGTAGACCCTCAGGCCCTTCAATTTCTGGTTCTTGTTGAATGAATACCTTCTACTTTAAGGGGAAGCCTTAAAGTGTGCCAAGTGATATGGGGATTGTGAAAAAGGGTAGAGCTCTCTGTTCTCAAAGATGTAGAAAAGTTACCATCTATTTCCTACTTTACACTTTGGTGTACCTAAGAGATTTCCAGAAATTTCTCAAAAAAAGAAAATTAGTAATTGTGGATGTTCTGCTTTTCAGATATTTAATAAATATTCATCTTTCTCTAAAATTAAACCACTTTTAGAATGAGCAGGTTAGTATCTCTAGCATTCAAAAAATAATATCATAATGTAAACTTCCTAAAGAATAAAGTCCCATAGAAATTTTATTATTTTTAGGACTGATGACTAGAGTTCTCTGAACTCAGAATTGAAAACATTGAATTGTATCTGTGGTTTTTTTCCCCTAGTGAAAAATCTTTGGTCTAATTCAGTGTTTTGATAATGATCTCTCATCCTGTCCTTAAATGTTTGAAATGTTAAAATATTTAATAGGTCAAAATTTTTGTGTAAAATATATCCTTCATTTCACTTCTCTCTTTTTCCACTCCAAGATTCTGATACTTCTTTCCACTCCCTGCTCTGGGAATCTTTGGTCTATACTAGAGTAAAACAAGTGGTTGAAAATCCTGTTTTTCATAAATTTGATTTCATTCTTTTAGGATTATAAATAGTATTCATTCTTTGCACCTGGTTTTCAGGGTATCCTGTGGACTTCAGATTTGCCATAAAAAAAGCATTACCATTTTATAAACAGGTTTAAATTGACCAAAACAACTTGCAATGGGATACATCTTCCAAAAACCTTTAGATATGATTTTTTGCATTCTTTTCACTTCACTTCATTCCTACTAACAAAATAAGAACTTTATTAGTCATCCCCAAAAAAGCATCCTCTTACGGTTTAATGTTAGGGAACTTAAAATACTGTTAAAGGGAGTTCCCATTGAGGCGGTAACAAACGCAACTGGTATCCACCAGGACGCAGGTTCAGTTCTTGGCGTCACTCAGTGGGATAAGGATCTGGCATTGCCATGAGCTGCCGCCTAGGTCTCAGACATGGCTGGGATCCTGTGTTGCTGTGGTTGTGGCCTAGGCCAGCAGCTGTAGGTCTGATTAGACCCCTAGCCTGTGAACTTCCATATGCCTGTGAGTGCAGCCCTAGAAAGACCAAAAAAAAAAAAAAAAAATTCTGTTATAAACATGAAAGGTGAAGTACTGCTGTACTCCTTTTGTTGGTCAAATAGCTGTATAGCTGCTTTACTGGAACTTGTATTTGTTCTAAAAACCAGATTTCTGTTGTGTTTTAAACCTTTATTTGAGGGCTAAAATTTGAGTAAAATTTATATTTTTCATTTTTATTTATTTATTTATTTTGCTTTTTAGGTCTACACCTGTGGCAAATGGAGATTCCCAGGCTACTTTTTTTGGATTACTCTGTTTAAATCACTTTGCTGCTATTATAAGTCAGGTGTCTAAGTGGAGCTACAGATGCCAGCCTACATCACAACCACAGGAATGCCAGATCCGAGCCACGTCTGTGACCTACACCACAGCTCACAGCAACCCTGGATCCTTAACTCACTGAGAGAGGCCAGAGATCAAATCCACAACCCCATGGTTCCTAGTCAGATTCGTTTCTGCTGTGCCACAAAGGGAACTCCAAAATTTATAATTTTTTTACAAGTGGAATTTATATTCACTTCTCCTTTTCACCTTAGTATATAACAGATTCTTGTGAAATCATCAATTCATAATCCTGACATTTTTCTACTGCTTTTAGACAAATGTATTAAATTAACTTACTAGCAAATTTGACTTTTCTATTGGAGCATTTTTTGGACTACTCTGTTTAAATCACTTTGCTGCTATTATAAGTCATGTTCTCATGACTTACAATAAAAGTGGTTATAAATCAGCCTTATTCTTTTGCCGATTGAGATATTTTTTCAGAACTGTATGGTCTTACCTTATAGCCTGTAAAGTACATAGTAATTCATTTAATAGAGCTCGCATATAATCCTTGAAAGGAACTGGCAGTAGAACACAAATTATTTTCTTTTGTAAATAGCTTTGTGAATCTGTAAAGTGATTGTTTGTTTCCTTCCAGTTGGGTCTTTGTCTTCTGAGGATCATGATTTTGACCCCACTGCTGAGATACTGGTCCATGACTATGATGATGAAAGAACTCTTGAAGAAGAGGAAATGATGGATGAGGGTAAAAACTTCAGTTCTGAAATTGAAGACTTAGAAAAGGTAAAGGATTTTACTTTAGGGTTTTAATATGACTTATAGTAAAGATTCAATACAAACGTAAAGATTTTAAAATTCTATTGTAAATTATTTTACAAACCACCTGAAATAAAAGTATTACCAAAAGGACTTACTATATAGCATAGGGAACTATATTCAAAATCTTGTAATTACCTATAATGGAAAAGAACCTGAAAAAGAATACACACACACACTTTGCTGTACATCTGAAACTAACACATTATAAATCAACTAAACAGTATCAGCATATTTGTTTTTGACCTAACTTATACAGAATGTAACTGATTTTCTTATTATTTTTGAAAGACAGCCTAATAAGTACATTTTCATTTAATTTTTAAAAATTATTTTGTATCTGTTAACCTAAGTTTTAAGTTTATACCAGCACAATGAAGTAAGTGCATTTGTAGATGAGAACATTGAGATACAGAGAACTATAGGCCCTAAACTTAGTTCTGAACCCTAGCCCAGCCTCTTTGCATTATACCACACTATTCTACTAAGGGATAAACTTGAGTTTAAGTAAATACTGCAGCAGATACAGGGAGAAGTCTTTTCCTTCAAGAAACTTAAAATCTGGTAGACTGCTATAAGAAATTGAAAGAGAAAATGTTTTACTTTATATATTATTATTATTATTTTTTTTAGGGCCGCACCCATGGCATTTGGAAGTTCCCAGGCTAGGAATCCATTCGGAGCTACAGCTGTTGGCCTACACCACAGCCACAGCAATGCCAGTTCTGAGCCGTGTCTGCGACCTACACTTCAGCTCACGGCAGCACTGGATCCTTACCCACTGATTGAGGCCAGGGATCAAACCCGCATCCTCATAGATACCAGTTGGGTTTGTTACCACTGAGCCATGGTGGAAACCAGTACTCTACTTTTAATTGTGAGTTAGTAATATTCTATTTCCTTTCTACCTCCCAGTCTTTTTTTTTTTTTTTGCTTTTCAGGGCCACACCTGCAGCATATAGAGGTTCCCAGGTTAGGGGTCCAATCGGAGCTACAGCTGCTGGCCTATACCACAGCTCTTGGCAACACTGGGTCTTTAACCCACTGATGAGGCCAGGGATTGAACCCATAACCTTAAGGTTCCTAGTCAGATTCGTTTCTGTTGTACCACAAGAGGAACTCCCCAGTCATATTTTTGAAAGTTGACAGGGTGAATGTAGTTTATAACTTTTAAAACCCCAAATGAATATAAATTGAAATGAACTGGATTTTAAATAGATATTTATACCAGTGTTTCAGAGAGAAGCACTTTTAGGGGGTCCCTTGAAAAGATTTTACTTATCTATAAGCTAACTTTATTTGCAAATTTCTGATCAGCCCAGAATATCAAAAGTTTTCAGGAATAATACTGAATTTTCGTACCTCTTTTTCTTGAAGAAGACAATGCACATTCTTATGTAATCTCTCTTGCTATCTTTGTAAGGCAGAGCTGGGCTATTATTGCATTTTTTCCTTCATGTTAATACATAGGGAAACAGAAGGAGAGTCCTCAGGGCCTAGACCCCAGACTTGCTTCTGTAGACCTGAAATTTTCTTTCTTTCTTTTTTTTTTTTTCCCCGATTTTTAGGGCCACACGTTCGGCATATGGAAGTTCCCAGGCTAGGGGTCGAATCAGAGTTGCAGATGCCAGCCACAGCCACAGGCACAGCAATGCCAGATCTGAGCTGCATCTTTGACCTACACCACAGCTCACAGCAATGCCAGATCCTTAACCCACTGATTGGGACCATGCATCAAACTAGCATGCTCATGGGTACTAGTCAGGTTCATTTCTGCTGAGCCACATGGTAATGCCCTGAAATTTTTCTAAACATGTTCATTCCTTTGGCAAATTAATCCAACATGGTCGCAGTTAGATTTAGTCATTAAAAATAGATGTATCTCCTATAAAAGCCAAACAGATTAGGGAATATAGAAATCAAATGGTTAGGAAATACTCAAGAAGAAAAGTCTTGCCTGTTACTTCTTTCAGGGGTGCTCATTAGACATTGCCTGTTGAAAAGAAAAGATTTTTTTTTTTTTTGAAGAGAAAAGATTTGTATTGCTTCAATAGAACAGCAAAACTTTGCCTTCACCCAAAAAAAAAAAAAAAAAAGATGCTCCAGTCCCAAGCTCTGCCTTGACTTATTCAGACAATTTCTTTCTACTTCTTATGCGTAGGTAGCATAGAATAACTGAAAATTATAATCCAGTTAGCATTATCACAAGTCAAGGACAGTGGTAGGTCCTGGGATTGCAAAAATGAGAAATTTGACTATGTCTCTGAGTGTAGTGTAGTGTAGTATAGTGTAGGGTGACAAATGAGAACAAAGATTTTTTTTTTTTTTTGGTCTTTTTGCTGTTTCTTTGGGCCGCTCCCGCGGCATATGGAGGTTCCCAGGCTAGGGGTCCAATCAGAGCTGCAGCCACCGGCCTACGCCAGAGCCACAGCAACGCGGGATCCGAGCCGCGTCTGCAACCTACACCACAGCTCACGGCAACGCCGGATCGTTAACCCACTGAGCAAGGGCAGGGACCGAACCCGCAACCTCATGGTTCCTAGTCGGATTCGTTAACCACTGCGCCACAACGGGAACTCCGAGAACAAAGATTTTTTGATGTACTCAGCAAAGAACTATGAAAGCACTAAGCAGTGGAGAGCTATGGGGGAAAGGGTTTATGGTAAAAGATGTTTGGCCTCATCACAGGGAAGTTCATAGAAGGCTTCTTAGAATAGATACTTCTGTCCTGTAGTTATTTACATTAGGACAGTGCTGTGGGCATGGGTGAAAGACCCAGGTGGTCTCATAATGCACCTTCCTTGATGATGTGTTTGCTGTTAAAGACAGGGAGACAGTGGTCTAGTTACAGCACAACATAAGAAAATGGTATCGTGTTAGATTACACTTCAGCCACTCAAATTAGATATTTTGTCAATAAACTAGTAAGAACTTAAAATTTTTTTTTTAATGTGTTGTGGTGGTTACTTCTTGAGTATGGATAATCTGGTGGAAATTTTTATGAGCTGAAAAACTTTCATTTTTCAGATTTGTAGGTTTTATTCTTCCAGCTAGTCCTATATTATTCCAGCTGTAGGAATAGCTTCTTTGATCTGTGGTTGGTGAGTTTTAGAAGAGAATTCGGGAAAATACAGAGAAATAATCAACACAATGAGTTACTTACTTAGCTAGTCACAGAAATTCCTAGTTTCTGTTTCTATAATTTTCACTTGCTTTAGTCAAACTAACTCAATCCTTGTTTTGTAATGATACCTATCACTGAATTTGTAGATTCAGAAAAATTATAGGTCTTTAAATATTTCATTTTCTGTGAACTTAGGCAGTTTTGCTTTTTGGCATTATGTCACATTCTTGAAAATTGGAACAGAAAAATACAGGTGATTTTAAACAAAGTCTTTTGAAGCCCTAAGAGCTATGTCCCTGTTCAGAAGGCTGATCCTTCTCTCGTTGAGCAAGGAACAAGCAGAGCTGTTTCTAAGAGTAACTGACTGTTCACCTCCTCAGAACTGTGATTCTTATCTGTAGTAAAGATAATTGTGTAGACGTGTTCTTTATTGATGTTTATTGAAAGATAAAAAAGAAAATGAATAAAAGAAACGGACAGATATAAAGAGTAAGAATCATTTAATTTTTTAGAAGAAATTTAAAATTATTTCTATACAGTTTAAAGTAATGTATTAATCTTACATTGTTATAGCAGTGATTTAGGTATTGGTACATGGTAACAGTCTTGGGGGCTTGATGTTAATGTTTATTTTTAAAAATTATAAGTTTTTATACTCATATTTGATAGTTTGTAATCTATACACACGGTTTTTATTTTGGTGCTTACAAATTTTTAATACATTATATGTTATGGAAAGTAAGTTTCTTAGAGTAGCACTTTGGTAAGTATAGGGAATAAATTATGTGACAAGATTTTAGTTATTAAACCTACTAAAATAATATTTATATTTTCCTGTATTTTAATTTATTCACTTATTGTTTCCTGAGAGATTTTGTTTGTTTGTTTTATTTTTAGAGCCATACCTGCGGCATATGGAAATTCCCAGGCTAGGGGTTAAATCACAGCTACAACTGCTGGCCTACACCACAGCCACAGCCACGCAGGATCTTTAACCCACTAAATGAGGCCAAGAATTGAACATGCATCCTCATGGATACTAGTCAGATTTGTTACTGCTGAGCCATAATGGGAACTCCACCTGAGAGATTTTTAACAATAATTTAAAAATCCTAAATTTAGAGCTATAGCTTTTTAAAAAGTAATTTTTATATTTTTGCTTTTGTTAATATATAGATTTCTCCTCTGATATTATGAAATGAGAAAAGTAGAAATTACCTTTTCTACAGTTTAGACATTGGTATAAGTCCTTTTTAATTTAATTTTATTTTTTTTTGTCTTTTTGCTATTTCTTGGGTCGCTCCCGCGGCATGTGGAGGTTCCCAGGCTAGGGGTCGAATCGGACCCCTACGCCAGAGCCACAGCAACGCGGGATCCGAGCCGCGTCTGCAACCTACACCACAGCTCACGGCAACGCCGGATCGTTAACCCACTGAGCAAGGGCAGGGACCAAACCCGCAACCTCATGGTTCCTAGTCGGATTCATTAACCACTGCGCCATGACGGGAACTCCCCTTTTTAATTTTTAAAGAGCATTTGAAAAAGTTATATATATACTGTTCTGCAGCCTGTATTTTAAGATATCAGATTGGTGATATATTAAAATTATCTGTACCTCACTTAGACAGTGTCAGTTGACCCATCCAGCAACACCATCAAGTGTGTCAGACAAGTATTAGCATCATTTCCTTGGCTGAGAGGCCTTGTTGACTATAAGATGAACTGTATACTTAGAAATAGCATAGATGGGAGCAGGCAGGGCTATTACCATGAGAAATCTGTACATGATAATGGGATGCATCCTGATTTCTGATATGGGAAGCTGTGGATCATAGGATTAAGGAAGTAATTTATTTTTCTATTTTCAAATGAGGAAATAGAGGTGCGAGAGGCTAGGTCATTTGCCCACAGTAGTAGTTAGCAGTTAGTGAGTCTTCTGTGTCTAAATATTGTGCTCTTACTATTTTAAATCCTTTGACTTATAAAGTAGTTCATTTGTAAGTGTGACTAGGTTCACATGTGTCCCTTGAAATTTAAATAGGTTCAACATAATAGCTGAGAAACAGAAGAGAAAAATCCTCATCACTGGAATAAGGTGCTGGATCAAACTAAGCTCATCTAGCCACCACAGATCCTTCAAAACTTTGAGATTTGCTAATTCAATTTTGAAAATATTTCTGTGCTTTGAGGACTAAGTGGTTTATTAATAGGCTCTAAAAGAAAGCTCATCTGTAAAGTGCTTTAGAGACTGGATTAACCTTTTCCAGGTTTGCTTTAAAGTTTTAGTGCAGGTAATTTCTGTGTTTTAGCACCAGCACCTTCTTGGGGACTCTATAGTGTCATCCCTTGACTGTATTAATGAAGTTTCCACCAAGGTGGTCACTTTGTCCCTCACCAGGTGATCATGCCTGTGTCTTCATAGTGAAAGTAGGATTTTCATGAATGAGTACCCGGAACCACCTATTCACCCCACACATGCAAACTCAACTCTTATGCTCATTCTTCTTTAACTTCCCTCCAGTCCCTAAAGTATCTGCCACATCCCAGACTAATTGCTTCAGCCCTCAGTTTATTCTTTTACTTGTTTTTATTTTATTTATTTTTATTTTTATTTTTTGGTCTTTTCTAGGGCTGCACCTGTGGCATATGGAGGTTCCCAGGCCAGGGGTCTAATCGGAGCTGTAGCCGCCGGCCTTCACCACAGCCACACCAATTTGGGATCCGAGCCACATCTGTGACCTACACCATAGCTCAGAGCAATGCTGGATCCTTAATCCACTGAGCAAGGCCAGGGATCGAACCCGCACCCTCATGGTTCCTAGTCGGATTTGTTAACCACTGAGCCACGACGGGAACTCCAACTTGTTTTTGAATTTCAGTATACATTTCCCATCTTTGCAGATTCTCTTTTGACCCTCTGTTGCCCTTAGTCATTCTCCTTTTACAGTGTATGTACTTTCTCCCCTCCAAATTCAGTCCTCATCTTTGCTTCTCCCAGCAGGTTGTCAGATCACCAATAATTCCTGATTCACAGGTACAAAGAATGCATGTCTATCTTTATCTTGCTTGATCTCTCTTTGATATTTGACCCAAGTGACCATCCGTGGTTTCTCCACCCTTGCTTCTTCCTTAAGTTATACAACCTGCATTTTCTCCTAGTTCTGCTTCTTCTCTCTGATGTCTCCCTCTGTCATATTTATGGGTTTTCTTTCTTTACCCCCCCAGTTTTAATTGATTGTATTCACCAAGGTTCTTGCTTTGTATTCTCCTTCTGTATGCCTTTTCTGGATGATACATTCAAGCCCATTGCTTCAGCTTTCACCTTAAGTCATCATTCTGCCATCCCACCCTCCACCCTTAAGTTTATTTGTTTTGTTAGTCTCTTAATGGTGCTGTAGTTACATAACCTTCTCAGGCCAGAAATGGGCAATCCACTAAGACTCCTTTGTCACTTGCATTCCCTCTATTAAGTCAGTCAAGAAACAGATTCCTTTTTCTTAATTTTGCTTATATAATTCCCTTCTTCACTTCAGGCTCTCATTCTTCTATTCCCTCTAAATCTTCTATTCCCTCTAAAAAGTCATTTCCAAAATGTAAATCATGTCTAAAATTTTCCATACATATCGCATAGCCTATAGGGTAATATATCTTAAAATTCTTCTAATAGAACATAGATCCCCTTCTCTTCACTCTCTCCCTGGGTGAGCTCATCAACTACTGTGGCTTTAAATATCATCTAGATACTAATGAATGCCAGATTTATATGTTTAGCCCAGCCTGATCCTCTGAACTCCAGGCTTTCAGCCAAATTGACGTTTCCTCTTGGATGTTTCATAGTCCTCTCAAACTTAACTTGTGTCTTCCACAGAACTTTTAATTTTTTTTCTCCTCATAAACCTTACCTTCCTTTAGTCTTTTCTATCTCAATAAACGTTACCACTACCTTGGCAGTTGCTCAACTAGAAATCTGGGGAGTTGTCCTTTCTTCCTTTTACTCCCACATCCAGTAGCCCATTTGATCCCACCTCAGAGTGTATCTCATGTGTTCACTTCTCTCCATGTCTGTATCACTACCCAGACCCAGCCTGAGACTCCCAAGAGGTGTCTCAGCTTTTATCTCTCTAGCTCCCCAAATTTTCTTCATGCAGCTGCCCAGCACTAAAGAAGAAATAAAGCCATATCATTCCATTTTTACAATTTTCATTGGCTTCCCATTGCCCTGGGAATGAAGTCCAGGTTTCTTTACCATGAGGTCTTTTGTCATATGTCTCTGCTTGTCTTGCTCCTTTTAAAAAAATTTTAATGAAGTATAGTTGATTTACAATGTTCTGTTAATTTCTGCTGCACAGCAAAGTGACTCAGTTATACATATGTATATATTCTTTTTCATATCCTTTTCCATAATGGTTTATCACAGGGTATTGAATACAGTGTGCTATACAGTAGGACCTTGTTGTTTATCCATCCTATGTATAATAGTTTGCCTCTGCTAATCCCAAACTCATAATCCTTCCCTCTCCCACACCACTTCCCCTTTGGCAAATGCAAATTTGTTCTCTATGTCTGTGAGTCTGTTTTGTTTTCATAGATATGTTTGTGTTGTATTTTAGATTCCACATATAACTGATATCATATGGTATTTGTCTTTTCTAACTTCACTAAGTATGATAATTTCTAGGTCTCTCTATGTTTCTGCAAATGGCACTATTTCATTCATAATGGCTGAGTAGTATTCCATTGGGTATACATACCACACCTTTATCTATTCATCTCTTGATAGGTACTTAAGTACCTTCTCTGTTTTGACTATTGTAAATAGTGCTGCTGTGAACATAGGGATGCATGTATCTCTCCAAATTATAGTTATGTCTGGGTATATGCCTGTTGAAATAGTGGGATCGCTGGATTCTATGGCAACTCTGTTTTTAGTTTTTTGAATAACCTCCATATTGTTTCCCGTAGTGGCTGCAGCAATGTACATTTCTACCAACAGTGCAAGAAGGTTCCCTTTTCTCCACACCCTTTCTGGCATTCATTATTTTTAGACTTCTTAATGATGGCCATTGTAACCAGTGTGAGGTGGTACTTCATTGTAGTTTTGATTTGCATTTCTCTAATAATTAGCAATGATGAGCATCTTTGCACATGCGTATTGGCCAGCTCTTTGTCTTTTTTTGGAGAAATGTTTAGATCTGCCCATTTTTCAATTTTTTGTTTTTGTTATTCTTGTTTTTGAATTGTGTGAGCTGTTTATATATTTTGGAAAATAAGCCCTTGTCAGTCATAACATTTGCAGTTATTTTTCTCCCAGTCCATAGTTTGTCTTTTTGTTTTGTTTATGGTTTCTTTTGCTGTGCAAAAGCCTAGAAGTTTGTCTTCTCTGCTTTTGAACAATTCCTAAGTCTTCTTTCTGTGCTTTGGTCATTGGCTTAGTGGAAAGCCACCTTTAGGCCCCAAGTGTGTGGTTTCCTTTACCTTGAATGCTTTTCACTGGAATGATTGGTCACTTCTTAGACTTTGGACTCAACTTAAGGTCACTCTTTGTCTTCTACTGTGACCTATGAGAGTAGGCCCTCCACATTATTCTGTATCTCATGATCCTGTTTATTTCTTTTGGACTCTTCATAATTGGCAGTTCTATATTTGTGTACTGTCAATATCCCCCAAGTATATAAGTTACAGAAGTGCAAGACCTGTGTTTCTTACTAGCGCCTGGCACAGTGGCTTCCTGACACAGTCATTGCTCAGTCAGTATTTCTGATGACAAACCATAAGTCCTTAGTACTCAACTCTCATTTGTTAAAAATCTCATTGTCTTTTGGTCTTTGCCTTCTGTGTGATACTTCCCTACCACATACTATTATTCCTGGAGTCTAGGTCTTCCCTTCTCTGTACCCACCACTTCATAGCACCAATTCCAGAGTTATTACAGCTCACAGTGTATTATAATTGTTAACTTATCAGTTCCTTCCACTAAGACTGAATTCCTTGAGAGCAGGGATTTTTTTGGGGGATGGGGGGAGGTGTTTCTTTCTATAGCCACAGCCAGTAGTCCTCCACGCAGTACCTGGAGCCCAATAAATGCTGTATTGATGGGAATGTGGACTCTCAGTGTATGAGGAGGGAAAATTGCCACCTCCCCAGTTCATGGAGGGAATCTGAAACTGTAAAGTTTTGGAGAAGTATTGCTAACAGGTGGTTGGCAAAGGCTGCAACCTTTGCCAGTCTCCTCTTATAACTAGTTTGAGCCAAAGGGAATGGGCTGCGTGAACTCTGCAAGGAGCAGGATTGGAGAAACTCACTGTGGTTCTAGCACTTTTGAGGAATTCTTTGATTTGTGAGAAGAATAATTCATGAGGTTTTCCCATGGCACAGATGAACTTCTGTCTATCCTGACCATTCAGCTTAATTTATGCTTCATTTATCCATGGTCCCAGAGCAGCTCTTACTGATTTTAATCCCAACCTGAAGAGGTTTCATGAGTGGCCTGACTGGTATGGTCACTGAAAAGGGGCATGTCTCCTACTGCAAATTTACAGATTAGCATTCTGTCATATGCCTTATTCTGAGCTCATAACATCGATCTGTTTCATTCAGGCATAGTGAAAAATGTAAGTTCTATACCACAAAGGTGGAGGCCAATTCTTGGGGACCCCCAGATTCTGTGTCCCCTATTGACCCTGGTGGGCAGCCAGCTGTCTCTCTGGGAGTCATCACCAGTTCTCCTCAGCTCACTTTGTGATCCCCTGTAGGCATGTGTTGCATATTCTTTGTGTTTTCATGCTGTTTGCTTCATGACTTAGATATTTTTTCTTTAAGGGAAAGCTAAATCATAAGCAAGTTTTAATCTCTTAATAAATGGACATAAATATCTTTAAAATATTAAGAAATTAACAAGTTTGTGGATATATGGTTTTGAAGTTATTTAAGTGATAATAAATAGTTCTATACACTTTAGTGGTTGAATTAAAATACTTTTAAAAAGGAAGTACAGTACTTAATTTCAGATTAGCAAAGGGAAAAAGCAGTGATTGGGTGCCACTGTGTGACATGGCCTAGGTATTCACAACATAGGCATCACTGCAGCCAGAGTATATAATTTTATCAAAGTAGCACAGCCAGTAAGAAAACCGGGAGTCCTGGCATTCAAACCCAGAACTGAGCCTCAGTTTTCTCATCTGTAAGGTACTGGTAATGCAAACTTCATCAGACAGTTGTGGGGAAAAAAACAACTGGTATAGGATATAGATACAGTAGTAGGAGTATCAAAGGATAAACGTATTTTGAACATTTCTTTGTAAACATTACTAGTGTTAGCAAATGTTCAGGAAAGATTTCCTATTAGGTATCTTCTATTAAAGAGTAAACCAAATGTCCAACTGTTAATTGCGAAGAAACAAGCTAAAAATTACGTCGTTATTGATTGCTTAATTGGAAATGTTTCAAGGCAAAAAAAAAGTCTGCACTAAAGCAGATATTTGAGGAAGTTTTTAAAAAGTGAAATGGTGCTGGAAAATGAAAACTAAGATATGAATTATTAGATTTTTGTTCATATATTAGTTATAGCTCTAGATGTTCGATCCTGTTTTCTGGCTATGGTATAAAAGGTAGAACTAAAACTTGGTTTATTTGATTTGGTGCTGCTGTTTTGATAATGTGATTTATGAACATTAATGGCATCACAATTTATCTGTGGTTCAGCATGGTGGTGGCCACTGAGTTCATGTTTGTGCTTTGGCTTGAATAGGAAGGAAACATGCCTCTAGAAGATTTACTGGCATTCTATGGCTATGAATCCACAATTCCAGCAGTTGCAAATTCCAGTGCAAATAGCTCCCCAAGTGAACTTGCAGATGAACTACCAGATATGACACTAGACAAAGTAAGTACAATCATTTCAAAGAAAAATTCCCTGTTACCATTAAATATTTTTATTAGTTTCTTTAAAACATTTCATAATTCTGAATTATAAACTTTTTCTGGATCCATTGCTGTTATCATTTCAGTGACTGATTTGAATGTTATTTGGGTTTGATCACAGTACTTTAAAAGTAGTAATAGCTTTATTATTTTGAGATTTGAGTTTTCTTCCATAACTTTTCATTCTTCCTGTTGATGGATTGTATCTGAATTTCGATTTTGCCCTAACTTCTTTTGATCCTGTGGACACTTGAATGCATTGATAAATAAATCTCACAGAAGTTTTAAACCAAGCTGGCCTAGGTGTGGAGTGGTTGGAAATAAAGTTCTGTTTCCTTGGCCTCTAGGAGAGACAGCGGTCATAGCAGCCAAGGCCTCAGTGATAAGTATTTAACATAGGCTTGTTGTAGGGGAGGCCTAGTCCCTGCTGAGGAAAACTCACAGTCATGGTCTCTGCTAACAGATCCCTGGGAAGCTTTCCTTGCTCTTCAGGTCTCAGGCTGGGAGAAGAATCCACATTTTGGAACTTGTCACGTTGAGTTATGTTGTTCGCACTTTTCAGTCAGGTGGGATATTAATGTACCACAGACCTTGATGACCATAGTCATTCAGCAGGTATTGAGTACCTGCTATATGTCAGGCACAAGTATAACTCTACACTTAAATAAAAATTAATTCAGAACTGATTCTTTTAAAATTATGTCACTAGCCAGTCTGGTCATTAGTTGGATTTTAAAAAATTATGAGAAGAGTGGAGTTTGGAGACTTTTTTGTTTTCTGTTAGTTATTTAAGTTGGCAGAAAGTGAGTTTAGTTTTTAACCGCTGAGAAGTGAGATGATTTTTATTGTAAAGTAACTACAAATTAGCCTGCAGCTTCAGATAAGCTTTCTTCATACGCACAAATTAGGCAAAATGTTTTTTATATCATAAATGTATAAAAGTATTGTTATTCAACACTATTTATAATTAAATAGTGAAGTTATTAAATAATTCTGTACATGAATACATTATAGGAGAATTTATTTATTTATTTATTTATTTTTTTGGTCTTTTGTACTTTTAGGGCCGCATAGGTGGCATATGGAGGTTCCCAGGCAAGGGGTCTGATCAGAGCTGTAGCCGCCAGCCCACACCAGAGCCACGGCAATGCCAGATCCGAATCTTGTCTGCAACCTACACCACAGCTCATGGCAACGCTAGATACTTAACCCACTGAGCAAGGCCAGGGATTGGACCCACAACCTCATGATTCCTAGTCGGATTTGCTTCCACTGTGCCATGACAGGAACTCCAATCATAGGAGAATTTCAAGTTTACTTTTCTCAAAACTGAGGCTTTAACTAGTTCTTAATTATATTTTATCATAATGTTTAGGAATAGTGTTATAAAGCTTTTTTTTTTTTAAATCAAAATTGATGAGATGTAATCATTTCTAATTCTAGAATTGCATTCTTCTTCTTACAGGAGGAAATAGCAAAAGATCTATTGTCAGGTGATGATGAGGAAACTCAGTCTTCTGCAGATGATCTGACACCATCTGTGACTTCCCATGAAACTTCTGATTTCTTCCCTAGACCTTTACGATGTAAGAAACTCTATTATTACTGATTAATAATAGCATTGATTCTCTAGCCCGAGTACATTTTATTGCATTCAGTAGTTTATGTCAGACTAAGTGTTCTAAGTGTTTTAGTTAATTGAAATAAAGTACTATTATAATCTGAACAAGATTATAACATTTTGCAATGGGAAGAGATGTAAACTAATAAGCTGTTTTAAAATGAAAACATTTGCTTAGTTTTGCAGGGATGGTTTCTTTCCCAAGACTCATCTGTTGCTATGGCAACCAGTCTTAGTTCAGCGATGAAATTTTATAGACTTTTTTTTGTACTTCTGATAAAAGGCTCTTAACTCTATTGGTTTTGAAAACTCTCAGTTGCTCGAAACTCTCAGTTGCTCAAAAAGTATTTTTTATTTTTAGTGATTTACTTGATCCTTTCCTTTTAATTCTTGATGTTATCCCTTAATGTATATCACCAATATTTAAAAGGTCTTTAAATTGAAATAATTTTTTAAATGCCATCTTGCTTATTTCTCAGGTATTTTTATGTTTGAAGAACTGTTCAGTTAAGTTTCAAATCACATACATGTATGTGTGCAAAAAAAGATAATTTTGATGCACTCAAAATGCAGTGTGTGTCTCACTTGGGATTAGTGTAATCAGTGTAATCCATTGCTTTACCTTCTTTTTTAAGGTGACCGTAATGGTTTTCCTCTTGCCTTTCTGAAGTATTTGACTGAATATAAAATAATTTTAAGGATACTATGTACTTTCTTAATGTTTTCAGGTGTCTTGTTTTGACTAGTGTCAAAATGTGAGAATAGTGTAAGAGCTTTTAATATATTTGTGCTAATCTCATTTATTCAACAAATTTTTGTAAATTATCCTAAGTAAAATATATTAGGTGCTCTTCCACATGCTGCAAAAATAGGCAACAAAAACCATTTTTTAAATGTAATTTTTCTTTTAAGCAAATACTACATGTGATGGAGATAAAGAATCAGAAGTTGAAGATGTTGAAACAGACAGCGGTAACTCACCTGAAGATTTGAGAAAGGTATGTTAACCATCATAACTTAGTGGACCATTTGGATTAAAGTAGCTTTTAAAAACATTTCTGAAATAATTTAAGGTAATTTTGTTTTTGCACGATAACTTTGACTTGTAGGAACTGATGAATTGGAACTTTTTTTCAGTATTTATTTTTATAGTAAGTTGTTTTTACTTCTAAATTTTCCTGTAGGAAATAATGATTGGTTTACAATATCAGGCAGAGATCCCACCTTATCTTGGAGAGTATGCTGGTAATGAGAAAGGTAAGGAAGGCTTTTAATTTTGATAATATTTGGGAAGCCGTTACTCTTCAGTATGTTTGTTTGAATATCTGGTTGTGCATTCTTCTTGTCAGTATCAAGATAATTTGGAGTCAGGGAAGAGCTAGGCCTGATTTAGGAGTAATGTATCAAAATTAACCATGAGTTTCAGAGAACCTCTCCCTCCCCATACTGGCTTCTTAGCCAGTATGCTCAGCACTTGTTAAAATAAGGGAGCTGCTCTTATATCCTGCTTCAGTGGAACTTGGTAGAATCTTATCACCCTGAGATAATGGGAATGTTAGGGTTATAATCCTCTTAGAAAGAAAGCCTTGAGGAAAAAAGAAGCTAGAAGAAATTCTCCTGCCCCAGCTCTAAAAGAAGTTTGAGGATTATAAAGATTCTGCTGCTTTTATTATATATCCCTACCTAAGTGTCATCAATTAACCTCATATTTTTGATAGATTCCAACTATAGCTGAAAATACAGAGGGATGAGGTGGTGGGAAGTAAAAATCTAGCTATGCCTTCCTAGCTGAACTTGGGAACCAAATAGATTTGGCCGTAGGCATTTGACTTTTCCCTAATGAGTTGATGTCATGAGGGCAAAAGCAGCATGGCAACAAATATTTCCTAAGTTCTTTCTTCCTTTCCTCTGTGTCAGGTCATCCGCCATTGCAAGACAGGACTGGTTACCTTGGGATTTTTAGCCTTGGCAGCCCCTAGCCACACCGTTTTCTTAAACTGCTTTCAAAGTGATAAAAAAACATTTGTCCCGGGTAGGTCCAGCCTCTCCACCTTCCCACCTAAATGCCACACACACCCTTGGAGCCAATTTACCTGCTCAGCAGTTGCCGGACCTTAGATTAAACACAAGGGAGGTAATATTCTCTCAGCTCTACATCTTTAGGAAGGAAGGTGTACCTTCTTTATCTTTTGAGGGAATAAACCCGAACTATTTTACCTATTTCAGTTTTGACCAAAGAGTAAAGAAACTGGCTCCAGAAACTAACCTCAAAAGTCAGTCTTACTGCTTCACAAACACACTTTATTTTTAACTTTCCTGTTCACTGGGAATAGTAATGCCTGCCTTTTACACTTGTGAATATAAAGCCCTTAGCACGGCTGCTACGTAGTGAGTTTTCAGTAAATTACCTTTATTAGCTATTTTTAGTAGTTATTATACACTTAAAGAATGGATTGCGGTTGAAGCAATGGGATAAATACTTGGGCCATCTGTATGACTTTATTGTGTGAAGTTGAAGCTTTGAGTAAGGCGGCAGTGTTCGCATTAATGAAATAGAAAGTTTGTTTCAGTGACATTTCACTTATAAATATGTGAGCCTCTTTAAGAGGTGGACAGTTTACTTCTCTTGCTGTTTATCATCTTTTCATTTTTGATTAATCTGCTTCCTTTTTTTAAATAAAAATTTACCTTTTGGAAAGAAATCAGTAAAAAGAAAATGTACCTTTCTTAGGTATTTCATTTTTGGAATATATTTTGATTTTTATTTATTTTTGTTTGTTTTATTTGTTTGTAGTTTTTAACCTCTAGCCATTTCACAGAGCCATTTAGGGAGTTTAAGAGAAAATTCCAATGAGGTCATTAAAGAATTTACACAGGTTATTTTACCTCCTTATTAGAAGAATGTAAGATACCACTATTGGGTTTTACATTAGACTTCTAGGCCTAAAAAGCCTTCTCACTTGTTAGTAAATCCTGCCACCAAAAAAGCTACTTGCTCTTGGCTCTGGAATACTTGGCCCTTAGTAAAGTAAAAAAAAAAAAAAATTGTTTTAAACCTTTACTAGTGGAAGGCTTGGTTTATCAAATAATCAGATTACTGGTGTCCTGAAAGTTAGTCACTTGCATTGGAAGAGGAAAAACAGTTTGCATACAACTTTGATTGTGTTCACTATTTTTAATGTGTTAATGGGATTTTTCTTTATCAGTGTATGAAAATGAAGATCAGTTACTCTGGCGTCCTGGTGTGGTTCTGGAGAGTAAAGTTAAGGAATACCTTGTTGAGACCTCATTAAGAACTGGAAATGAGAAAATAGTGGATAGGATTTCTGCAGGAACACACACAAGGGACAATGAACAGGTAAACAGTAACTTGAGTTGAAACAGCAGCTAACTAATATGTCAGAATTTTCTTATGTTTGGTTCAAATATTTCTTCATATGAACCAACCATCTCTTTCTGATTTTTAAAACTTGGAAAATACTGGTTTAAAAAAAAAAACAAAACAAAACCCCAAGATCTAGTGATAACCATTCTATATTGTTTCATGTCTTAGTCTGGCCTTTTTTTTTTTTCTCTATATATATACACATATATCTTACTTTAGATACCATTTTATATCCTTTTAATCACTTAATCTTATTTTTTTGCCATTGATGTTTAATACTTTAGTCTTCTAAAAAATTTGTTTTATTTATTTATTTATTTATTTGGCCACACCAGCAGCATGTGAAAGTTCCCAGGACGGGGATCAAACCCATGCCCCAGCAGTGTCCCATGCCACTGCAGCAACAGTGCTGGATCCTTACTCACTGAGTGAGGCCAGGGATCGAACCTGCAACCCCATGGTCCTAGTTGGATTCGTTTCCACTGCGCCACAATAGGAACTCAGAGACTTTTGGTAGTAATAGTGATTTGAGGCCTGCTTTTGCTTGACAATAATACATCTAAGGTCTTTACATTAAGAATAATACTAGCCTTGGTTTGATATAGACTGTCTTTATTATACTAAGGTAGTATCCATCTGCTGCTGTTACGGTTTTTGTCTTTTTTTCTAAAATTACGCAATGAATTTTATTACATTTATAGTTGTACAACAATCATCACAACCCAATTTTATAGCATTTCCATCCCCCAGCGCATTCCCCCCACCCCCCAACCTGTCTCATTTGGAAACCGTAAGTTTGTCAAAGTCTGTGAGTTAGTATCTGTTCTGCAAAGATCATTGCGTCCTTTTTATAGATTGCACATGTCAGTGATAGCATTTGATGTTGGTGTCTCATTGTCTGACTGACTTCACTTCGCATAATAATTTCTAGGTCCATCCATGTTGCTAAAAATGCTAGTATTTCACTCATTTTAATGGCTGAGGAATATTCCATTGTGTATATGTACCACATCTTCTGGATCCACTCCTCTGTCGATGGACATTTAAGTTGTTTCCATGTCTTGGCTATTGCATATAGTGCTGCAATGAACACTGGAGTACGTGTGTCTTTTGGAGTCATGGTTTTCTCTGGATAGATGCCCAGGAGTGGGATTGCTGGATCAAATGGTAGCTCTATGTTTAGTTTTCTGAGGAATCTCCACACTGTTTTCCACAGTGGTTGCACCAATTTACAATCCCATCAACAGTGTAACAGGGATCCCTTTTCTCCACACCCTCTCCAGCACTTATTGTTTGTAGACTTTTGGATGATGGCCATTCTGGCTGCTGTAAGGTGGTACCTCATAGTGGTTTTGATTTGCATTTCTCTAATAATGAGCAATGTTGAACATCTTTTCATGTGTTTTTTGGTCATCTGTATGTCTTCTTTTGGAGAACTGTCTGTTTAAATCTTCTGCCCATTTTTTGATGGGGTTGTTTGTTTTTTTGGTATTGAGTGGCAGAAGGCGTTTATAAATTTTGGAGATGAATCTCGTCAGTTGATTCACTTTAAAAGATTTTCTCCCATTCCGTGGGTTGTCTTTTTGTTTTGTTCAGGGTTTCCTTTGCTGTGCAGAAACTTTTAAGTTTGATTAGGTCCCGTTTGTTTATTTTGGTTTTTACTGTCATTACTCTAAGAGGTGGATCTGAGAAGATGTTGCTGTGGTTTATGTTGGAGAGTGTTTGGACTAAGTTTTTGTCTTTTTAAAAATAGAAGTGGATACTGATTTGTCTGAAGCTTTTTTAGCAGCTGTTGAGATTGTTTTTTAATGATTGATTATAAATGTATTAATTATTAATCTATTGAATACGTTTACTAATATTGAGCCATTTCCGCCTTTCCTGAAACTTACTTGGAAAAGTGGATTTTTTTTTTTTTTTTGTCTTTTTGCTATTTCTTGGGCCACTCCTGCGGCACATGAATGTTCCCAGGCTAGGGGTCTAATCGGAGCGGTAGCCACCGGCCTATGCCAGAGCCACAGCAACGCAGGATCCGTGCCGCGTCTGCAACCTACACCACAGCTCACGGCAACGCTGGATCTTTAACCCACTGAGCAAGGGCAGGGACCGAACCCGCAACCTCATGGTTCCTAGTCGGATTCGTCAACCACTGCGCCATGACGGGAACTCCGGAAAAGTGGATTTTTATTTAACTTTCATTTGACTTCTGTCTGCTGCTATTTAGTATATTCATGATTTCAGACAGATTTAATGAGAAGAAATTCTAATTTAAAGGTATCTTCCATAGTAGATGGAAGTAACTAAGACCATTATAAACTCCAGTCACTTAAGTATTAATCCTTCTGTTACAGGCCTGCTGCTGTTCTCTTTTATTAAAACTCTAAAAAGCAAGGGGTGGATGATATTAAGAGCCAAGACCGTAATTCTCATTTTTCCCAACGAGAATTAGTTAAATAGGGGGATTCCCCCAACTCAGAAAGCCTAGCAATAAAAATTAAAAAAAAAAAAAACTAAGAATGATACTGGTAGATGACTTCTGAGAAGTAGAATGAGAGTGAACAAACTCATCCAGAGTCAGTCTACAGGATAGTACGTAGATTGACTGTCTGGGCAAAATTACCCCCAAATGTCCTGAAATTAGAGAACATTTCACCTAATATTTGTCAGGACTCTTACAATGTACCTGTTTTGTTTTGTTTTCAAATGCTGTTCAATATGAACTTTTGGTAATTTTTAATGAATAGTTTTTTCCCCTCTGCCCTAGGCATTATATGAACTTCTCAAGTGTAACCATAACATAAAGGAAGCAATCGAAAGGTACTGCTGCAATGGAAAGGCATCTCAAGGTAAGAAACACTTGGGTTCAAGAGAGGGAAATAATAGGGATGGTCATTTGGGGATCAGAATAAAGCAAAGTATCGATAAGGACAGAGCAATCCTGTAATACTTTTGTATAAGATCCATGTTCATCTTCAGAGCAAATAATTTTTTCCTTTTCTTGCCCTCTGTTTTTAGACGTACCAGAGATTGTTCAAATACAAATTAGTTACCCCCCTGTCACCTCCACTTTCTTGAAGAAATAGTTACAGAACAAAGCAGACCCCAGAGATGACAATATATCCAAAGTAATTAATAAGAATGATTTTATGATTTCATTGGAAAACAAAAATGGTTTTTTCTTTTTTTTTAACCAGACAGGAAATGGAAAGGAGATTAAAGATTAAAACAAGAAACATGTATAATATGTTCCAGTCAATGTATTATAAGGAGTGTATTTTTAGTAATCATGTAATAACATTTTTGCAATGCTTAGGTTTTGGTTTGTGTGTGTCAAGGAAGAAAGTTAACTTTAATTTCAGTATTTTAGTTATTACGTAAATGCATTGCATGCACCATAGCTTTCATTAAGTATATGTAGAGTGAAATAGTACTTAGTAAAATTGTATAAATGGCTTGGAAAAGTAGAAAAGCTGAAAGTAATACATTTAAATTTGTAGCTTGAGATAGTCTATTGAAATGTTTCCTTGTAAAAGCTGCTTCTTTGAAAAAATTAGTTTAAGCTCTCAGAACTCTCAAAAACTAAATATATTTAGTGTTTCCTTAGTTCAAGTTTTCTAAAATTTCTTCCTTAGTCAAATTATTTTCCTCCTTTGTGGCAGACTACTATTAATGGCTTTGGAGACTTGGTCCTCAATGTGAGTGAGGCACTTCAAGTCTCCTCTGCCCTGGATAGATTTGATTCATCGACATTAACATCTGCTGGGAAGTTCAGTGGGATTTAGTCTTCTGAGAGCATAAGCTGTTTCTTATTCCCTTTGTATTTCTACTTGTAGCACTCTACAGACCAACTTTAAATAAATAAGTGTTGATTATTTGTGGTCACTAATTAAAGAACTTACAGTTTTTATATAAGACCAAAGTTAGGCTTTTTTTTTTTTTTTTGCCTCAATGAAATAACCTTTTTTTCTAATTAAAAAAAAAAAAAAAAGCTCAGTGTTTTAAAAAGTCAGAAAAACAGTGAGCATAATTAAAAAAAAAAATAGCTTCTTGTCCTGCCATGTAGAGGAAAAAAATAGTGTTTAAATTTTGGTATTATAGATTTTTTTTTAAGTTAAAATTACTAAAAGTATATTTTGTGGTAATCCTAACTAAAATCTCTAAATACAGAACGTGTGTGTGTGTGTGTGTGTGTGTGTTTATAGCTTTTTATAGGGAAAACATACTGAGTAAATCAGTGATTCATATAAAAGAGTTTTGAGGCCAGTGTATTTTGTTTTAAAATTTCTTTAGAGGGAATGACTGCATGGACAGAAGAAGAATGCCGGAGCTTTGAACATGCACTCATGCTTTTTGGAAAAGATTTTCATCTTATACAGAAGAATAAGGTAAGTTAGGTAAATTAGTACAGAGAAATTGCTTAATGTTACAATGAATATAAGCAACTAATTTCTAAGTCACTTCGGTAGGAAAACAACTGTAACTTGTTAATTCTCCTCCTCCATTAACATTTCTGTTACTTTCTGATTCATTTTTCTGTGAGCCCAAAACTGCTCTAAAATATAAAATCTAGTTTAAAAAGCAATAGGAGTTCCTGGAGTTCCCATTGTGGCTCAGCAGGTTAAGGACCTGGTGGTGTCTCTGTTGACCCCTGACCTCACTCAGTGGGTTAGGGATCTGGCATTGCCGCAAGCTGCAGGGTAGGTTGCAAATGCGGCTTGGATTTGGTATTTCTGTGGCTGTGGTTTGGGCACAGCTACAGCTCCAATTTGACCCGTGGCCCAGGAATTCCCATGTGTTTCAGGTGCAGCCTTAAAAAGAAAAGCAGTAGGAGTTCCCTGGTGGCAGTTGAGGATCTGGTATTGTCACTACTGTGGCTTGGGTTTGATTCCTGGCCCAGGAATTTCCATGTGCCACAGGCTCAACCAAAACAAACAAACAAACAAACAAAAAAGCAAAGGCAATAGGCGTAAAATAGTGACCTACCCATTTAAATATTTTAATTCTGGAGTTAAATCTGACTGTCGTGGCTCAGCAGTGGAAAGAAATCTGACTAGTAACCATGAGGACACAGGTTCCATCCCTGGCCACGCTCAGTGGGTTAAGGACCTGGTGTTTCCATAAGCTGTGGTGTAGGTCACAGTGGCAGCTTGGATCTCACATTGCTGTGGCTGTGGCTTAAGTTGGCAGCTACAGCTCCTATTTGACCCCTAGCCTGGGAACTTCTATATGCTGCAGGTGGGGGCCTAAAAAAAGTAAATAAAATCCTATGTTCCTTAGAACAAAGAGAATAAAGAATTTTAACGAGATTTAATTATCCCATACTATTAAAATGTACACACATTGACACACACTTTTTGAAAAATAGACTATTTTTTTAGAGCAGTTTTAGGTTCACAGCAGAACTGAAAAAAAAAAGTATAGAGAGTTCCCTGTACCTCCTTCTCCTACACACACAGCTCCCTCCCCCACCAACATCCCATACCAGAGTGGCACACTTGTTACAGTCGTGAGTCTACATTGCCATGGTTTTATCCCTCAAAGTTCATAGTTTACATTTGAGTTCACTCTTTGTGTTATGTACTCTGTGGGTTTTGAAAAATGTATAATGATACCTGTCTACCATTGTAGTGTCTTATATATAGTATGTAGCTTTTGCAGATTGGCTTCATAATTCAGCAATATGCATTTAAGATTTCTCTATGGTTTTTTTGTGGCTCATTTTTTTTTTTTAAATCACTGAGTAATACCTCATTGTACGTATGTACCAGTTTGTTTATACAATCACCATTTGGAGGACTTCTTGGTTGCTTTCAAGTTTTGGCAATTATGAATAAAGCAACTGTAAACATCAGTGGGCAGGTTTTTGTTTTTTTGTTTTTTGTTTTGTTTTGTTTTGTTTTTTGACGTAAGTTTTCAACTCCTTTGGATAAATACCAGTGAGTGTAATTGTTGGATAGTATCGTAAGAGTATGAGTAGTTTTGTAAGAAACCACCAAACTGTTTTCCAAAGTAACTGTGCCATTTTGCATTCCTACCAGCAGTTTCCAACTAGCAGTGAATGAGAGTTCTTGTTGTTCCACATCCTCACCAGCCTCTGTTTGGATTCTGGCTATGCTACAAGTGTGTAGTGTTATCTTGCTTTAATTTGCATTTCCCTGATGATGTATGTGGGTCATTATTTCATCTACTCATTCACCATCTGCATCTTCTTTGGTGAGGTGCCTGTTAGGGTCTTTACTGCACTTTTTAATTGGGCGGTTTGTTTTCTTACTGTTGAATTGCCAGTGTTCTTTATATATTTTGGGTAAAAGTCCTATATCAGATATGTGTTGCAGGTATTTTCTACCAGTCTTTGGCTTTTCATTCTCTTAATAGTGTCTTTTGGAGAGTTTACATTTTTAATTTTAATGAAGTGCAACTTACCCATTTTTCTTTCATAGTTTGTGCCTTTATTGTTGTTTCTAAAAAGTTATCACCATCCCCAATCTAGGTTTTCTCCTGTTATTTTCTAGGAGCTTTTATAGTTTTGCCATTTACGTTTAGGTCTGTAATCCATTTTTTGAGATTTTTTTGGGAAAGGTGGATGTAAATGTCCAGTTGTTCTAGCACCATTTGTTGAAAAGATGGTCTTTCCTTCATTGAATTGCCTCTGATCCTTTGTCAAAGATCAGTTGACTATGTTTGTTTAAGTCTGTTTCTGGGCTTTCAGTTGGGTTGGTCCATTAATGCCCTTGTTTATTTTTCACCAGTAGCACAACATCTTGATTACTATAGCTTTATAGTAAGACTTGAAGGTGGGTAGTATCTGTTCTCCAACGTTGTTCTTCTCCTTCAATATTGTGTTGGCTATTCTGGGTCTTTTGCCTTTCCATATAAACTTAAAATTAGTCTGTCAGTATTTACAAAGTAACTTGGTGGAATATTAATTGGAATTGCACTGAATCTATAAAATCAAGTTGGGAATAACTGACACCTTGACAATAATCAGTCTTCCTAACTATGAACATGGAATAGCTCTCCATCTATTTAAATCTCCTTTGGCTTCTTTAATTAGAATTTCTCAAATTTTTCTTTTATTAGACTCATACCTAGGTATTTCATTTTTTGGGTGCTAATGTAGATGTTATTGTGTTTTTAATTTCAAATAGCAATTGTTCATTGTGGGTATATAGGAAAGAAGTTGACTTTTGCATGTTAACTGTGTATCCTGCAACCTTGCTATAATTATTTATTAGTTCCAGGAGGGTTTTTTCCTTTGGATTCTTTAGGATTTTTTTTTTATAATTGTCATCTGTGAGCAGAGACAGTTTTATTTCCTTCTTTTCAATCTTATGTCTTTTATTTTTCTCTTACTGCATTAGCTAGGTCTTCCAATATGATGTTGAATACTTCCATGCTTTTTTTGTATGTATGAAAACCTACTGTTTTCTTAAAGATGAGATTAAGGGTTTAATTTAGTGAATAGATAAAAACGTTTCTTAAGAAGTCTGGGTTGCCCTTTTAAGTCAGAATAAAACCTGAGTTTTGCAGTGACTTAAGAAATGCATGTATTTATTTCACAGATAAGCTCTACCATTTACCAGACATTATTTTAAGCACAGAGGTACTTCAGTGAATAAGTCAGGAAAGGTCTGTGTTCCCAAAAAGCCTGTATTCTTTTTGAAGACTCATATAATGAGTTTATTGACAAGTATACTTTATTTCTTGGTTTAAAAATCCTGTTCTTGGAGGTCCCGTTGTGTCTCAGCAGTTAACAACCCAGCTAGCATCCATGAGGACACAGGTTTGATCCCTGGCCTTGCTCAGTGGGTTAAGGATCTGACGTTGGCATGAGCTGTGGTGTAGGTTGCAGACACGGCTCGGATCTGGTGTTGCTGTGGCTGTGGTGTAGGCTGGCAGCTACAGCTCCGATTCAACCCCTAGCCTAGGAACCTCCATGTGCAAAAAAAAAAGCTTATTCCTGTATTATGATTTTATATCACAACATGCTCACTAATCAAGATAGAGATGCTGGAACTTTCTTTTTGGGTACTGATTAAGCAAGGGAGAAAGTGTTTATTGAGTAAAGATACAGAATCTTGTCCTTCTGAACTCATACCTATAGCTGTGTATAGTTAGAGAAGCCCTAGTCTGGATGTGAGGCTAAGTTAAATAAGGCTCAAATTTTATTACTAGTGTTGTTGTTCTTACCAAGCTCTGTTGGAGCTGAGAGCCAAATGAATGTTGTTGGAGGAAAAAATCCTTCCTTTTGCTAGCAATCATCTTAAATTCCAGATGCAGTCGAGTACTGGTCCCTTTGCCAAGGGTTCTTATTCTCTTTGGGGTTATAGAACCCTTTTATAATGTGATAAAGTGTACTTGTATGAAATTTTGGGAATTAATAGATTCCAATGAAGCCCATTCATGGATTGCTCAGAGTTAAGAAGAAGGCCTGCTATAGTCAGAATCACAGTGAATGTTCAATGAAGAGAAGGATGCCAGTGTTTTAGGATTTTCAGTAAGGGTGTAACGTAATTTCTGGATATACATTTATTGTTATTTTTATTCTCATTTACATTCTTGGGATTTTGAAGGTAGCCTTATTATTAAATAGTATAAATGTAAAGACAGTTCGCTAATAAAATGTTCAGAATTTCATAATTGGGAGGATAGAAAATAAGATCCCTGGGTTGAAATTATACTGAAAAGTTTGTAGACTTTTTACTGAAAAGAAAAGTTTGTAGACTTTTTTTTTTTGGTCTTTTTAGGGCTGCACCCACGGCATGTAGAAGTTCCCAGGCTAGGGGTCGAATTGGAGCTACGGCTGCCGGCCTAAGCCACAGCCACAGCAACTCGGGATCTGAGCCTCGTCTGCGACCTACACCACAGCTCACAGAATGAGGCCAGGGATCAAACTGCATCCTCATGGATCCTAGTCGGGTTCATTAACTGCTGAGCCACAAAGGCAACTCCCAAGAAAAGTTATTTTTTTAAATGTGTAGAGTTTGTCGGTTTTTAAAAATCAAATTTTTTTTGTCAGGTGAGAACTAGAACAGTTGCTGAGTGTGTAGCATTCTACTACATGTGGAAGAAATCTGAACGTTATGATTACTTTGCTCAACAGACAAAATTTGGAAAGAAACGATATAACCATCACCCTGGAGTTACGTAAGTACTATAGGCTTGACTTCCGGGACTTTTGTTTTTAACTGTGATATGCAGTCATAAAATTATCGGGGTGTGTTTTTTTAGGGACTATATGGATCGTTTGGTAGATGAAACAGAAGCTCTAGGTGGGACAGTAAATTCTTCAGCCTTAACTTCTAACCGACCTGAGCCTATTCCTGATCAACAGCTGAACATACTCAACTCTTTCACTGCCGGTGACTTGTCAGGTAAAATGAGCATCCTTTTGCATTTTTTAGTATAGCTTGGGGCAAAATTATATCCTGTTTGTTTCATGACATAGGACCACTTATTTAACACATTCTCCATTTCTTTTTAGCTTTGACCAACAGTGTAGCGACTGTCTGCAGTTCAACGGATGTGAATTGTTTGGATGATAGCTTTCCTCCACTGGGCAACACACCCCGTGGACAAGTCAATCATGTGCCTGTTGTAACAGAGGAGTTACTCACGCTGCCCAGCAATGGGGAAAGTGATTGTTTTAATTTATTTGAGACTGGATTTTATCACTCAGAGCTAAACCCCATGAACATGTGCAGTGAAGAGTCAGAAAGACCAGCAAAGAGATTGAAAATGGGCATTGCTGTTCCTGAATCCTTTATGAATGAGGTTTCTGTAAATAATTTGGGCGTGGACTTTGAAAATCACACACATCATATCACCAGTGCCAAAATGGCCGTGTCTGTGGCTGACTTTGGCAGCCTGTCTGCCAACGAGACCAATGGTTTCATCAGTGCCCACGCTCTGCATCAGCATGCCGCCCTTCATTCTGAGTGACAAGAGTGAGGGCCTAGCAACAGTGGGTGTGCAGTACCAGTAAACTTGAGGGAAGTATCAGGTTTGCTTAGTCTTTCACTGGAAGTTTGAACCTTTTCAACTATGACATCAGTGATGTCAGTATGTATAGAACTATATCTTGATTTATCAAGAGTATTTTCATTTTCAATCCATAAATGTGGAAATGAACTATGATTAGCAGAGTTGGGAACTAAGATTGAACTCTGTGGTGCAGCTTTAAGCTCTGCTTATCTCTTCCTCATCCCCAGTACCTCTTCCCTATTCCCTTCTTTTTCTATTCTTTCTGTTCCCCACTGCCCTCACTCCCACTTTTAAAACCTGTAGACGGAGGCCACCAGCTCAAAACCAGCACAGATGTTCTGAACTGAATGGAGTGGCTTCTTTTTGTGTAAATTCCTTTTGCCGTAATGGATGCAGTGGAATAACAATGTTTACAGGTACCGATCCTGATCCCTGCTCAATGTAGCATTTTTTTGGTTTTATTTTCTTAATTAAATAAAAGCAGGGGTAGGTTTCTTTAAACTGCACAAACATGCAAGGATTTTTTTAAAAATGGAAACTTCTCTCATGTTATTCAACTAGAGCACTTCAGTTTACAAAACAGCAAGTCCATCTTTATGGGAGCCAGCACGAGGAGCTGCGTGCAGATTATGAAGACGCTTGCTTGGATCCTGTTTCAAAATTCTAGACCAGGGCTACCTTACACAGAGTTGGTCATTTTATTGCCAGAAGATTTCTGTGTAACTTCCTATTCATTGGCTAAAAATTTGGCATTTGAAGATGTGGTATTCAGATGGGGTTTTGTCCACCATTATCGAGATTGTAATCATAAAAATCATACCGGTCATTGATAATTTAGTTTATCCTGAGGCAGTTGACTTGCAGGGTACAGTCTACAAAGCCTAGGATGTTGCCACTTATTGGTTTACATTTTGGAACACCTCTTAAGTTGTTTTGTAGCACTGCAGTTCAAGGTGTTAATATTTAGGGGGGATTTCTAGATTTTACACATAATGCAGTAGAACCTTGAAGTATATTTAAACTTCTCTGTTTAGCTTGAACAGTTGGCAAGAAAAAATGTGAGTTCCTATCCGAAATAGAATGGTACGTTACCACTTTAGAAAATGATTGACATTCAGATGCATCTCAAACTCAGTTTTATTTTTATTCCAAATATTGTGAATGAGAAGCCATTGTCATGAACTTTGGCCATTTTTGCTCTGTAGATGTGCATCTTTAAGTTATAAGGTGAATTCACACAATATGTAATTCAGTATTAGGATGTGATAAGCTTTGCTTTTATAGTTTAGTTAAAACAGAATTTTACCTTTTTTTTGCACCATCTTTAAAATTTTCAATTTCCACTAGTTGTCTTGCTTTGCAAAAAAACTTAAATGTTTGGCTTTATTGCTGATATTTGTTAGTATAAAATCGCTTCAAGGTTGTGCTGATGAGTAGATAGAATGTAGTGACCTTAGTGTTGGAAAGGGAGGGTATTTATTATACAAACTGTGAACTGCAATGACATCCTTAGTTTTGGATGATGTGTATTCTTTTTTTTTTTTTTGCAGCATTTTAATGAAGATTGCTTTGAAGTGTTTACGCATTAGCACATTTACTATAAAAGTTAGTTTAGCACATTGGACAAAAGTAGTTAAATTAATAACTTAAAGTCAGTCTCTAATTTATACATTTAAGTCTAGCATTCCTGTATGTACACAGTAAATAATGGGTAGCCTGGGCTCTGTGTTGCTTTCAGATATTTTTATCCAAGTTGTCAGCTTCTTATTGCTGTGGTGTTGTGCTAAACTTTGAACCTTAGTTCTTTTGTTAAAAAATGAGTACATCTATAATTTAGTAAGATACTGGCCATAATCTTCCATTGTTATAACTTTAATTTTTACTCTGGGTTTACAGTGGCTGGTTTGTATAAAATAATTTACACAAAGATGACTGAATGCTAATACCAGTTGCACTTAAATGAACATGCCCATTCTCAGTAGCTGATGCAGTAATATATTCAGTTTATCTATGCATTGCTGGGATCTTGATATAAGATGGAAACAGTGTTTCTTATCTAAAGTTTTGATTATCAGCAAGTTGAATGGACACTTTAGTTATTTAAATAAAGATTTTTGACCAAAATCCAGAAATGATATGAGAGAAAAATAAATTCCAGCTAGTGTAATAGATTTTTAAAAACTAATCTGATTTTAGCCTCTTAGAGAGCGCTAACTAGCTGGTAACGTTTACTTTTAATTCCTTGTTAAAATGAGGCAATAATTTGCAAGATTTTTGTATATATATGTAAATTCTTCATATCTTTTTAGATCTAATTCAATATTTTCTGACTGCTTCCTCCATGTATAATACCATTTTTGTGCATGCTTGATGTGACATTCATAAATTGTACCACTATGACTTTATTCATGTAAAATAGCTATTTATTGAATTTCCTTTTAAATCTGGATTTACTGGGGTTTTTTTTCTCCGTTTAAGCATCTTAACAGAGAATTTGTTACTGTTTATTAGAAGAATTGCGTTTGAAAGCATGAAAATAACTGATTTGCAATCATATGAAGAAACAATAATGCCTTTACTATCAAGTGTTAAGCACAATTCTTATAACAAACTGTGATAAATTCTTTTGTTTTTTGTTTGTTTGTTTGTTTTTCCTTTGCCACATTATTTTTGTATGAACAAACCAAAAATCCATGGTGAGCAATTGCAGTGTTGGCTGGATGTGTCTTTTATGTACAGGGAGTTTTGAAGAGGACAGCGGATTCATTTAGAAGTGAAACTGGTGCTGTGATTATAGCAATACTTTACTTTTGTTAGTTGTACTCCACTTTTTCATGCTAGCTTTTTCAATGTTTAGTTTTCCTCTTGTCATGGTCAACTGCTGAATTTACTTGAAGGATATAGAATACTGTTTAAACAATACTAAAGTGTGTACAATTAGGTCAAAGAATTGTGCAATTATTTCCTTTTTAATTTTTACAATTGAGGGTCATAATATTTGGAAATGTCAGATCTAACAGAGCATAGTGATACTATTTAATTTAACCAAAGTCTCTAGTGAGTATTTCAACTTTGAATGTAAACTAATGAATAAACCTGACCACCAAGGAGATTGTTTGCCCAGAGTTTCAAAGCACATTGTCTACAAATGGAAATTGAAATAATTTATAAAAATATTGACATTACTATGTTTTTTAAAAAGTTCTTAATTTTTTCACTAAAAGGAGGAAACTATTAGTTTTATTGTTAAATATGGTAGATATTAAATTCCTCTTAGATCACCAGTGATTCCAATTGTCCCAGTTTGAAATAAGTACCCTGTGAATATGAGATTAATTAGTGACAATCAGAACAAGTTTTAGTATCAGATGTTCAAGAGGAAGTTGCTATTGTTGCATTGATTTTAATATTTGTACATAAACACTGATTTTTTTGAGCATTATTTTGTATTTGTTGTACTTTAATACCTGGTGTACAGTTCCAGAAATAAAAATCTGGAAATCTTTTTTTTTTCTTGGTTCGTGTGAGTATTTGCCATAAATAGATTTTTATTTAATGACTCTTAAGGTTTAACACATGGGTAGATATTTAGCCACTGTTAAGTTGGTTTTAGATGTAGTAAAATACTAGATAGACAAGTAATAAAATAGGTAGAAAAAATAAGTTTTCTTTAAATCCTCTAAGATAAATTTCCATTTATAATAAAATTCCAGCCATCCCAAAGTGAGGACTTTATGTAATTTTAGTTTAATTCGGGAAATATTTATTGAATGTCTCGTGGTTTCATATACCATTCTACCTGTTACCACTTAAGAAGACTTGAAATCTGAAATTTGATCACATTATTTGACAGTATATTTATAGTAAACTAGTCTTCCTTATTATAATATTCATAGTTTAGTAGACTCTAGAAATATCTAAGTCTTCATCTTTTCAAGCTAAATATCTCTTAGTCTAATTTCACAAGTTTGTCCACGTTTCACTTGCTCTGACAAGAGCTTTCTCTATTTCCATTCTTAATATGCAGTGATCAGATTGCACAGTGTCCAGAATTTGTACAAGGACAGCAGGATAAAAACCTTGACGTCTTCCTTGCTTCTCTGAAACCACATTTTTTCATTCAGACACCAAAGAGCCTTAATATGCAGGGTTCTCTGGTGGACACACACAGAAGTGCCTTCAAAAGTGGACACCAGTGTTTTGAACGCAGCCAAGAGTTCAGCCATGTACATGTAAGAGCATAGGACTTTAGGCTTTTAGGGGAGGGAGGAGAGCCTTGTGGGAGCGAAATACTCTGTAATCACTTCTAGACCTTGCCCATTTTTGCTATACTTTCTATCAGTGGTACTTTTTGAGCCTATTGCTTCTCTGACTTCTCAAAGGCATCTGTAAATTGGGTATCTATACACACTTTCATTTTTAATTTAAATTAGTTTCTGGGACATTGCACTGTTTTACCATTTCCCACCCAGCTAGGTGATCTCTAATCCTATCCTCTTCCATGTTTGTGTGGCTTCTCTGACAAAACTGCACAGGGGCACTGAGTTTATGGTCCTAGACCAGAAATGTTCCAATTTTTCAAGGTTTAATATACTGTAGCTGACATTCACTTTAGAGAGACCCATGCTCTGTCATGTACCTTGACTTTCATGAGGTTGTTTTTATGGAAGTAAAGCCTATTAACTGCCAGAAAGTTGTTTCTTGGTGTAGAAACAATGAAAGGATTTCGTAAGCATGTCAAAAGGAATCACTTGTAAATCTTAAAAAATGATTCTAATAAGAAAAATGGTTCCATTTTTTAAAATACCAGTTTTATTTTTAAAAAGTGTCTTCACCCCTCTAGTCTACAGAAAGTCCTGATATTAGGCAAGCTTTAAAAAATATCAGTTTTATTTTTTAAAAAAATTCGTCCCTCTAGTCCAGACAAAGGCCTAATAACTGCTCAAGCTTTATACTCCCACTGTAAGCATTTTATCAGCAGGAACTATGTTTTATTCTTTGAATTTCCTAGGACCTGTCACATGGTAGGTAGTCACTAAATGTTTGATGACCTATATTACTCTTAAGCTCATGGTGACTTTTCCCCCAACTTTATTTCTTTTTTTTTTTTTTTAGGGCTGCCCCCGCAGCATATGGAGGTTCCCAGGTTAGGGGTCTAACCAGAGCTGTAGCCACTGGCCTATACCACAGCCACAGCAACATGGGATCAGAGCTGTGTCTGCAACCTAATGCCATAGCTCACGGCAATGCCGGATCCTTAACCCACTGGGCAAGGCCAGGGATCAAACCCACAACCTCATGGTTCCTAGACGGGTTCGTTAACCACTGAGCCACGACGGGAACTCCTTACCCCAACTTTAATGAAAGGGTGGTTTTTTTTTTAAGAAAAATTTAAAATAATGGCATAAAAAACAACTCAGATTGAACAGTTATTATTTTATCATATTTGATCTCTTTCTATATAATACACATTTTTCTAACTTATTTTTTAAACGTTTTTGGCACTGCAACACTTCCCTCCTAAGTATTTAGGTCCATGTAACTTCTCCACATGTTAACATGGAGTTAAGTTTCCATATTTTACATAAAGTTTTGGGTAACAGCATCTTCTTGATCAAGTAGCTTGGGTTTTTTTTACAAAATGAGTACCCTCTGGTCTCTCAGAATCTTGGTGGCACAAATAAAGGACAAATGAGGCTGAGAAAAAGAGTTGCTCCCATGAATTTATGTGCACATGCATGATAAATGCTATAGAGAAGTGGCATAGGGAGTTTCAGGGGTGGTATTTGGAGATTGTAAATTTCAATAGGTTGGTTAGGCAAGGTGACAGGGAATGAGATACATGACTGTGGGGAGGTTTTTGGTGGCAGAACTAGTGCAAAAGCCCTGTGGTAGGAGTGTGCCTGGCATGTTGAAGGAGTGGCAAGGAGGGAGCTGTGGCTGAGTAGAGTGTGTGGGACAAGAGATCCTATAGGTGTGAAGGACTTTAGCATTTACTCCAAGGTAGTAGTAGAAGAGTTCTGAGCAGAGGCTGGTTGAGGTCTGATCCATATTCAATATAATCACTCTTAGTGGTCTGTTCTGTAAAGCAGGCAGGAAGAGAAACAGGGAAGGCAATTAGGAGGCTACTGCAATTGCAATAAAACTAAGGAGAGAAGCTTTTGGTAGAGCAGTAAGGTGGTCAGAATCTGGTTATGCAGGTGCTGCCGTTTTGGGATTTGAGGGTCCCAGTAAATAACACCCTCCTCCCTATCCCAGTTTGGAAGTGAGACTTGGATGCAGGAGTCAGAAATCAAGTAATTCTTACTTTATTATAAGAAAAAAGAGAAGGTAATTCTTACTCATAAAACTGGAGAATATGTCTTCAGAGCTGAGGCCACGAACTAGACCACCACCTCTGAACTAGACTCACTCCTTCACTGGCTGGGCTATCAGCTATTCCCTGCACAGGGCTGAAAGCAGCCCAGAACACACTGTTGGGAGAGTCCACAGAGAACGAGGTAGACGGGTTTGGTTCGTGGGTGCCTAGTTCTTCTCCAAAGATAATCTCAGAAAACCATTCTTCCAGTGGGTGGAGAGAGAGAGAGAGAGAGAGAGAGAGAGAGAGAGAGAGAGAGAGGGAGGGAGGGAGGGAGGGAGGGAGAGAGAGAGGCAGAGGCAGAGGCAGAGGCATTACTAATGGAAGCCTTCCAAACACTGGAAATGGGAAATAGCTGTTCCTCCTACCACTATGTTTTAACTATATTTCCACATTGAAACAATCTCTCTCACACTCTCTTAAACGTAGTGTGTGTATGTAAACGTTCAAACAGAGGAAATAGGATAATGACTACTCATTTCCCCTTACCCAGCTAAAACTTCAGATCACATACATATACCTCAATAAGCTCATGACAACACAACAAATGCTTCTGGCTTTATTTTGTAAAAATAAAGTTTTTATTGAAGTTTATACACATCAGCAGTACAAGATTTGCTGATGACTAAAATATGGTAAGCCACCACAGAGATAAAATAAACAAAAGAAAAATTTAAATTATAAATTCAGACAGTGGGTTTTAATTTAGTAAGCTCCTGTGTACTTAGGTGAAAACTAACACTAGAATTGTATTACAAACGTGAAATTGTAATGAAGAAAACAGCTTTTATAGATAGAATTGAGACATAACTATCTGGTAGAACTCAGAGAAACAACAAAAAATATTTGGAATTAACTAGCTTAGTAGAAAACCTAATTTCTAGTTTATAGAGTCAGCTGACAATTGTATAATAATTTGAAAAAAGCTCTTCTCCTTGTTTGATGTCCCTGAGTGCAACAAGAACAACACATCGGAGTGGACTGAAAACAAAAAGAAACATGGACAAAAGTTAGGAGTATTACCAGATACATATTTTTAATATAACCAATATGGATTTTATAATTTTATTCAGTTTCCTTACTATCATCTTAGTTTATGTATTTGATTTCCAAGACGAAACAGTTCTTATGCCTGATGGAGGTATTTTTGAGCACAGTATGTTTACATCATTCAAAAAGACCACAGATCAATAAGTTTATACAAATGACTGCTTCTTCAGAAAATGTTTCTATGTCCAGGCTCTCAAAACTGGTATCACAAAAAGCATTTTAAAATGACATTCATTATGGTTTAACACTTTTAAGAAATTATTTTGTATTTTTTATTCTGCAAAGCTGGAAACACTTATAATGTATTGGGATTTTTTTTATTATTATTATTTTGTCTTTTTAGGGCTGCACCTGCGGCATATGTAAGTTCCCAGGCCAGGGGATGAATCAAAGTTGCAGCTGTCAGCCTATCCACAACCACAGCCATGCTAGACCTGAGCCGTGTCTGCGACTTGCAACGCTGCTCATGACAACACTGGATCCTTAACCCATTGAGCGGGGCCGGGGATTGAACCCATGTCCTCATGGATACTAGTTGGGTTCTTAACCCACTCTGAGCCACAAAGGGAACTCCCTGGAATTTTAAAAAATACTTTTTATGGACACAAGAAGACATATCCAAACATTCACTGTTCCTACCCATTCAACTTTTCATGAACTTGTTGAATAGTGATAATATTGTGCCCCCAAATCCTCATTGTTAAATGCACAAACACATTAGTGAGACAAAAAAGTTATAAAGTTTTAATGACAGGAAATAGTTTTAAATATCATTCATCTTCAAAGGACAATAGGACCCATACAAAATAAAGTCTGCTAGCAACTGGCAGCTCAATGAAATGATATAGATAATACCTTTCTAAAGTATTGTTAGTAAAGAATGCTTAGCTCTACAGAATTATTTAAAAATTCTTTAATTATTAAAATTTTAATTTAATATTAATTTATGCAATGTAATAATATGTGCCATTAATATGAATAATTAATATTTAATTAACATTAATTTAATTATTTTAAAAATACAGAATATTTAAACATTGTTTCTTGTATTCTCAGTGGGCTTTCCATTTAATCATCAGATAATAAATGTTATGTTAAAAATAGGTATTTTCTTTTATGTGGAATCTGAAAAATACAACAAACTAGTGAATATAACAAAAAAGAAGCAGACTCACAGATATAGAGAACAAACTAGTAGTTACCGCAGGTGGGGGCGGGGGGAGGCGGGGAGGAAGGGGCAATATGGGGTGGGTGAGCAGGAGGTATAAACTACTGCATGCAAGATGGGCTCAAGGATGAACTGTACACACAGGGAATAGAGCCAATATTTTGAAGTAATGGTAAATGGAAAGCAACTTTTAAAAATTATATTAAAATTTTAAAAAATTATGGTAAAAACAAAATATATAACTTCTGAATATTTCATTTTTTTCATTGTTAAATTTCTGAAGCTAATAGCGAGATAGGCAAAAGAAATAATTTGGCCCCTTTCAACCCAGTACTCTCATGTAAGGTGGAGAATGGGAGCCTTAAAATGATTAAAGTAAAAATTCATTTGAAGATTGCGTAAGTAGGAAAAACCACAGAATCACCTGAAATAAACTTTAAGATTGATATTTATAAAGAACTACATAGAATAAAAGTGGGTAATAATAGGCAGAATGAGCTAAGTTAATGGAAAATTTAAAATTTTAAGCCTACATTAAGGTGTGATGAACAGAAAAATGTTAGATTTTTCACTAAAAAAAAAACTTACCCCAAACAACATACTTTTGTGCTTTTTTCCTAGAAAATGTATTTTGTTAGGTACAGCATAAGGTAGAAGATAGGAAAAGCTCTTCTAGAAGACTAACCTTTGTTTGTCATAGCTGTAGGCAATATTTGGAAGATACTGCTTCAGTTCTATAGGGAAAACTGCAGGCACATCAAATTCCTGATAACAGACATTAGCTGCCTTGTCTAGAAAAAAAGCACAAAATTTTTAGAAATAGAGCCATTTTACAAAGTCAAGGAAAACAGTCCTGAATTATGGCACCTGATGTATGGTTTTCTAAATTATCAGAAAATGCTCAAATTAATAATCATTATTATGTTCCAGGTACTGCTAGAGTATATATATACACACGTTTGTATGTTTTATTATTTACTTTTTGAAGAGCAGGAAACAGAGGCTCAGAAAGGGTAAAAGTGAAGTAGAAGAGTCAGGCTTCATGTTCATGTCTCCCTAACACCACAGTCTATGTTAAATGTAGCCAGAGGATCAAACTTATAGGAAGGATAAGCCCAAGAGAGGGAGGTGATTCACAAACTTAGCAACAGAAAGGGGATAGCAGTCTAGTGATTAATCCATAAGGTTATGTTAAGGCGCTAACAAAATACTCTCTAAATTAACTATTAAAAATATTAAAATAATCATCAAAAGGGAAATTATCAATTGCCTACATTTACTGCAAAATCAGAATTAAAAAGTAAATTAAATAATTCCAATTAAAGTATATTATTAGCTCCCCAAGTTTTCTCTTTGATATCTACCCTTAAAAAGTTAGGAGTTTACTCAAGGGCTTGGAATAACTGAGATGTTAAGCTTAACTGCCTCTGGCACTCAGTCATACGGCAAAGGAGAAGCATTACCACTGATGTATTTATATCTCACAGCCCCAAGGTGCCAACTTACCATTTGAACAATTGTTGACATACTGTCCTACAGCCAGTGGATTATGAATTTCTGATGTTAGCCATGTACTATCACTCATTTTTAAAGGGCCAAGTCGATCCCTCCCATTGCAAGATCTGAAACAGGTAAAAGCTTTGGCTGAAAGATCGTTCCCTCTGTTATCTTAAAATAGAAAGTTAACTCTAGCATTAAACAGTGCAATTTTTCTGAAAGAACTTTTGTTTAATCACTAAGGCAGCTGCCTAAATAGATTTTTATTTAAAAAGAACAAATACTAGTGGTCATAGACACTGTAGGGTGATTCTGTTTCCTATAACTAAATTTGAACATGGCACTAACTTACCTATACACAACTTTTGATATTCCTTTGTCATTTCCATCAATGAGTACCCCATCCAGGCATCTAAAAATAAATGGATTTCCAATGGACTGGAAAAAGACTGGCTCATATTTCTGATATACTGTACCTAGCATATAAGATAAGGCATAGCAACATATAAAAATCATAAACATCATGATAAGGACCTTTTTCTGGGACATAAACATAACATGGAAGAATTTTCTTTCATTTATCTACCTTTTTCTAATATTTCACTTCTAGACCATCACATTCTCTTTGGCTACTTTCTTTCATTAATGAGTGCCCAATAGCAGATGGAGCATAGAAACAACTTGTCCACACAGGCAAATAAAATATGACTATTTTGGTTAACAAAAATGTGAATATCACATTTTAGGCTCAGTTTTTGTTTGTTTGTTTTTTAGGCCCACACCTACAGCATGTGGAAGTTCCCTGGCTAGGGGTCGAACTAGAGCTGTAGTGCCGGCTTACGCCACAGCCACAGCAATTTGGGATCCGAGCCGCGTCTGTGACCTACACCACAGCTCACCTCAACCCACTGAGCAAGGCCAGGGATGCAACCTGCATCCTCTTGGATACTGGTTGGGCTCATTACCACTGAGCCACAATAGGAACTTCCTAGGCTCAGTTTTACAAAGTCGTGTTTTTGTTTTTATTTTTTAAAGTAGAGTGTGATTTGGCTTTTAAGAAATGTATTTTATTAAGAATCGAATATATGGGAATAGATGAGTCTAACATTCAGGTTGTTTTTCTTTTCATTAGCAATGGAGAAAAAGAATAAATACTTACAGAGTGCTTCCTATGTTCCAGGAATGTGAATCTATTTATTAATTTTAGTATTTTTGCTGGCTTGTCCTATTTAGTCTTTACAGAGTTGGGAGGAAACTGAGACCCTCTTAGGGACATAAGATGAGAAAATAGTAGAATGACTTTTTAAAAACATAGGTTTATCTGACTCAAACATTCACACCTCCCTTCCACTATACCAAATAATATGTTTAGCAAATAACATAGTCCACTGGGCATTCTAGCCAATGATCTTTTGCAAAGAAGTGGCTTTACTTTTCAAGTTTAGAAATGACAGGAAGGTATTTATTCAGTGATTTATATGTTTAAATTTTATCTTTCAGGCTTTAATTCATATCATATTTTAGCTTTAATTATTTACTACCTAAGCCAAATTGACTTATTCTCCAGTGCTTTCTAAGTAATCAATCTTATCAAGGTAGGCCATACTATAATCTCCTAAATTTAAACATTAATTAGAAAAATTTCCTTAAAAATGCATTCATCCCAACAAATACTACAGTATACTTTCTAACACATTAAGATAATTTACAAACAGTTAATTTCCAAATCAGGATTTTAAAATCTATGGAAATGAGAGTTTCCAATTCAACCTCTTACTCTAAGGATCACAGTGCTAGGTATTTTGTTGAACTTTTATTTATCTGTATATAAGAAACCCTTAGCAAAGTACTAATTGTGTCATTACCAGGATACATAGATACAACCGCATCTTTTGGTACCAATCCTTTTGTAACGAATACACCTTTTCCAGCAGAAATTAATGAGCTAGGTGCTCGGGCAACACTGAAACCCAATGTCTTATAAAGAATTTCTTCTGGTTTAAGGGTAGTTCGCTGTTGATGTCTGTATTCAAGGTGTTTCACCCTTAGATGCTGAACTGACAGTAGCTCTTGATATTTTGATTTGACAGGTTCTGGAAGCACAGTCAAGATATCTGATTGTTTATCGAGATCATTTATAAAGAGTGCCTGGAAAACTTTCAGTAACATTCCCAGGACATCTTCATCTGAGATAATTTTGTCTCTGGATTCATCTGGAACATATCGGAGGGTCCTGAAAATGGGAAAAGTTTCTATTCACTACCCTTCCGTTGATAAAAGCCACGCTGTCTTCCGTGTTACTGACCTTTATGAAGATTATTCCCATGTGTATGAAGGGCATAAAACTAAGAAGTTCTGAAGGGTTGTTTGGGTATAGTTCTAGTTACCTGACTCCCAACAATAGCTACACAAGACAATAACAGCCAATATATATGAAAGGATTATTCCATGCCAAATTCTCTTGGGTACTTACATTCATTATCTCATTTTTGCAGACAAGAAAACTGAAGCTTAGAGATACTAGAGAACCTGCCCAAAGTCCTAACTAAAACTGCTAAGTGGGAGAACTAGAAACAGAAAGAGGGCTAGTTCCTCACAACACCCTCAGCCTTATGTGAATGCTATTCCATAACAAGACTCCTCGTATTGCAAATAACTCTTTTTTTACAGGCGTGTAGTTTCAAAGACAAATTTAACATATACTTTGTCACATTAGTCCCTGGAGTAATTACTTCTTCAATGACGACATCACTTTTTATTTCCGTAAATAATTTTCAAGTATTCTAGTTCTGAACAAAAAGGAACCAATTTCAGCTTCACAGTTTGATAGTAATGATTCATTTGAATTTACGTTTCCATAGTATGAAACATTGGGAAAGCTCTCTGGTTATTAATTTGCCTTCAACAGAGCGAGTTTAGTGAGCATTGTCGACTTCTTCAGATCACTAGCAGGCAACTTGCTAAAGCTGGCAATAATAGTGATCCTACGGCCACCCACTCAGCTAGATCCTCTTCTTCAGGCGCTGAATCCGTATTCTAAACCCAAAACTACGGCGTGCTTTTAGCGATTCTTTTAGCTCACACAGCTGGGCTACTTTCACCATATAAACTACGGAGTTGTGAAAATAAAATTACAGTTTGCCTTTTCTAAGGAATTTCAAGCTCCCAACTATACCTTGGCAGAGAAAAGGCCACACACCCTCACGCCCTACAACTTTTCTTTTTCAAAAGTTTCTATTTTTTGCCCAAACACTGGTACCCCAGCCCTTGAGGACAGCGGAAAAAAGCCACCACCCGCGGACAAGACCTAGCTGACAGCGCAGCGCAGAGGACGACGGGAAATAGCCCTCAGGCCCCGCCCACCCAAAGCCCCAAGCCCTTTTCAGGACCCCAGGCCCCTCTGCCTCATCCACCTCTGGCCCCGCCTTCCTCGGACCCCGCCCACTCAGGTCCCTCCCGCCTCAGGGCCTCTGGACCGTCTTAGGCTCCGCCTGCTTGAGGCTCCGCCCATCTCGGGCCCTCTGTTTTAAGTTTCAGCGGCCACAATGGCGTCCCTGGGCAGAAGAAAAAGGCTTCTGGTCCGGCCGCCCAGCCTTCTCACCTCGGGTTGTGGCTTAAGTTCAGCGCAATCCAGGGTACGAATCGATACTTATAACGGCGCCATCGCTGCTGGAGGTCCCGCAACAGGCGGCCCGGCATGGCTGTCCCGTGGCGGCGTGATGGGGACTGCAGGGGAGTGAGTCGCGGTCTCGGGCCCTCCCCGCTCCGAGGAGGAGCGGAGGCCGCCCCGTCCCGCCCCTTCCCGGTCTCCGCCCTCAGTCCCAGGCTCGGTGGCCCGGGTACCTCTGGCTCCTGTCGCCTGTGTCTCGGTGCCTCCGCGTTACTGACCCAGCTTGCTGAAACAGGTGCGTAGAGCCGTGGGAGAGCCCCTTGTTCCCTTTTAATTTCTCCATTCGTTCGTGTGTATTTACAATCACGCGCACTTTTAGAAGTTTAGACAACGCTTATTTTCAGTGGAGATAAACTGCCAGAATAACTCAACCATCTTCACATCAGCAGGTGTTTATTGGGACATAAATGTGTTGATGCGTTTTCCTCAGGCTGGAAATCTGCTTTCCTGTTTTTTAAGAGTGAGCGTAGATCCTAGCCTAAAGTCTAAATTGAACAAGTCAGATTTAGTGACTATTTAGGCAAGTTCAAGTAGCCTTAGGACTAATCTATTTCAAAAAGTAATAAAAAGAGAAAATATATCTCCGAGTTTCACTCTAGGTAGAGGCAAGTTTGCAAACTCTAGAGGCTCTGCAGTCAGGTGCCGTGTTTGCTAGATTGGCATCCTCCAGATTTACCTGATTTGGTAAATGGGAGCAATTCACCTCCTGGGTGTGTAACGAATGGCATTCAAAGAGTAACATTAAGATCTCCAAATTTATAAGGAATCAAAAAGAAGCATTTGACTCCTTACCTGTAGTATTATGCTTATCTTCAAAAATAAAAAAGCAGTTTTGTGTGTATTTCCAGTGCTTTTTTATCTTTAATTTTTATCATTATGGTTTAATCATCTATAATGTATATCCAATATAAAGGACCATTCTGCCCAGATCTTACTTATTTGCTTATTTATTTACCTTTTGAGGTATAATTGACATATAACATATTAGCTTCAAGTGTGTAACATAATGTCATATTTGTATATATTGCAAAATAATCACAAGTCTAGTTAGTGTCTGTCACCGTACCTAGAGTATTTTTTTCTTGTCATGAGAAGTTTTAAGATGTACTCTCAATGACTTTCAAACGTGCAATAGAGTATTATCAACTGAAGTCACCATGCTGTACATTACATTCCCATGACTATTTTATAAAAGGAAATTTGTACCTTTTGACTTTCACCCCTTTCATCCTACCCCAACCATTAATCTCTTCTTTGTTTCTGTGAGTTTTCTTTCTTTTTTTGTTCTACTTCTGTTTTTTTTCCTTTGATTCCACATCTAAGTGAGATAATGCGCTATTTGTTTGTCTCTGATTTATTTCACTTAATAATGCCTTCAGGGTCCATCCTTGTTGCAAACAGCAAGATTTCATTTTTAATAGCTGTGTGCGTGTACACGAGTACCACATCTTTATATATTCACCTGTTGTTGGTCACTTGAGTTGTTTCCATGTCTTGGCTATTGTAAGTAATGCTGTAAGGAACATGACAGTGCAGATGTCTTTTTGAGATTGATTTGGTTTCCTTTGGATACATACCCAGAATTGGAATTGCTGGGCCACATTGTAGTTCTATTTTTAATTTTTGAGGAATCTCCATACTGTTTTCCATAGTGATTTCACCAATTTACATTCCCACCAACAGTGCACAAAGGTTCCCTTTTCTCCACATCGTCCCTATCACTTGTTATTTATTGACTTTTTGATAATAGCCTTTATGACAGGTGTGAGATGATATGTCATTGCGGTTTTAATTTGTATTTCCCTGATGATTAGTAATATTGAACATCTTTGCATGCACCTGTTGGCTGTTTGGATGTCTTCACTGGAAAATGTCTATTCAGATATGTTCTTTTTAAAAATTGAATTTTTTTTTTTTTTTTTTGCTTTTTAGGGCCGCACCCATGGCATATGGAGGTTCTCAGGCTAGGGGTCCAACGGGAGGTATAGCTGCTGAGCCATGCCACAGCCACAGTCACATGGGATCCCAGCCACGTCTGCGACCTGCACCACAGGTCATGGGAACACTGGATCCTTAACCCACTGAATGAGCCCAGGGATCAAACCCGCATCCTCATAGATACTAGTCAGATTTGTTTCTGCTTTGCCACAATGCAATTTTTTTTTTTTGCTATTGATTTGTGTAGGTTCTTTATATATTTTGGACATTAATCCCTTATCAGATTTATGATTTGCTTATCTTTTCTCCCATTCAGTAATTGCCTTTTCATTTTGTTGATGGTTTCCTTTGCACTGCAGAAGCTCTTTAGTTTGATGTCATCTAATTTATTTTTGCTTTTGTTGGCTTTTCTTTTGGTGTCAGGTCCAAAAATTCAAAGGCAAGAATGATGTTAAGGAGCTTAACTGCCTGTGTTTTCTTCTAGGAGTTTTATGGTTTCAGGTTGTACATTAAAGTCTTTAATCCATTTTGAGATAATTTTTGTGTATGCTGAAAGATAGTGGTCCAATTTCATTCTTTTGCATGTGGCAGTACAATCTTCCCTATGTCACTTACTGAAGAGACCATGCCTTCCCCATTGTGTATTCTTCTCTCCTTTGTTGTAAATTTATTGGCCATGTGTGCATGGGTTTATTTCTGGGCTCTCTGTTCTGTTCCATTGATCTGTGTGTCTGTTTTTAAGCCAATGCCATTTTGTTTTGATTACTGTAGCTTTGTAATATAGTTTGATATCAGGGATAATGTTGTCTCCTGCTTTGCTATTCTTTCTCAATATTGCTTTGGCTATTTGGGATCTTTTGAGGTTCCATACACATTTTATGATTGCTTGTTCTATTTCTGTGAAAAATGCCCTTGGGATTCTGATAGGGATTGCACTGAATCTGTAGATTGCTTTAGGTGATATGGACAATTTAACAATATGAATTCTTTGAATCCATGAGCATGAAATAGCTTTCGGTTTATTTGTGTCTAATTTATTTCATTAATATATCTTATAGTTTTCAGCATACTTAGAGTTTTAAGTCTTTCTCCTCCTTGGTTAAATTTACCTCTGTTGATTTTATTATTTTTGATGCAGTTGTAAATGTGATTGTTTTCTTAATTTCTTTTTCAGGTCTTTGTCTTTTTATGGCTGCACCTGTGGCACATGGAAGTTCACAGGCTGTTTTGAATTGGAGCTGCAGCCGTGGCCTCTGCCACAGCCACAGCAATACTGGGTATGAGCCTCATTTGCAACCTATGCCACAGCTTGCAGCAATAACCCACTGAGCAGGCCAGGCATTGAATCCTCATCCTCACAGAGACAAGGTTGAGTCTTAAGCTGCTAAGGCTTAACCTACTAAGCCACAATTGGTCTTCTCTTTCTGATAGTTCTTTGTTAGTGTATGGAAATGCAATAGATTTTTGTGTGTTGAAATTGTACCTCATAAATTTACTAAATATGTTTATTAGTTTAGCAGCTTTTTGGTAGAGTCTCTAGGATTTTCTCTAATATCTTGTCATCTGCAAATAGTGACATTTCTACTTCTTTCTTTCTAATTTGGATGTTCTTTTTTTTCTTGCTGCCTAATTGCTCTGACTAGGACTTACAATAATATGTCAAATTTAAATTTATGGTTTTAAAATTACTTTTCAATTATCTAATTCATGAAAACAATATTTTCCTTATAACAAATAGAAACATGGTAGATAAGGCTAAAACGTCTTTAACCATACCCTATGACCTGTGCTTTCAGCAATCCTGGTCCTTACCCTTTCTCCTCAAGAGGTTTTTGGGCTGATATGTTTTCTGCTAGTTTTATATCTATGTATGTGTATGTTCCTATAGAAAAATCAGAATTTTCTGTGTATTTTAAAAAAACCCTAAAGGTATATGCAGCTTATTTTATTTATTAAAATATTTTTTGATATATTTTATTAGTTTGTATACATTACTTTTATTAGTTTATATACATTTACTTCATTCTTCTGTTTCTAAGATTTCACCTTCAAGTTTTAATATTTACTGTAATTTATGGAGTTTAAAAAGTTCTATTTTTGATTTGTCAGGAATTTTTGCCTTAAGTTTTATTTTTTTTTAAGTTTTAAATGAATGGTGAATTTCAAATACTTTTCTTTGCTGTGTACTGAGATGATCACATAATTTCACTCAGTTCTCATATTCATGTGGTGAATTGTAATGACACATTGTCAAATGTTGTACCATCCTCGGATTTCTGAGATAACTCTTCTCAGTTATAAGTAACACTTTGGTTAAATCTTATTTGTTTTTAATGTGCTTTTGTTATCACCCATGCTTATTTTGAAGTGTATTTAAAATTTTTCATTCTCATGGTCTGTTTGTAGTTTTATTTCATGTTTTTGCATTAGGTTTATGCTGCCCTCCTAAAATTAATCAAGAAGTGTTCCCCTCTCCTATACTGTCCGAAAAATAAAAAATTTACTGTATAAAAAATTTTTATGTAAGACTGGTATTATTCCTTTCTTTTTTTTTGTTTTTTTTTTTTTCTTTTTGTCTTTTTAGGGCTGCACCTGCAGCATATGGAAGTTTCCAGGCTAGCGGTCGAATCAGAGCTGAAGCCACCAGCCTACACCACAGCCACTGCAATGCAAGATCTGAGCCGTGCCTGCGACCTACACCACAGCTCACAGCAATGCCAATTCCTTAACCCGCTGAATGAGGCCGGGGATCAAACTTGCCTCCTTGTGGATACTAGTCAGGTTCGTTAACCACTGAACTACGACAGGAACTCCAATATTTTTCCTTTCTTAAATGTTGATAGAATTCAATGGTAAAACTATGAGTTTAGTTTTCTTTGGTAATGAATTCAGTTTCTTTTAAAGAGGCAGATCTATTCAAAATTTCTGTTTCATCTTTTCAAGTTTGGTAAATTATATTTTTTATGGAAAGTTATATTGTTCACTTCATCTAAATTGTCAAATTTGGTAGCATAAAGTTGTTCATAAATATAATCTTACTGTCATTTAATGTCTGTATGATTTATAGTGATAATTCTTTCCTGATTTTGGTGATTTGTATTTTCTCATTTCTTTCATCATTGTAACTGGAAGTTTGTGGATCTTGTCAAAGGGAGAGCTTTTGACTTTATTTTCTCTGTTGTTTGTCTATTTTTATTTTGTTGATTTCTCTATTACTTTATATGTCCTACTTATTTTGGGTTTATTTTGCCCTTCTTTTCTTAGCTTCTAAAAGTACAACCTTACATCACTGATTTTAGACCTTTCTTCTTTTCTAATATAAGCATCTAAAGTTAAAAATTTCCTTCAAAGCATTATTTTAGCCAAATCCTGGGAATTTCAATATATTGTATTTTCATTAGCATTCAGTACAAAATATTTTTACATTTTCCCTTGTGATTTCTTTTTTTGATCTATGGATTATTTAGAAGTGAGTTTTTAATTTCCACATATTTGGGATTTTCCCAGATAACTTATTGTAATTAGTTCTTTTTTTCTTTTATTTTTGTCTTTTCAGGGCCACACTTGCAGCATATGGAGGTTCCCAGGCCAGGGAGGGGTCTTATTGGAGCTATAGGTGCCAGCCTACACCACAGCCACAGCAACATTAGATCTGAGCTGTGTCTGCAACCTAGACCACAGCTCATGGCAACACTGGATCCTTAACCCAATGAGAGAGGCCAGGGATCAAACCCTCAAACTCTTGGTTCCTAGTTGGATTCATTTCTGCTGTGCTATGACGGGAACTGCTATTGTAATTAGTTTTTAATGCATTTGTGGTTAGAGAGCATGTATGATTAGTTCTTTTAAATTTATTGACTTGTTTTATGTCTTAGGATATGCTGTGTCTTGGTGAATATACATAGCATACACAGTTGAAAAGAGTGTATATTCTGTAGTTGGTGGGGTTAAAGTTCTATAAATATCAATTAGGTCATAGTGGTTGGTAGTGTCCTTTAGATCATCTGTGTCTTTAATGATTTATGTAAAGTTTTAAATTCAGATAAGTGAGAAACAACAAACTGGCAGACACTTTTCTAATATGTCATATATAACAAGTAAAAGGTTAGCACTGGTAGACATGAAGATGTGCTTCTGTCCAAAATTTTCCCTTTTATCTCCGATTCTTTACCTCTGCTTCTTATTGCTTCTAGTTTCGTGAAATACTCTACCCAGTTGAAGTTATGTATGCTATATTTAAAGTTATGTATGCTTTATATTTAAAGCCCATTTATGCTGTTAATCACAAAAATGCCACGTAGGAAAGATAAATTTTAAAGTATTAACATCTTATACTTTACAGATAGTGCTTGTGTCTCTAGATGGATTGTAACTTTCAAATTCCAAAATGAGATTTCAACAGATAATTTATTGAGTACCTACTACATCCCATACTCTAGTGTGAGAGACAGATACTAAACATATAAATAATATCAGACACTGAGTAGTGCCCTGAAGAAAAATGAGCTAGGGTACTGAGAAGAGATGGGGATGAATAACTCTGTGTGTGTGTGTGTGTGTGTGTGATCTGTTTCCTCTTGGGACTTTACTTTCTTTATAAGGGTCATTTGGGGTGGGAATAGTGGTAGCAACATTGGATAGGATAGTGGAATATATGACTGAGACCTAATGACAAGACATAATGACAAGAAGGCACCAAATACCTATGGGAATAGTCTCTGGATAAGAAATGCAAAGGCTCTGAGATAGGGAGGAGCTTGATGTGTTCAAGTAAGGAAGAGAGGGCTATGTGGCTGGAACATGGTGGTAAAGGAGAAGGGAAAGATGACATCAGCGAAGAGGCCATATCATGCAGGGTCTTGCAGGTTAGGGTGAGGATTTGGGATTCTTAGTATAGTGGGAAGTCACTGGAAGGTTGTAAGCAGAGAAGTAATATGATTTAATTCTTGTTTTTAAAAAGATCATTTTGAGTACTTTATGGTTAATAGGCGGGCAGTCACCACACAAGGAATGTTAATTAGGAGGCTAATATAGAGATAATGATAGCTAGGACTAGAGTGGTAGCTGTGGAGATGGAGAGGGTGGATGGATTAGGATTATATTTTGGAGGAGCTGACAGGACTTGGTAATGGACTGGATGCGGGAGGGTGAAGTTTTGAAACACCTGTGGGAAATGTCAAATAACTAATGGAATATACACATATGGAGCTTTGAAGTGAAGCCATAGCTGGAGATAAAATTAAGAGTCTACTTAGAGTTCCCATCATGGCTCAGTGGTATTGAATCCAGCTAGGATCCATGAGGACACGGGTTTAATCCCTGGCCTTGCTCAGTGGGTTAAGGATCTGGCATTGCCATGAGCTGTGGTGTAGGTCACAGACATAGCTTGGATCCCATGTTGCTGTGGCTTTGGTGTAGGCCAGCAGCTGTAGCTCCAATTCAATGCCTAGCCTGGGAACTTCCATAGGCTGAGGATGTGGCCCTAAAAAGCAAAAAAAAAAAAAAAAAAATTGTAGTCTTCTGCCAGAGAACTGAATGAGGAAGAGGATAGCAAAGAACATAGCCTGAGCACTGACCATGAATTTTGAAAAATGGGGGGCCCAGGATGACTGGATCAAAAGCAATCTTGGTGAAAAGTTTGAGTGTATTGAGGAGAAAAACGTGAGGTGAGGAAGTTTTACTGAAAGAGATGTGGAGAAATATGACCAAAGGTAGAGAGAAATTTTATAAGATGAATGATTCTGTAGCTTATTTGTGTACTGATGAGAATGATCTAACAGAAATAAATCGATATAGATATATGAATAATTTCTATAATAAAGTCCTTGAGAAGGTAGGAGGTGATTCAGAGCATTAAATGGGGAGGTGGTCCTCTAACAGCAGGAATGCATCTTCAACTGTAGCAAGAGGGAAGGCAGAGAATGTGGACTCAGCAGAAGGTATATTAATGTGTTTGGTTGAAGAAATTGAGGGCTTCTAGTTTCTCAGACCCATGAGGCAAGATTTTCAACTGAACATAGTTATGGGGGAATTTTGGAGGTTTGAGATGAGAAGATATGATGTAAAACAGCCCCAAATTGGAAAGCCAACCTTGTAGGGAATTAAAGGAGGGAATGGCTGAACTATTTAGAGTGAACCCACCAAATGTTTAAGGTATGAATTTTTTTGAATTGAATCTTTTTTTGAGCCTTCATACTTGAGTTTATTCTTCATTTAATTTTTAAAACACTGCTATAGTTGAATACTAAAACACTAGCAAATAGTGAGCATATTACGATTATAATTCATCACTCAAATTGTACTATAGATAAAATGCCAGCAGTAAGTGTTGTTCACTGGTTGCATTAGGAGGTTGGACATTGAACACCACCCCAAGGATGATGTTCATCATCCTCATATACTTCTCCACTGTCTTTCCTGATTTGAATCAAACTCCATTAGTTCTTCCTTGTCCATTTCAACAGTTTCTTCTACTTCTGTCCTCTCAGGTAGGAGCTTTTCCAGCAAAGAGAGTTTATGAAAAGAGGGAAAGCCATTCTCAGGAAAATTTACCTTAAATTCATTGATTAAGGGACCCTTTTCATATAGTCTGCGATAAATTGGCATGCCTTCATTTAGCAGCATATTTATTTTATTTAAAAATTTTTTATTATACTTGATTTACAATGTTCTGTCAATTTCTGCTATACAAAAAAGTGATCCAACTATATAATATATATATATATATATATATTCTTTTTCTCACATTATCCTTCATCATGTTCCATCACTAGTGGCTAGGTATAGTTCCTTGTGCTATACAGCAGGATCTCATTGTTTATCAACTCCTAATTCAGTAGTTTGCATCTACTAATCCCAAACTCCTTGTCCATCCCAATCATGACCTCTCCCCCTTGGCAACCACAAGTCCATTCTCCAAGTCCATGAGTTTGTTTGTGTTCTGTAGATAGGTTCATTTGTGCCATATATTAGATTCCAGATATGTGATATCATATGATATTTGTCTTTCTCTTTCTGACTTACTTCACTTAGTATGAGAGTCTCTAGTTCCATCCATGTTGCTGCAGATGGCATTATTTTGTTCTTTTTTATGTCTGAATAGTATTCCATTGTGTATACATATCACATCTTCTTAATCCAGTCATCTGTCAGTGGTCATTTAGGTTGTTTCCATGTCTTGGCTATTGTGAATAGTGCTGCTACGAATATAAGGGCACATCATGTATCTCTTTGAATGTAGTTTTGTCCAGGTATATGCCTAGGAGTGGGATTGCTGGAACATATGGTAGTTCTATATTTTGTTTCCTGAGGTACCTCCATACTGTTTTCCATAGTGGTTTTACCAATGTACATTCCCACCAACAGTGAAGGAGGGATCCCTTTTCTCCACACCTTCTCCAGCATTTGTTATTTGTTGACTTTTGAACGATAGCCATTCTGACCGGTGTGAGTTGGTACCTCACTGTAGTTTTGATTTGCATTTCTTTGATAATTAGTCATGTTGAGCATTTTTTCATATGCCTGTTGGCCATCTGTATATCTTATTAGGAGAAATGTCTATTCAGGTCTTCAGCCCATTTTTCAGTGGGATTGTTTGTTTTTTTGTTGTTGAGTTGTATGAGTTTTTTGTATATTTTAGAGATTAAGCCCTTGTCAGTTGTGTCATTTGAAGCTATTTTCTCCCATTCTGTAGGTTGTCTTTTTTTTTTTTTTTTTTTACAGTTTCCTTTGCTGTGCAAAAGCTTATCAGTTTGATTAGGTCCCATTGGTTTATTTTTGCTTTTGTTTCTGTTGCCTTGGGAGACTAACCTAAGAAAACATTTGTATGGTTGATGTCAGAGAATGTTTTGCCTATGTTCTCTTGTAGGAGTTTAATGGTGTCTTGTCTTACATTTAAGTCTTTAAGCCATTTTGAGTTTATTTTTGTGCATGGTGTGAGAGTGTGTTCTAGTTTCATTCATTTACATGCACTGTCCAGTTTTCCCAGAACCATTTGCTTGAAGAGACTGTTTCCTGTTTTATATTTTTGCCTCCTTTGTTGAAGATTAATTACATAGGTGTCTGAGTTTATTTCAGGGTTTTCTATTCTGTTCCATTGGTCTGAATGCCTGTTTTTGTTCCAGTACCACACTGTCTTGATTACGGTAGCTTTATTGTCTCAAGTCTGGGAGAGTTATGCCTCTTGCTCCCCCCACCTTCCCACTCAGGATTGCTTTGGCAATTCTGAGTCTTTTATAATCCATATAAATTTTTGGATTGTTCTAGTTCTATGAAAAAAGTCATGGGTAATTTAATAGAGATTTCATTGAATCTATAGATTGCTTTGGATAGTATGGCCATTTTAATGCTATTAATTCTTCCAATCCAGAAGCATGGAATATCTTTCCATTTCTTTGGATCCTCTTTAATTTCCTTGATTAATGTTTTATAGTTCTCAACATGTAAATCTTTCACCTCCTTGGTCAGGTTTATTCCTAGCTATTTAATTTTTGGAGGGTGTGATTTTAAAAGGTATTGTATTTTTATATTCCTTTTAAAATATTTCATTGGAGTTCCCATCATGGCACAGCGGAAACGAATCCAACTAGGAACCATGAGATTGTGGGTTTGATCTCTGGTTGCGCTCAGTGAGTTAAGGATCCAGTGTTGCCACGACCTGTGGTGTTAAGTCGCAGACATGGCTCCGACCTGGCATTGCTGTGGCTGTGGTGTAGGCCGGCAGCTACTATATGCTGCAGGAGCGGCCCTAAAAAGCAAAAATAAATAAATAAATAAATAAAATATTTCATCATAGATACAGAAATGCCACTGATTTCTGAATGTTAATCTTATATCCTGCTACTTTGCTAAATTTGTTGATCAGTTCAGGTATTTGTGTGGAGTCCTTAGGAATTTCTATATGTAGTGTCATGTCATCTGTGTAGAGTCACAATTTTACTTCTTCTCTTCCAATTTGGATGCTTTTTATTTCTTATGTTTGTCTGATTGCTGTGGCTAGGACTTCCAGTACTATGTTGAATAAAAGTGGTGAGAGTGGGCGTCCTTGTCTTGTTCCAGATTTTAGTGGGAAGGCTTTCAGCTTCTCTCCATTGAGTATTATATTGGCTGTGGGTTTGTCATAAATGCCTTTTATTATGTTAAGGTATGTTCCCTCTATACCCACTTTGGTAAGAGTTTTTATCATAAATGGATGTTGGTCTTTGTCAAATGCTTTTTCTGCATCTATTGAGATGATCTTGTGGTTTTTGACTTTTCTTTAGTTAATGTGGTGTATGATGTTGATTGTTTTGCGTGTGTTGAACCATCCTTGTGAACTTGGGATGAATCCTGGTTGGTTGTGGTGTATGATCTTTTTTATATGTTGTTATATTAGGTTGGCTAAAATTTCATTGAGAGTTTTTGCATCTATATTCATCAAAGATATTGGCCTATAATTTTCTTTTTTGATAGTATTTTTGGTTTTGGTATTAGGGTGATGGTGGCCTCATAGAATGTCTTTGGGAGTGTTCCTTCTTCTTCAACCTTTTGGAAAAGTTTAAGAAGGATGGGTTTAAGTTCTTCTTTGTATGTTTGGTGGAAATTCACCTGTGAAGCCATCTGATTCTAGACTTCTATTTGTAGGGAGTGTTTTTATTACATATTCAATTTCACTTCTAGGGATGGGTCTGTTCAACTGATCTCTTTCTTTTTGATTCAGTTTTGGCGAGCTGTATGTCTCTAGAAAGCTGTCCATTTCTTCTAGTTTTCAAATTTGTTGGCATGTGATTGTTCATAGAATTCTCTTATAGTTTTTTGTATTCTGCATTATCTTTTGAGACTTCTCCTTTTTCATTTCTTATTTTGTTTATTTGAGTTCTTTCTCTCCTCCTCTTTGGTGAGTATGGACAGAGGTTCATTAATTTTGTTTACCTTTCAAAGAACCAGCTCTTGGTTTTATTGATTTTTTTTCTATCATTTTTTGAATCTCTATTTTATTGATTTCCTCTCTCATCTTTGATTTCTTTCCTTCTGCTGACTTTAGGTTTTGTTTGTTCTTTCTAATTCTTTTAGGTGGTGGGTTAAGTTGTTGATTTGAGATTTTTCTTCATTTCTGAGGAAGGCCTGTATTGCTATGAACTTTCCAATAAGAACTGTTTTTGTGGCATCTCATAGATTTCAAATGGTTGTGTTTTCATTATCATTTGTCTTGAGGTATGTAAGTTCCATTTGGATTTCCTTGGTGACCCATTGGTGTTTTTAGTAGCATGTTGTTTAGTCTCCATGTAGTCAGTTTTTTATCATTTCTTTTCCTGTAGTTGATTTCTGTTTTCATGCCACTATGGTCAGAGAAGATACTTGAAATAATTTCTATAGTCTTAAATTTGTTGAGGTTATTTTTTTGTGGCCCAGTACGTGGTCAGTCCTTGAGAATTTTCCATGTGGACTTAAAAATAATGTGTTCTGATTTTTTTGATGCAATGTCCTAAAAATGTCAATTAAGTTTAACTTTTCTATTGTGTCATTTAGGTTCTCTGTTGCTTCACTGATTTTCTGTCTAGAGGATCTGTCCATTGATGTGAGTGGACAGTCTCCTACTAATACTGTATTCCCATCAATTTCTCCTTTTAAGTCTGTTAGTATTTGTTGTATGTATTTGGGTGCTCCTATATTAGGGGCATAAATATTGATGAGTGTAATATCCTCTTCTTGAATGGATCCTTTTATCATTAAATAGTGTTCTTCTTTGTCTTTCTTTCTGGCCTTCATTTTAAAGTGTGACATGAGTATCACAACTCCTGCTTTCCTGTCATTTCCATTCGAATGAAATATCTTTTTCCATCCCCTCACTTTACATTTTTATGTGTCCTTTGCCCTCAGGTAAGTCTCTTTAGGCAGCATATTGTAGCTCTTGCTTTTTAACCCAATCTGCCACTCTTTGTCTTTTGATTAGAGAATCTAGTCCATTGACATTTAAGGTAATTATTGATAAATATGTATTCATTGCTATTTTAAACCTTGTTTTCCAGTTGAATCTATGTTTCTCCTTTGTTCCTTCTTTTTTTGGTTGGATGATTTCCTTTTATTTTTATGCTTGTGCCCTCTTCTTTTTAGTTTTTGTGAATGTAAAATTTGGTTTTGATTTGTGGTTGCCCTGTTTTTTAAGTATGTTAACCCCTTCCTGTATCTGCTTGCTTTAGCCTGATAATCATATAGACTCAAATACATTCTTAAAAAAAAAGCGTCTAGATTTTACTTTCCTTAGCCACATTTTATGATTTTGAAGTCCTTTTTTAACATCTTCATGTTTGTCCTTTTGCTATTCCTTTTGTTTATTGTCGCTTTTACAGTAAGTTTTGTTTTTTTTTCCTTTTAGATCTGTATACAGGCTTATTTAAGTGATTGCTTTCCAACTGTGATTTCCTCCATCCTATTTCTTACTTCTTTTTTTATTTAGAGGAGCCCTTTCAGTATTTCTTTTACAGTGGGTTTAGTATTGATGTACTCCTTTAGTTTTTGGTTTTGGGAGAAATTCTTTAATTCGCCTTCTATTTTAAATGATATTCTTACTGGGTAGAGTATTGTAGGCTGCATATTTTTCCCTTTTAGAATTTTGACTCTATCTTGCCACACTCTTCTGGCCCATAGTGTTTCTGTAGAGAAATCAGCTGATAGTCTTATGGGGGTTCCCTTATAATTCTTTTTTTTCTCTTGCTGTCTTTAGAATCCTCTAAGTTTTGCCATTTTTATTATAATATGTCTTGGTGTGGGCCTGTTTGGGTTCACGGATTTAAGGCCTCTGTGCCTCCTGTATCTTGATATCTGTTTTCTTCAGATTTGAAGTTTTTAGCCATGATTTCTTCAAATATATTTTCAATCCCTGTTTCTTTTTCTTCTCCTTCTGGAATCCTTATTGTGCACACATTGCTCACTTTATATTATCCTATAGATCTCTATTGCTTTCATGTTTTTTTTCCATTTGAGTTTCTGTCTACTGTCCTGATTGTGTGATTTCCATTATTCTATCTTCCAAGTCCTTATTTTTTTTCCTCTGTATTATTCATTCTGCTCTTTAACTCAGTTTGCTTCTCTGAAAATGAATTTTCTAATGTTTCTTGGCTCCTCCTTATATTTTCTAGTTCCTTTCTAAAGTAATCTGCATTACTGTTTATATCCACTCTTAACTCTTTCATATTTGCCCTTAATTCCTTCAGTATTTTGATTATCTCCTTTTTGAATTTGGTGTCTGTTAGATTGCAGAGGTCTGTTTCATTGTTTGTTGCTTCAGGAGAACTCTCCTGTTCTTTTAACTGGGAATGGTTCCTGAGCTTCTTCATTTTGCTTATATTTTTCTTATTCTGTGAGTTTAGGGAAACCAACTACTGTAGTCCTAGAGGGCTATTTATATGCTCAAGTGCCCCTAGGTATTTTGTGAGAGCTTACTGTTTATTTTTAGGGTGCTGTGCATGCTTCCAGGGAGATGGAGGCAGTGGGCAGGGCTAGTAGCCATTGCCTGGTTGCTACAGGAAGTTGGAGCAGACTGCTTCTAGTTTTAGGGCCCTGGAAAGTGACGGTGTTCTTTAGGTGGCACCCAGAGCCTTTGGCAACGGCATCAGCAGGGCATGTGCATTCCCAGGGGAGTGAGAGCAACAATGGGTAGTTGTTGTAGTGCCCTCATATGTGCCTACCTCTGAGGTGACTGGGGCTGCAGGAGGTGCCAGTTCACAGACCCCTAAGTGGTAGCAGGCCATGCCCACCTATCCTGTCTGAGATGACTGTGGTGGTTTGCCCCCTGCTGCTTGTAGACCATGCAAGAGGTACCACGTTGTGTTTAGCCCACTGCTGCCCTTAGCCCAAAAAAGAGGTGCCTGGCCATCCATACCCTGCGCAAGAGGTGACCCATCACCTGTAGCCCACTCAAGTGGTACCTCACCATCCATAGACTGTGCCAGAGGCACCCCGCCCTCTGAGAGTCCAAGCCATGTGCAGGGAATGATATTCCTATAGTGGTCCATCCTCCTCCTCTCACCCTCCCCAACAATGGCGCCTTGCTTCTCCTCTGGGCCCAGATCTCCTCTCGGGTTCCATCCACTGTGGTGCTCCTCTCCCCAGCCCATGGTACGTTGCTCCCTAGCCCCTCAGGCTGTCTCGATATAGCCAACCCCAGTCCTCTCCCTGTAACTGACCTCTGGAGTCTGAGTCTCAGCGCCAACACTGAGAAACCACAGTGTCTCAGGCTGTGGTTTCTGGGGGCGGTGGTACTGATGGTCTGTGCTGCTCTCATTCTGCTTCACCCTCAGTCCAATTGCTGTGCTTTTCTCCAAGACTTTGAGTTCCTTCCATCCTGTCTGATCTTCCCGTCAGTTAGGTGGCTTCCCAGGGTGTGCTAGTCCTGTCTTGGTTCCTTCTCTCTCTCTTTTTTTTCCTTTTGTTCTACCCAGTTACATGGAGGGTTTCTTGGACTTTTCAGAGGTTTACGTTCTTCTGCCAGTGCTCAGTAGATGTTCTGTGAGAATGGTTCTACACGTAGATAGTTGTTTTGTTTTGTTTTGTTTTTTGAATGCATTTGTGGGAGAAGGTGAGCGTGACGTGTCTTACTCCTCCACCATCTTGATCCCTCTCTCTAGCAGCATATTTATCTGCTTCTGAGCAAGCAAGGAAGGGTTCTCTTCCCTCCGAGGGAGTTAAGGTTTTCTCTCTGTGGAAAGTGATGAAGAGACTGGGTTTATGTTGACAGACTAGCAGATATTCCAGACATTTTATGAAATCCTGGCAGTATTTATCCTCTTAATATTTTTTAATGGGCAGAGTCAGTAAATAACTTAGAGCTTTCACTTTGTCCAAGAAGGAAGTGTTTTTCAAACTATAAGCCAGAGGACAGACTTACTATGCATGAATCATGATTTTACATTTCTCTGCTAGAAGGAGAGTTGAAAGGTGGTGGGTATTTGGAGGCTATTTGAATAGCTACATCATCTTATGTGAGTAATGTAACTGGAAAATATTTATTCGCTGATAACTATGTGCCTAGGTACAGCTTCAAAAGATTATAGTCTGGTTGGAAAAACATATAATTACCGTAGAATTTAAGTATGAGTTACTGGGCTTAAGAAGTACTTCAAAGAGAAATAGGTAGAAGAGAGGTGGACTGGAAGGGAGAGCATAAACCAGCAGTTCTCAAAGGGTAGCCCAAGAACACTGGGGGTCCCTATGGCCTTTTTAGAGATTTGCTAGGTCAAAACTATTTTTATAATAGTACCTAGATGTTGTCTTAATTTATTCCCATTCTTCCCCAAGAGTACAGTGGAGTATTCTAGGGGTTACATGATATGTGATAAGACAGATTAAATGCAGAAGCAGATATGAGAATCTTCCTGTATTTATTAAGCCAAAAATAAAATCAATTTGCAAAAATATTGAAAATGTGACCATTTTTACTATCTGAGGGAGATTTAGCTATTTTTGTAAAGATGTGTTATCCATATTAATAAGTAATAGACTTTTAATTTTCATTTTTAATGAATAAGTAAATATTTAAAATATACCCACTTTAATATTGTACAGTGAATATCAGTAGATATAACCCACATAAACAAAAGCTCCTTAGAGATTCTCAGTAATTTTTAAAGATTTAATGGGATCTGAAGACAAAAATATTTGAGAGTCAAGTGTTAGAGCCACATATTGTTATGCACAATTTTTTCTTTGGCTTAAACAAAAATTTATTTTCTCACAATTTCAGAGGCTAAAAGTCCAAGATCAAAGTGTCAGGTGGGTTGGTTTCTTCTGAGGCCTCTTTCCTTGGCTTGTAGATGACTGTCTTTTCCTTCTGTCTTTATGTGTTCTTTCCTCTGTGTAACTCTGTATGGTTTTTTTTTTTTTCATTTTTAAAAGTTTTATTGACCTACAGTTGATTTATAATGTGTTAATTTCTGTACAGCAAAATGATTAAGTTTTACATACACACATAACCATGTGGGTTATCATTGAGTAGAGTTCCCTGTACTATATCACAGGTCCCTGTTGACCGTCCATTCCACATACAATAGTGTGTATATGTATTGTGTAATTTTGAGAAAGTTCGTGACAAGGCATTTCATTAACTTTGGATATTGAAGTTAATGTCAATTCTGTGAATTACAGTAGTATATTGCATATTGATAAAATTAGATACAAAGTATTTTGAAGTTACTTTGTGTTTTAGGATCTAACAGACAGCATAAAAAGAAGAAATAAAAATGGTCTCAGTTTGTGAATTAGCAAAATTCACCTATTCCTTTGGTCACTTTACTGCCATCTAGTGGAAGATAATTATAATTAATATACAAATATTAGGAATGATACCCCAGAGAGTTGTGTTTTAGTACACAGTTGGTTGTAGCAAGTTTGAATATATCAACTAGAAGATTCTGTGCCATTGGTTCTCAGATTCTCAAACCAAAGTATGAGACCAAAAAGTTTGAGAATCATTGGCATGAGCAAAATGCAGAGATGGGAATGAATACTATTGGTTCAGGGAACAAGAACATAATGATCTGTAGAATTTGCATTAGTAACAGTAGGAAATGTAATTTTAGGCAGAGTAAGGTCAGACTATTAGAAAATCTTAGATAGGCAGTAGGGAGTTTTTGAAGGTTCTTATGTAGAACACCAGCATGTAGGAATATTTTAAGAAATCCAGAGGAATAGTGATTGGCAGGATGGAGATGGATGGTGGGTGGTTGGGTGGGTGGGTGTGTGTATGGATGGCCAATTAAGGGTAGATTGGTCTTGAGAACAGGAGACTAGGAAAGAAAGCATCAGGTGTCTTGACAGAGCCTTCTGTAACTGCTAACTCTTGTCGGAAGAGAATAGGGGAATAGTAGTGTCCATTAGATAATAGATCAACACTGAATCTAGGTTTTTGATCAGAAACAATGGAATCATCAGTAAATTGCCTTGAGATTTTTCAATTTTCTAAGAGGAATACTCAGATAACCACTTTATTCCTGAGAAAGAGGAGATGTAAAATCTGATTTTCAGATATTTGGCAGTCAACACACTATCATCCTTTAAAGAAAAGTTTTACTCTGCTGCCCTCTTCTGGATGTTGTATAATTTCCTAAATCTTGCACTTGTGGTCAGTTAGTATAGCATGAATTGCCTCTGAAATACAGGAAATCAGCTGCAGAAAGAAAGAAAGAGAGGGGGAGGGATGAAGGAAAGGAAGGAAGGAAAGAAAGAAAGAAAGAAAGAAAGAGTAAAATGCAAGAAGAAATGAAACCAAAACAAATAAAATATAAATATTTTCCCAATTTTTTATTTTGAAAATATTTTCTTTCTCTTTCTTTCTTTCTTTCTTTCTCTCTTTCTTTCTTCCTTCCTTCCTTCCTTCCTTCCTTCCTTCCTTCTTTCTTTCCTTCCTTCCTTTTTTCTTTCCTTCCTTCCTTTTTTCTTTCCTTCCTTCCTTCTTTCTTTTCTTGACCATATCTGCAGCATATGGAAGTTCTGGATTAGGGGTTCAATCAGAGCTGCAGCTGCCAGCTTACACCACAGCCACAGCAACACCAGATCCAAGCCGTGTCTGCAACCTACACTGCAGCTCACAGCAATGCCACATCCTTAACCCACAGAGCAAGGCCAGGGATTGGACCTGCATCCTCATGGATACTAGTTGGGTTCTTAACCTGCTAAGCCACAACAGGATCTCAGCATATAGGTGGGGCTTTTTTTTTTTTTTTTTGATAATCCACTCTGTCTTTTCATGAGAGAATTTAGTCCATTTACTTTTAAAGAGATTATTGATAAATATGTACTTATTGCTGTTTTAATTGTTTTCTGGCTCTTCAGCAGCTTCTCTTTTCCTTTCTTCTTCTCTTGCTCTCTTCCTTGTGGTTATATGACTTTTTTAGTGTTATGCTTAGCTTTCTTCTTTAAATTATCTTTTGTTTATCTGTGATAGTTTTTGCTTTGTGATTACTATCAGGGTCTCATAACAGTCTATGTATATAACAGTCTATTTTGAGTTAATAGCAACTTTTAAGTTTGAACACATTTTAAAGTCTGCATTTTTTCTCCTCACATTCTACTTTTTGACATCACATTACACCTTTTATTTACCCTTAACTGATTTTTGCATTCTCATTACTTTTGTCTGTTAACCTTCATATTAGTTTTATAAGTGATGATTAATCCACTACCTTTACTATATTTACCTTTGCCAGTGAGATTTATGCTTTCAGATGTTTCCAAATGATAACCGGGATGGGTAGAGTATTCTTGGTTAGAAATTTTTTCCTTTTGTCACTTTGAACATATCAAACAACTCACTTCTGGCCTGAAAATTTTCTGCTGAAAAATATGCTTATAGTCTTATGTGTTTTTTTTTTTAGTATGTAAAAAGTTGTTTTTCTTTTGCCACTTTGAAAATTCTGTCACTTTTGACATTTTAATTGTAATGTGTCTCGGTATGAATTTGTGGGAGAAGGTTCATCTTATTTGGAACTCTTTAGGCTTCCTGGGTCTAGATGTCTGTTTCCTTCTCCAGGTTAGGGAAGTGTTTGGTCCATAATACTTCATATAAGTTTTCTGCCAGTTTTCTTCATTTCTTCTCCTTCTAGGATCCCTGTAATGTGAGTGCTATTCCACTTGATGTTGTCCCATAGGTCCCTTAAACTATCTTCACTTTTGGAAAATTCTTTTTTCTCTGTTTAGGTGAGTTCTACCACCCTGGATCCTAGATCATTAATCCTTTCTCTTGCTTCATCTAGTCTCCTGTTGAATCCCTCTAGTGTAGTTTTCAGTTCAGTTGTTGTATTCTTAGCTTTGTGAGTTATGTGGGATACTTTCTTATATTTTCTATATCTTTGTTGAAATTCTCATTGTATTTATCTATATTTGTCACTCTTGGAGGAAGAAATGAAAAGTGCTCACTGAACTGAGAAGGCATCTTGAGACTGAAACACAAGGTAGGCAGCTCCATGTAATCAGTGGATCAGTTAACTATGGGTGACTTTCTCATAGGGTGAGATCTGGATCAGGTGGGCAAGGATCTGGAAGCATTTGAAACTGCACTTTGCATCACTGAGGGGTCATTGGGACAGTTTTGTAGTTAGTCTAGGGAATGGGGGTAGGTGCTTAGAAACAGGATGTGCATTCTTAAGATTTATGAATGGGTAACTAGTCTTGTGCCTGCTGAGAATACATCGGGAGAGGTTTTTTTGTTTTCTTTTCCTTAATTTTTTTTATTACTCAATGAATTTATTACATTTTTAGTTGTACAATGATCATCACAATCCAATTTTATAGGATTTCCATGCCACAACCCCAGTGCATCCCCCCACCCCCCAAACTGTCTCCTTAGGAAACCATAAGTTTTTCAAAGTCTGTGAGTCAGTATCTGTTCTGCAAAGAAGTTCATTCTCTCCCTTTATCAGATTCCCATGTCTGTGAAAGCATCTGATGTTGGTGTCTCATTGTATGACTGACTTTGTTTAGCACGATAATTTCTAGATCCATCCATGTTGCTAAAAATGCTGGTATTTCGTTCCTTTTAATGGCTGAGGAATATTCCATTGTGTATAGGTACAACATCTTCTTGATCCACTACTCTGTTGATGGACATTTAGGTTGTTTCCATGTCTTGGCTACTGCAAATAGTGATGCAATGCACATTGGAGTACATGTATCTTTTTTTTTTTTTTTTAGGTGTCTGGGCTAAAATGTACTTTATTTTTTTTCCCTTAATTACATTATTTTTTTTATTACTCAAATGAATTTATCACATCTGTAGTTGTATAATGATCATAACAATCTGATTTCACAGGATTCCCATCCCACAACCCAAGCACATTCCCCTACCCCCCAAACTGTCTCCTCAGAGACCATAAGTTTTTCAATGTCTGTGAGTCAGTATCTGTTCTGCAAAGAAGTTCAGTCTGTCCTTTTTTCAGATTCCATCTGTAAGTGTTAGCATATGATGTTGATGTCTCATTGTCTGGCTGATTTAACTTAGCATGATAATTTCTAGGTCCATCCATGTTGCTAAAAATGCTGGTATTTCACTCATTTTAATGGCTGAGGAATATTCCATTGTGTATATGTACCACATCTTCTGGATCCACTCCTCTGTCGATGGACATTTAAGTTGTTTCCATGTCTTGGCTATTGCAAATAGTGCTGCAATGAACATCAGAGTACATGTGTCTTTTCGAGTCGTGGTTTTCTCTGGATAGATGCCCAGGAGTGGGATTGCTGAGTCAAATGGTAATTCTGTTTTTAGTTTTCTGAGGAATCTCCATACTGTTTTCCAAAGTGGTTGCACCAATTTACATTCACACCAATAGGGTATTAGGGTTCTCTTTTTTCCACACCCTCTCTAGCACTTATTGTTTGTAGACTTTTTGATGATGGCCATTCTGGCTGGTGTAAGGTCGTACCTCAGAGTGGTTTTGATTTGCATTTCTCTAATAATGAGTGATGTTGAACATCTTTTCATGTGTTTTTTGGTCATCTGTATGTCTTCTTTGGAGAACTATCTGTTTAGATCTTCTGCCCATTTTTTGATGGGGTTGTTTTTTTTTGTTTTTTTTTTTTGATATGGAGCTGCAGAAGGGGTTTATAAATTTTGGAGATGAATCCCTTGTCAGTTGATTCATCTGCAAAGATTTTCTCCCATTCTGTGGGTTGTCTTTTCATTTTGTTCACGGTTTCCTTTTAAGTTTAATTAGGTCCCATTTGTTTATTTTGGTTTTTACCATCATTACTCTAAGAGGTGGATCTGAGAAGATGTTGCTGTCATTTATGTCAAAATGTTTGCCCTATGTTTTCCTCTAAGAGTTTTATAGCATCTGGTCTTATATCTAGGTCTTTAATCCATTTTGGGTTTTTTTTGTGTATGGTGTTAGGGAGTGTTCTAATTTCATTGTTTTGCATGTGGCTGTCCAGTTTTCCCAGTAGCACTTATTGAACAAGATGTCCTTTCTGCATTGTATATTCTTGCCTCCTTTGTCATAGATTAATTGGCTGTACGTGTGAGGGTTTAATTCTGGGCTTTCTATCATGTTCCACTGATCTATACTTCTGTCTTTCTATTCTGTTGCACTGATCTATACTTCTCTTTTTGATGATTGTTGCTTTGTAGTATAGTCTGAAATCAGGGAGCCTGATTCTTCTAGTTCCATTTTTCTTTTTCAGGATGTCTTTGGCTATTCTGGGTATTTTGTGCTTCCAAACAAACTTTAAAATATTTTGTTCGAGTTCTGTGAAAAATGTCCCTGGTAATTTGATAGGGATTGTTTGAATCTGTAGATTGCCTTTGGTAGTATAGTCATTTTGATAATATTGTTTCTTCCAATCCACGAGCATGGTATATCTTTCCATCTGTTTGTGTCGTCTTTGATTTCTTTCATCAGTGTCTTCTAGTTTTCAGAGTACAGGTCTTTTGTCTCTTTAGGTAGGTATTTACTCTTAGGTATTTTATTCGTTTGGATGTGATGGTAAATGGGATTGCTTCCTTAATTTCTCTTTCTGCTCTTTCATTGTTAGTGTATAGAAATGCAGTCAGTTTCTGTGTATTGATTTTGTATCCTGCAACCCTGCCAAATTCGTGGATGAGCTCTAACAGTTGTGTGGTAGAGTCTTTAGGATCCTCTAGGTATAGTATCATGTCATCAGCAAAGAGTGGTAGTTTTACTTCTTCCTTTCTAATTTGGATTCCTTTTATTTCTTTTACTTCTCTGATTGCAATGGCTAGGACTTCCAAAACTATGTTGAAGAGTAGTGGCAAGAGCGGACATCTTTGTCTCGTTCCTTATCTCAGTGGGAATTCTTTCAGCTTTTCACCATTGAGAATGATGTTCACTGTGGGTTTGTCATATATGGCCTTTATCATGTTGAGGTAGGTTCCTGCTATGCCCACTTTCTGAAAGGTTTTTATCAGAAATGGGTGTTGGATTTTGTCAGAGGCTTTTTCTGTGTCTATTGAGAGGATCATACGGTTTTTATTCTTCAGTTTGTTAATGTGGTGTATCACATTGATGGATTTGCCAATATTGAAGAACCCTTGCATCCCTGGGATAAATCCCACTTGATCATGATGTACAATCCTTTTAATGCATTGTTGGATGTGGTTTGCTGGTATTTTGTTGTGGATTTTTGCATAAATGTTCATCAGTGAAATTGGCCTGTAGTTTTATTTTTTTGTGGTATCTTTGTCTGGTTTTGGTACCAGGGTGATGGTGGCCTCATAGAATGAGTTTGGGAGTATCCCTTCCTCTGCAATTTTTTGAAATAGTTTCAGAAGGATAGGTGTTAGCTCTTCTCTAAATGTTTCGCCTGGGAAGCCATCTGGTCCTGGACTTCTGTTTGTTGGAAGTTTTTTAATCACAGTTTCAATTTCAGTTCTTGTGATGGGTCCATTCATCTTTTCTATTTCATCTTGGTTTAGTCTTGGAAGATTGTACTTTTCTAAGAAATTGTCCATTCCTTCTAGGTTTTCCATTTTATTGGCATATAGTTGCATATAGTAGTCTCTTATGATCCTTTGTATTTCTGTGTTGTCCGTTGTTACTTCTCCCTTTTCATTTTATTGATTTGAGTCCTCTCTCTTTTTTGTTTGATAAGTCTGGCTAGGGGCTTATCAATTTTGTTGATCTTTTCAAAGAACCAGCTTTTCATTTCGTTGATCTTTTCTCTGGTTTTCTTTGTTTCTATTTCATTGATTTCTGCTCTGATCTTTATGATTTCTTCCCTTCTACTAACTTTAGGTCTTGTCTGTTCTTCTCTCTCTACCTGCTTTAGATGTAAAGTTAGCTTGTTGATTTGAGCTTTTTCCTGTTTCCTGAGGTGGGCTTGTATTGCTATAAACTTTCCTCTTAGAACAGCTTTTGCTGCATCCTATAGGTTTTGGAGTGTCGTATCTTCATTGTCATTTGCTGCTAGGTATTTTTTTAATTTCCTCTTTGATTTCTTCAGTGATCTATTGGTTGTTTAGTAGCATGTTGTTGAGTCTCCACGTGTTTGAGTTTTTTTCTTTTTGATTTCCAGTCGTATAGCTTTCTGGTTGTAAAAGATGCCATGTGATTTCAACTTTCTTAAAGTTACCGAGGTTGGACTTGTAGCCCAGGATGTGATCAATCTTAGACAGTGTTCCATGTGCACTTGAGAAGAATGTGTATTCTGTTGCTTTTGGATGGAATGTCCTATAAATATCTATTAAGTCCATCTGGTTTAATGTATCATTCAGGGCCTGTGATTCCTTATTGATTTTCTCTCTGGATGATGTGTCCATTGCTGTAACTGGGGTGTTCATATCCCCCACTATGATTGTGTTATTGTCGATTTCTCCTTTTAAGGTTGTTAGCAGTTGCCTTATATATTGTGGTGAACCTGTGTTGGGTGTGTAGATATTTAAAATTGTTATATCATCTTCTTAGATTGATGCTTTGATCATTATGTAGTGACTTTCTTTGTCCCTTAAAATATTCTTCATTTTAAAGTCTATTTTGTCTGTTATGATTATTGCTATTCCAGCTTTCTTTTGATTCCTGTTTGCATGGAATATTTTCTTCCATCCTCTCACTTTCAATTTGTGTGTGTCCCTAGAAGTGAAGTGGGTCTCTTGAAGACAGCATATATATGGATGTTGTTTTGTGTCCATTCAGCCAGTCTGTGTCTTTTGGTTGGGGCGTGTAGTCCATTAACATTTAAGGTAATTATGGATATGTATGTTCTTATTGCCATTTTATTAATTGCTTTGGATTTGTTTCTGTTGCTCTTTTTTCTTCCCTTCTCTTGTTCTCTCCTCTTCTGGTTTAATGACTATCTTTAGTGTTGTATTTGAGTTGACTTTTTTATTTGTTTGTGTATCAATTGTAGATTTTTGGTTTTCAGTCATTCTGAAATTTTGATGTAAGAGTCTATATATATGAGATTGTTTCAAGTTGTTGGTCTCTTAATTGCAAATGCATGTCTAATGTCCTGCATTTGTACCCACCTCTTCTCATGATTTCTGATTTTGGTGCCATAATTGTGCATGGGTGATTTTGTATCTTTACCTTATATATACCTTTACTGCTGAGCCTTGTCATTTGTGCTATCTTTGTTTCCTGTTGTTGTCTTTTCTTTTCTGCCTAGAGAAGTTCCTTTAGTATTTGTTGTAAGGATGGTTTAGTGTTACTGAATTCTCTCAGCTTTTGCTTATCTGTGAAGGTTTTGATTTCTCCTTCAAATCTGAATGAGAGCCTTGCTGGGTAGAGTAATCTTGGCTGGAGGTTTTTTCCTTTCATTACGTTAAGTATATCATGCCACTCCCTTCTGGCCTGCAGAGTTTCTGCTGAAACATCTGTCGATAACCTTATCAGGAGTCCCTTGTATGTTACTTGTTTCTTTTACCTCACTGCTTTCAAAATTTACTCTGTCTTTAATTTTGGTTAGTTTGATTAATATGTGTCTCTGTGTATTCCTCCTTGGGTTTATTTTATATGGTACTCATTGTGCTTCCTGGATTTGAGTGAGTGATTCCTTTCCCATGTTAGGGACGTTTTAGGCTATTATTTCTTGGAATATTTTTTCTGTCCCCTTCTCTCTCTCTTTTCCTTCTGGCACCCCTATAATATGGATGTTGGTGTGTTTAACGTTGTCCCAGAGTTCTCTGAGACTCTCCTCATTTGTTTTTAATCTTTTTTTCTCTTTTCTGTTCCACACCCATAATTTCTACTAATCTGTCCTCCACCTCACTTATTTGTTCTTCTGCCTCCTGTATTCTGCTGTTAGCTGCTTCTAGTGAATTTTTTATTTCAGTTATTGTATTTTGCATGTCTTCTTGTTTAAGTTTTATATCTTGTATCTCTTTGGTCAGTGTTTCCTGTATGTTATCTGTCTTTGCCTCCAGTTTATTTCCAATGTCTTGTATCATCTTCAGCATCAACAGTCTTTTTCCTGGAGGCTGAGAATCTCCTGATCACTTAGCTGATATTCTGGGGGTTTTTCTTTCTCCCTCATCTGAGTTATAGTTCTGTCTTTTCACTTTTATAGGTTTTTGGTGTGGTGATCTTTTTATAGATAATAGAGTTGTAGCCTCTCTTAGTTCTGGTGTCTGCCCCCCTTGTGGCTGAAGTTGGTACAGGGGCTTGCTGTAGGCTTCCTGATGGGAGGGACTGATGCCTACCCACTGGTAGGTAGAGCTGATTCCTATCCCTCTGGTGGGTGGGGCTTAGTCTCTGGATGGGATTAGAGGCAGCTGTGTGCCTGGGGGGCCTTTAGGCAGCCTGTTTACTGAGGGCCAGGTCTGTGATCCCACCTGTATTGTTGTTTGCCCTGGGGCTTCTCTGCACTGATGGGTGGGGCCGTATCTTCCCAAATCAGCCACCCCCAGATAATGGCGCACTGCTGAATATTCCCGAGAGCTTTGTTTCCAATGTCCTTCCCCCATAACAAGCCACATGCACCCCTGTTTTCCCAGGATGTCCTCCAAGAACTGCAGTCAGGTGTGACCCAGATTCCTATGCAGACTTTGCTTTGCCCTGGGACCCAGTCTCTGTGCGCCTTTAAGAATGGGGTGTCTGTTTTCCCCCGTCCTATGGAGCTCCTGTGCACAAGCCCCACTGGCCTTCAATGCCAGATGCTCCAGGGGCTCTTTCTCTCTGTGCCAGATACCCACATGTGGGAGTTTGATGTGGGGCTCAGATCTCTCACTCGTGCAGGTGAGTCTCTATGAACCAGTTAATTACCGGTCTGTGGGGCTTCCCACCCTGGAGGTATGGGGTTGCTTATATCATGTAATCGCTCCTCCTACCTCTTGATGTGGCCTCCTCTTTGTCTTCTGGAGTAGGATATCTTTTCGAAGGTTTCTAGTCCATTTGGTTGAAGATTGCTCAGCATTTAGTTGTAAATTTTGTTGTTTTTAGGAGAGAAGTTGAGCTCCAGTCCTTTTATTCCACCATCTTAATCCCATCCTCAGTCTTCTTTTATTTTGGGCCCTCCTCTGTGCCAGCCTGGCTTTGTCTTGCCTTGGAGAAGTCTGTGAGCCATCAGGAGAGGTTTTTATCACTGTCCTAGGACTGTCAACACAGAGTCTTCCTGGTCATAATGATTATTAAATAATATCTCCAAACTACAGAGTCCTTGACCACAGAGAAGTGATTCCTTGCATAGTACAGTCTTGGGTAGGGTCAGTGAAAGGACAGGAGAAACTGTAAGGGCCTAATATGGCATCAGTTATGCTAACAGTCATGCAGTCTCCAACGTTAAGTGAGCATCTTTATGACCATTACTTTGAAGTCTTTATCTGGTAAATTACTTGTCTTCATTTTTATTAAGATGTTTTTCTGAGGTTTTATCTTGTTCTTTTGGAACATATTTCTGTTTCTCCCTTGGCATGACTGTATTTGTTTGTTTGTTTGTTTTTTAATACCTTAGGAAAAACAGCTACCTCTCCCAGACTTGAAAGAGTGGCCTTGTATAAGTCCTGAACCTTATCTTTCAGTCTTGCCCTGGGACTTGGTTGTCTCTCAAAGTTTTATGATTGTGTAAGCAGTCTTTTCATTTTTGATAGGTCTGAATTCTTGAGGTGTGCCAAGACTATCACAGTCTCAGTCAGCACCTAGTTTCAGGTTGATTGGAAACTAACACTCAGGCAGCACCTTTTGAAGTATGCAAATATATACAGTCCTGTGGGACCTTAATTGTAAACTCTGCTGGCCTCCGAATGAGGTGATCTGGAGGCGTGCCCCTGAGCAACAGTTACAAAAATTGGAGCCATAGACGAGCATATAAGCTTCTTTCTGGGAGATTCCAGTGAGCTGTGATCAGGCTGAGGGAGGGTGCAAAGACTTGGACTATGTTCCCTACGAACAACTCCGTAGCTTCTAGATGTCTGGTAAACCTGAGGTCTGTCCCATGGGCTGAAATTCAGGATAAGTAAATAGGCCTTTTTCACAGAAAGAATGGGTTTGTGTTTCAGCCTGTGGTCTCTTTGCATAGTAGACCACCAAAGACTGCCTCTGCAAGTGTAACTGTCCCATGGGACCCAGGAATACAAGCTCCCCTGGCTACCAGAGCCAGATGATCAAGGAGCATCCCCTGCGTGTATTGTGAATGCCCACCAGCTTTAGTGAGACAGTGGGAGAGTGCAGACCTGAGGTGCGCTCACTGGTGTTGTCAAGGAAGAGGGAGAACATAAAAATGGTGCCCCCAGTGCTTCCTGCCGTGGGGGGAAGCCCCAGCAAGCCTCTGCCCTTCCAGCAGAGGCTTTATAATTAGCACATGGATCTCTCTCACGTATAGTCTAGGTGCTTTTCAAACTGCTGTTTTTACTCTGGTATCTGGGGTGAGTGTGTCTTTTTCAGTCCTTTAAAAGAAATATCTCAGTTCTGTACAGTCCTTTTGGTCCCCTGGACATGAGCCCTGTTGGTTTTCCTAGCTAGAAGTTTTGGGGGCTCATCTCTCCACTATAGGTCCCATGGATTGGGGGAACTGTTGTGGGCACAAACCTCAGGGAGACACTCTGGATTTTTGACACCCTTCCAAATTTGTGAGTAGCTGCACTGAGGTAGGGTTTAGGTGAGACTGTCTCTCTCCTGTCTCAATGGAACCCTTTTGTGATCTGTTGTGAAGGTGCTGTTCAACTAGTTTTCACGTCTTTTCCAGAGGGAAATGTTCCATATGTAGTTGTAGATTTGGTGTGCCTCTGAGGGAAGGTGAGCTCAGGATCTTCCTGCACCACCATCCTGGACCACCTGTGACCTCTGGTTTTCTTTTTTTGTAGTGTCCTTATCTGGTTTTGGTATCAGGGTAATGCTGGTCTCATAATATGAGTTTGGGAGTGTTCCTTCCTCTTCAGGTTTTTGTAAGAGTTTGAAAAGGATTGGTATTAATTCTTTAAATGTTTGATGGAATTCTCCACTGAAATCATCTAGCCCTGTGCTTTTTTTGTTGTTGTTAAGAGGTTTTTGTTTACTTATTTAGTCACCTTAGTTGTTATTGGTCTGTTCATATTTTTCTGTTTCTTTTCAGTTTTGGTGGGGACATTGTATTCTGCCATGATGCTGACATCTCTCTCCCCTCATAATTTCTAGATATTGCAGTTGTCTTCTTTCCCTCTGCCTCTTGTACTGCCCCATTTCGTTCTCTTTATAAAATGCAAATATGGCTATGCTACTCCCTGCCAAAGATTTCCCCGTGTATCCCCATATCTCAGAATTTCTCCTCCTTGCCGGCCTTTCCCTTTCATCCTAGTTACAACCCGCATTCCCTGGGTATATCTACATAGATAGTGTGAGATCTCATTAAGCAAATTGACTTTCAGGGAAAATAGCACTTAGTTATCTCAAAAATAAACTCTAATAGGAATTTCAGCATTGTAGGAAAAGGAACTTTGGGGCCTGAAAACTTTGCCTCTTATATCATTAACTTAGCCTAGTTTTTATCTCAGCAGATTCGGCACAGCCATGAACTGAGGGCCAAAGTGGTGAGACTGGCTTCAGTCATGAATGAAGTTCTTTAGTTACCGATCATGCAGAATATTTATTGCAAAATAAAGCTCACCAAATTAGCTATACCACTGTCATGGCATATTTGAATGCTACATATGCATAGTTTGCTATGTGATAATTAGGCTTTAGTGGTAAGCATTTCACATTAGTGCATAAAATTAGACATCAGTTTTCTCTTCATAAGTTAGTTCTCTAGCATCTGTAATTTCCCTCTTATCTTAGAAGACAAAAGTCCTGGATCTAGATACCCAAAACTGAGGTTCCACTCTAATTTTCTACTTTTTTGTTTGCTTGTTTGTTTGCTTGTTTGTTTTGTTTTATAGGTCTGGACCCAGGTCAGAGGTCAAAAAACAGCTAGTCTCAGGCCAGATCAAGCATATGAGTTTTGCTTAGCCTACAGTTCTTTATAAAATTTAAAAATTAGTTTCCAGTGTATAAACCTCAAGAAATTTCATGTAAAAACCCAGACTCCAGCCTCCTTCGAAAATGTAGAGGCTTTGGCAATACTGGGCTTTCCCCCCCACCCTATTCCAGTATGGCAGCCATGGCCCCCTTTAGACATGAATTTGGCATGAACTTTCAGGTCAGCCGAAAGCTCTGCTGAGGCCACTTCTAGCCCCACAGGCATGGAGTCTTTAACTTTTGGGTCACTCATTCATTTATGCAAACACGTATTTTACCAGTGTGCCTGGTACTGTTCTGAGGCATTTACACAGGTCTTTTGTTTCTCAACAACACCATTAGTTTCATTTTATAGACTCAGAAATGGAGGTTCAAAAAGTCTAACAGGTTACATGACTGGCAAGTGGCAGATCCAGATTTGACCTAGGTGATGACTCAAGCTCTGTGGTTACCAGGGAGGTGCTTGTTCTGCTCCAGAGTCTTAGTTTTTAAAAGATGCATCCTTTCCTCTCGTAATTCAACATGAGATTTTTGCTTACACCAGAAAATGACAAACTTAAAAATGGTTATTACATGGAAATACAGAAGTTTGCATACATTTGTTTGTCATTGTGTTCCCCAATGACTGCAGTATGTGATGCATTTTGTTTTCTAACAAGTGAATTACCACATCAGTTCACGAAGACATTTATTGGCATGTCCATATAGGCATGATATCCTGATATTTTTCTAGATTCCAGAACCTGCAGATTTGGTCATTTTATAAAACTATTAATATCATTTTTTTTTTCTTTGTAGGGCTGCACTTTCAGCATATGGAATTTCCCAGCTAGGGGTCGAATGGGAGCTATGGCCTATGCTACAGCACAGCAATGCCAGATCCAAGCTGCATCTGCAACCTGCACCACAGCTCACAGCAGTACCAGATCCTTAACCCACTGAGCGAGGCCAGGGATCAAACCCATGTCCTCATGGATGCTAGTCAGGTTTGTTACCCTTGAGCCATGGTGAGAACTCCCATAGTAGCATTTAAATAGAATCAGGGAACAGTAGAATTAATTTATTAATTTCTTTGAAGTAGAAAGCTTTTCTCAAAGTTAATATTTTCCTGAAATGACTGAAGTGTGCCCTTTAGGAAAAAAATCCATTGTCTATTTAAAAGGTGTACATTTAAATCAAGTTATACAGAAAGTTTAAAACAAATATAGAGACACAAAATGGCTTCTGAACTCAGTTATTCAGTGACATTTCTTATCCTATAGAGTTGGATTACCTAGTTTCTGATTTAATTTTATCATGTAAGATATGACTGCTGAACAGAAATATGAAGGATGAAAGTGGAAAATGCCAACATACAACTGCAGGTACAATCTATGACTAAGACTCTGGGGCAGAGCAAACGAGTTCCCTGGTGTAGCTTGGATTGCAGAAGGATTTAAATTGCATTTTCTCACTTGTGAAATGGAGTATAACCACTGTGTTGTAAAGTATGCCTGACAAATAGTAGCTAGTAAGTAAATCTTTATTCCCATTCCCAATAGTTTAATGCAAGAGAATGGTTATTATTATGCTTTTAAAATAGTATGTTAGTGTGCGATATAAAGAGTTGTATGAACAATCAATTACATTTAATCTGTGCCATCTGGGAGCAGTAGTAGTAGATGCAAGTATATAACATGCCAAGCCACATAAGGTAGAGTTTCAAAAGTATAGTTCTCAGTTAAGATTTTTAATTAAAAAAAAAAACTGTCAAAAAGCCCTTCGATATTGATAGTAGAGGAGGTTGTGTATTATGTGGGGCCAGGAGGTATGTGAGAAATCCGTGAATCATCTGCTCAATTTTATTGTGAACCTAAAACTTTCCTAAAAAGTGTTTGTGTGTGTATACACACAAGGCAAACTGGAACAATGGCAGTCTGGCTGGGGGGGGGGGGCATGCAGAGAAGGCAGCTGAGTGAGGTGGCAGCCTGATGGGGAACAGGAAGGTGGATTACAAAGGTAGATGGGGAACTTGGACAAATAAGTCAATATATTGAGGCAAATGGAAGCCAGGTTTCTTGTTGTCCAGGAAGGGAGTTCCAAGTATGGGAAGAGGGAATGCTTGAATGAACCTGGGTTGTGGTAGATTCAGAACAGACTGCTGTGAACTCATGGTGTTATGTGTGTGTGTGTGGGTATGAATATATATATTTTGCATATATATGCAAGACCTCAAATATGTGTGTATGTGTACACACACAAATATATATATATATATTTCTAGCTCTGTCTACCAAGAGGGCCTGGAGCAGTGACACTCAGGAGCAATGAACATATTTAGCACCCAGCTTTTAAATACCAGTCAAAGGAGTCAGAGCTCTTTGGAAAATTGCCTGATCCCAGGGCTGAAACAAACACATACGATGGATCTGAGGGTAGAGAAGTGTCCAGAGAATAATGGTGGCTTGTCAGTCAATAGAGAAGCTGCTCTGAGAGGCTCCCAATGGCTAAATGCGACAATTTGAGCAAATATGTGATGACAGTAATGGATTTTATCTCACTGAATAGGAATCTACAAGCCCATTTGATACAAATGAATAATAAATGAAAGAAGAGAAAGCTCTTCTTTCTAGCAGAATGCCCATTAATGCAATATAGAAGGTGGGCAGGAAACAGAAAACCACTATTTGGCAACCATAAGAGTAGTAATTCAGGCAAGAAAGCTCAAGTTGGATGAATCACAAGGTATTTATGTAGTGTCAAAATATCACCTCTACAAAATATTTAATATAAAGGTAGATGTTAATTATAAAGGGAAAAAGTAACTTTCCAGTGGCAGAGCCTACTCAGATGATCACAGTTAGTATCACCAGCAATGGGGTACATTGACCTTGTCTGCCTCCTCATATAAGAGAGACCCTGCAAAAAACACTGCATCATCTATGAGCTATCCCTGTCACAAATGCATACTCTGAATTAAATCATGAGGAAGCATCAAATGCAAATTAAGGGACTTCTATAAAACAATATCCTGTAATCTTGAAAAATATTAAAGTCATGAAGGTTAGGGAAGAACTGAGGAATGGCTCTGGATTGAATGACACTAAAGAAACCCTAGCTGGCAGCAAACCTGGTCTTGGTTTGGATGCTTTTGCTGTAAAGGACATAAACTGAGCCGCTGACAAGACCTGAGTGAGGTTTTTGTGTGAATGATATATGGGAGTGCTTTATAGTGTTCTTATGACTCTTATTTATTTTGAAAGAATTCCATACTTAAAAAAAAGTACAACTTTTGTTCAAAAACTTTTATTTACTATAAAGACAAAACACCAAAATAGGTACAAATACTATAAAATTGGTTCAATGGGGTAAAAATTTTAATTAAAATATCTTGATATATTTAAAATAACAAAGGATACATTTAAGCCAAATTTTCTTAACCCAGAGATTTTTTTTGTAACATTTGTTTACACAGTAAGGTGCTAATAGAAGTTAGCCCTTAAGCCCTGGAAGTCTTAGGAATCATAGTCACACAGCAAATATAATTTCATTGTGAAAGTGAACTTTGGTAGAAGAAAAATCTATAGGACACCTGAGGTAGTAGAAATTGGAATAAACAGCAGTAGACGTTATTTACAACTTGAGTACCAAATAACATTAAGAACACAAAAATAATTACACATTACAATTTTCAGTCCAGCTTTGATCCAAAGAAAATAAGAATATTACATCACATTTGCATTGAAAACAAAACAAAACAAAACAAAACACCACAATTACCAGCAAGCTGAGGGAACTGCAAACAAACTCAAACAATGGATTTTGACATCTAGAGGCAGTTTGAGTTTGAAATGTGGTGGGCATGTGATCTACAAAGTAATACTGATTAGCTGAGGTTCCTCAGTTTATACAGTTTACATTTTTGTCAGACACAGTATTAATCTGACCAATGATCTTCCAGTACATAAAATGGCAAGAGTGCATCTTTTAAAGCTTGCACATGAGAAACTTGGAAACAATCTTATTAGAATTGTGAAAATTCTAAGTAGTCAAAAAAAAAAAGGAAGAAAATACAATACATGTAGAAGCTACCAAACTTCACATTTCGGTACTATTTTTAACTCTTCAAATATTGCCAATCTTCCAACCAAAGGAATGTAAAATTTCACTAAGAAACACATTCATTAAAAACTGCCTTTTAAAAATTATATGCAAAATATCCCTGTAAACTTATCTTGTAACTTATTTTACTTCCAATTTGCGTTGTACATTTAAAATGTACTCTATATAGCTTATTTATTTATCCTGAGTCTTTGAGAATAACCAATTCTATTTAACTCTGCAACAATTCAACTGGCTTCTGAAGAGTTAAAACTTAACATCTCACAAACTTGTATTAAATGCTTAATCAGTACTTGTTTTAAAAGACTCACAGAAAAAAGGTAAAAGAGCTGCTGCCATTTTCCTTCAGGAGCCCATGCATCTGAATTCAACTCAGACAAAAACCATTAGATAATTGTGCAAAATCCAAAGAATTAGTATGTAAATGAAATTCAATTTTACTTTTCTTTCTGAACATATTTTTCCAAGTTCAAAGTAAATTTACTGTTTAAAAACACTATTATTCATTGGTAGTTGAGTAAGTTAATTTTTCTTTAATTACCTATCCAGGTCTACTGTTAAGAGCTGATGCATGGTAGAAGGAAAACAGCAGTTAATGTTGTTATCACTTGTGATGATGAATGATGGATTGTTACATACAGAGTAAGAATTAAATGGTGTGAAGTTTCCTACAAAAGAAACCAATACATTAAAAAAATTCAAATTTCAAGGTAATCTTGATCTTGGTTGTGAGCTGCATCACAGGATAATTGACTTTCACTTAATTTATACTTAATCTGCATGAGAAGAGCAGTGACTGACTCAATGAAGGTAGTATTTTATTATATTCCAATTTTAAAAACAAAATTAAATCTGTATTTAAAAAACTCTTGCAATAGCAAGATATTTAATAAACTCTAGTTCACATCTAGTTCTATTTTTTTTTTCTGGTTTGAAAAGATCACCTTTCCCTGAATATTAAACAAAAGTGAAGGTGAAATGAAAATATAGAACCATAATTTCCAAAAAAGAAATGAATTGGCCAACAGTAAAATGCACAATGAACCACAATTGCCCAGGTATTTAAAAAAATAAAGGTCAACTGTAGGTCATAAAGAAGTTATCAACTTTTAAAAAATATATTTATTTCTGCTACTTATAGCATATTCTGACCTAAAAGAGGCAGATGATTTTTATAACCAGTGACAAAAAAAAAAAAAAAAAGAAGAACTGCAGAACCCCCTGCTTGTGATCACAATATGACATGGAAGAATAATTGAAACATTAAAATTGATCCTGAGCCCCTCAGCTGCTAATATTGCTGAAAAAGTGCTCCAAAAAAATTATGCTTCTGTTAATTAGTCATGCAAACTTCATTGCTTTCCTGTTCACCTACGGCCAGTTCTTTGAAAGGCACGGTTTACAGTTTCTGCACAAATTGTGGACTTTTGCATACTAAGCTTAGGTACAGATCATGATTTGTCAATCACATACTTAGGTAAGGGTTCCCCACTGGTCTCATTCATAGCTGTTCAGTGGCACAAAGGCCAGCAGATTATCGACGTGGTTCCCCACAAAAGTTTTTTCTCTTGTTGAGCATCCTGTCTCCATTATAGTTTGTTTGTATAATGGCTACCATGTAGTACGGAAGACTGGATGCTTCAGTAGCTCTCTCGACGGAGGTCTGTCCTGAGGTTGAAGTTCTAAACAACGAAGCGCCACATCTCGTAAACCAGGAGACAGATGTGACGGGATTGATGGAGCAGTAGTTGCACTGGCAATCTGTAAGAGAAAACCCTCATGTTAAAGCTCCCGACAACTGGAACTTTTGATAAAGAAGTACATGTGCATATATTTCATAACCTCTGTTGAGGCATCCTGTACCTAGAGGAATTAAAACAGAAGTGGGCGGGCTTTTGCTAACAAGGAGTCTATGGAAAAACTCACCCATGGATGAGAGGTTTCCTTCAAATTTTAGGATTTTAGACTTTGACCAAACGCATCCTGATCAGATGGTACTACAAATTCTCTTTACTGTCGCAAATGAACAGGCTAAGTGCATCAGAATTATTAGAGAAGTATTCATTCAGATCAATTCTGCTTTCCGCATATTCACTCTCCAAAATAGTCTGCCCTCTTTGCTTCATTTATATATATGAAAAAATATAGATATATACACATATTTTAGCGCAGAGAGCTATTCAGAGTAAATAAGACTACACCTGGCCAGTCAATTTAGTACATCAGAAACACAACTGCACTGATATTTTTCAGGTGACTGAGGAAGTTATATCAGCATGGGGAGGACAGAAGGAGGTTAGGGCAGGTGAGAGGTGCTGGGGGTCAGCTCAGAGGACTAATACTAGCCACTCCGCACAGAGGTGACTATATATGCCAAGTGCTTTATTCAGGCCCAGAGGTAATTCTGTTTATCCTCATAATATAAATAATTAATGAAGTAGGTGCTACTATTATATCCATTTTATCAATAAGAAAACAAGGAGTTCCTGTTGTGGCTCAGTGGTTAACGAATCCGACTAGGAACCATGAGGTTGCGGGTTCGATCCCTGGCCTCGCTCAATGGGTCAAGGATCCAGCATTGCTGTGAGCTGTGGTGTACGTCGCAGACGCGTCTCGGATCTGGAATTGCTGTGGCTGTGGTGTAGGCCAGCGGCTATAGCTCCAATTAGACCCCCAGCCTGGGAACCTCCATGTGCCATGGATGCGGCCCTAGAAAATACAAAAAGACAAAAAAAAAGAAATAAAAGGTGGGCAGAATAAATCTCAATCATTACACTATTCTCTGGTAGAAATGGAGAGAATGGATTTGAGAGTTGTCAGCAAAGTAGAACAGACTTGGCCTCTGACTTAGGTGTGAAATTTTTTAATTTATTTTTTGTTTGCTTTTTAGGGCTACACCTGCAGCATACAGAGGTTCCCAGGCTAGGGGTCAAATCGGAGCTACAACTGCCAGCCTACACCACAGCCACAGCAATGCAGGATCCAGGCTGTGTCAGTGACCTACACCACAACTCACAGCAACCCCAGATCCTTAACCCACTGAGCGAGGCCAGGGACCAAACCGGCAACTCATGGTTCCTAATTGGATTAGTTTCCGCTGTGCCATGACAGGAACTCCAGGAGTGAATTTTTACAATACAGGACATAATAAATTAGAATAAAAAATTTTTGATCATACAGTACACAAAGAGCTTCAAGTTTTTTAATTTAAATGTTTGATATATACATATATAGATACATATTTCATCCAGAAGCAGTGATTCAGTATTTGCAAATTCAGGGACTTGATATATAGCATGACTACCATGAATAATGAGAAGTGACTGTATATGCTGCCAACATTCACCACACCACGTAAATTCCTGGAGATATAAACATGTATTTATTTCACGGAAGATATGCCTTCACGTTAGGTTGATAGTTAAGGAGAACCCGTGAAAATTTGCCCCTTGCCAATTTTAGCAAAAATAAGTAATTTTATCTCACAATTACCTTAAATATCAAAGCAAGATGATTGGAGTGTTTTTCTGCATTCCAAGGTGGTTTAGCACAAGCCATTTCTATAATAGCACAGCCAACACTCCATACATCACAGCTCCTACCATACTGCTGACCTCTTAGGACCTAAAATAAAGCCGAGGGTTAATTTGGAAATATGACTCATTAAGAAAAGCCATTCTGTAGTTATGGATTCTAGTTTTTTTACTTCAGAGTAAAACAGTGCTTGAGACAGCAATTCCATAGACTACCTGATGTCTCATTTATTTTATTAACAAACTTTATCTCATATGTGGAACAAAAATATTTTGGAGAATTGTGAGATCCTGAAGCAGGGTTGTATCATAGAATTTCAAAGCCACCTCAGTACGTTTAGCAAACTACAGGGCAAGAAGACAATAATCACTATGTATGAACATGAAGAGTTCTAAACACAACAGAAGAGGCGGCCAAGGTCAAAGCAGCAACTCTTAAACAACTGGTACTACTTCTAAAGCTTCTACTAAGATTTGCTTTTGTGTGCTCATCTCCTCTTGTAATAGAGAACAATTTAAAAAATTTCTATTATGTGTACTTTGGGTTGAGTTCAAAACAACTACTATAAATTACCCAATAATTCTCTGTTAGAAATAGGTTTTAATAGATTTGCTTAAAGGCTATGGGAAGGCAGGGATTAATGGTCTGAAATCAAGGCTATCATTAAAACCTTGTTTTTAGGGCCATAAACTTCTAATTAGTCAGCACATAGTGGATAATACTGCAGAATTACTTGGTATAATGCTGTCACACAGAATTGCAAAATATTTCATCACACTCAAAGCTGTTTCTCACCTCAGGTGCCATAAATGCAATCGTCCCCAACAACTGTCCCTGAAACTCTCCCGCACCAGTTCCTTTTGATGCCAACCTGGCTGCAGCTCCAAAATCAGCAATTCTCAGTCTCTGACCTGTGCTGTCAATTAGCAAATTGGCACCTGTCAACAAAAACCACAAATGACCTCATATGTTAAAATAAAAAACAGATTAAAAACTCAGTAAAATACTATTAATGAAATAGGACAGCAACAAAAGAAAGAAGTAGAGTACATGTCAGAGAATCTACTCTCCTTCTCAATTCACTGTACTCCTACAGGCACCCAGGTTTCTGCAGTGTAAAATAAAGGAAATCCAAAACCTCAGAGGAAAAATCTGATGAAGCATCAAGGCATAAAGAACAAAGGCACAGATTTAATAAAACTTTAAAGTGGTAAACCTTTAATATAGTGATTCCTAACAAAAAATATTTCCTCAGGAGTTCCTGGCTCAGCGGTTAGCAAACCCAACTAGCATCCATGAGGATGAGGGTTCGGTCCCTGGCCTCCCTCAGTGGGTTAAGGATCCGGTGTTACTGTGAGCTGTGGTGGAGGTCACAGACAAGGCTCGGATCCTTTGTTGCTGTGGCTATGGTATAGGCCTGCAGCTACAGTTTCGATTGGATCCCTAGCCTGGGAACCTCCATATGCCACAGGTGTGGCCCCAAGAAAGAAAAAAAAAAAAAAATCCTCAAAGTTCAAATTTTAGTAGAGTTTATGGTTTAAGACAAAGTTCTACTGAAACATACTAGACCAAACTTTATACTGCAATTTCATAATTATAGCTTAATAAAAATTAATGTTATAAAATTATTTGACTATGTTATGTCAAATCCTAAAGGTGTTCATGTCAGAAAACCAAAGTTGACATGATGGAGGACAATGTGAAAAAAAGAATGTAGGTAGTGTGTGTGTGCGTATATATATGAATGGGTCACTGCTGTATAGCAGAAACTGACAGAACATTGTAAATCAACTATAACAGAAAAAAGAAAAATCTTAAAAAAAATTGTGCACATCTAAAAAAAAATAAGAAAACCAAAGTTACTCAATAGATACACACATACACATACATACATACTCTTTTTTCAGATTCTTTTTCCTTATAGCCAATTATTTTGAATAAAACCAGGAACAGGAACTTCTGGGGAGGCAATACATCATGAGACCAAGACAAGGAATCAGAGACCTGGATTCTGTTCTTGGTCTGCCATCAGTTAGCAGTGAGACTGGAAAAGTCATAACCTCTCCAAGGAAGGCAGAATACATGACCTTGAAAGTTCCTTTCACTTCTAATAGTTCTCATGGTTTGAGTTACTCAGAAGAAACAATCCCATAGTTGATCTCAAGTTAGAAACTGTCAACAAAGGTCTTAAGTTTCTTCAAGTTCTGTTGTACAGCAAAGTGACCCAATCACACACATTTCCCTGTGCTGTACAAAGTAGGGCCCCACTGCCCATCCATTCCAAATATAACAGTTTGCATCCAAAAAAAAAAGAAAAAAAAACCCAAAATACAACAAAGGACTAAGTTTTAAAATTACATCTATTTTCTACTTATTGATAATATGCAGATAACAAAAGAATTCTTACCTTTGACATCTCTGTGAATAATCTGGTTTTCATGGAGATACGAAAGGCCACGAAGTAACTGTTCAGTGTAGTTAATAACTACTGATTCCTTGAAGGCTCCATATTTACTAAGCAAATGAGCCACAGATCCCCCTAAAGACAAATGGGTAATAATAATAATTAATCGTAAACTTAAGCCAGAATTCAAATTGTTTATTACACTTTGGTTACATAAGCTTGCACTGCATGAGCTCACATTCACATCTGAAGTGCTAAATTTATAATTTACATCAGAAGTGAAACTGATTTAAAAATTAACACATTCCAGTAATCTCAAAATTTATCAATTAGGAGATATTTTCATAGAACTTTCACGAACTGCTTTTCTGGAAGGTCAAGGTATCAGAAAGCTTTAAAAGTTAACAAGTTTGGATGGAACTATTTTTCATGTACAATTCACCTCTCTTTTTGACCAAGGTAAACAAAAATGCCTTTCTTAATGACTTAGGTAAACAGTGGTAACATGTTATTTAACAGAAGGTAAAAAGAACAGGAGGAGCCAGAAGACCCAGAGTTAGGCTTCATATCCTACTATTTAGCAGCTCTGGTCTGAGTCACAAACTCAGTGAGTCTTATCTAAAAATGTTTATAGTGTTGGAGTTTCCGTAGTGGCGCAGTGGTTAACGAGTCCGACTGGGAACCATGAGGTTGCGGATTTGATCCCTGGCCTTGCTCAGTGTTGCCATGAGCTGTGGTGTAGGGTTGCAGACGCGGCTTGGATCCTGTGTTGCTATGGCTCTGGCATAGGCCGATGGCTACAGCTCAGATTCGACCCCTACTCTGGGAACCTCCATATGCCATGGGAGTGGCCCAAGAAATGGCAAAAAGACAAAAAAAAAAAAAAAAGTTTATGGTGTAAAGCTATATGCAACCATCAACCTGTCTACAACCAACATGAGAAAATGTACTAAAGAAATGATTTTTAAATAGAAATACACTCCTCAAACAAAAAATTCCAAGAAAAATCAAGCATATATGTATTCATTCATTATAGGTATACTACCCAATAATAGTCTGTTTAAGTAGATGACAAAGTTCAACCTCATGTTTCAGTGCTAATTTACCTATACATTTTTCAACTTGTTTCTTAATTTTAGATTAATTTAAATTTTAATTTCCAGGTATATCTTTATTTTTATACTGTCATGTTAAAACATCTCCTAAATCTGTCCAATTAATGATGGGCCACCTGGAAAAATATTGATCGTATCATAGCTAGTTTAAAAAAATTATTCCTAGAAAATGGTGGTACACAATTATTTTAAAAGAAACACTGAAAAATCAGTTTAAAAGTCAGAGGTAATGAATATTTATATTTAAATGAAAGACAAAATATTTACAGTCTATACTACTATGCTGGGGCAATCTGCTTGTAGAAATCTAAATATTTAATAAAAGTAAGTATTCATTAAACTGTTTTTCCTAAATTTAATATAAAGCAAAAAAGTTAAATCTATGTACTACTATCTATAATTTTTTTAAAACATGAACTTACCTGCCATCCACTCAATGAAGAGATTATAATTGCTCTTCTCACATGTGGCTCCTAACATCCTAATGATGTTTGGATGATTCAGATGGCTCATCATTCTTATCTCTTCTCTTAATGCTTCTACTACTTCTTCTTGCTCAGAAGATGTATTTCTGACATATGTCACCTGTTTCAATTATAAAGTTTTGAATTCTTTGTTTATAATTTTCACTAACAACCTGATCTAAAATGGACAAACCCAAGTTAGCTTATATATTAATAGTAGATGGCATTTCTGCTCATGGATGTAATGTCAGATACTTTATAAAAAACCAGGGCAGGAGTTCCCTGGTGGCCTAGAAGTTAAAGGATCTGGCTATATCCCTGGTGTGGCTCAGGTCCCTGCTGTGGTGCAGGTTCAGTCCCTGACCTGGGAACTTCTGCATGCTGTGGGCACAGCCAAAACAAACAAACAACCTCCCCAAAAAACCCAATGACTTTATTATCAAAATCTTTTAGATAATAAGAATCTAACTTAAGAAGCAGTAGCAATAGAATATCAGGAAATGATAAAAAAAAAAAATGGACACAGCCAATCCTTCAAAACTGTCTGAAAACAGACTAAAAAATGAGAAAAGCCCCATCCTGGGAGAAGAACCCACACAACTTAAAAATGAAAACTTTATTACTGTCCTATCTTGAAAGGTATGCTCCTTATAAAACAACAGAAAGCCCAAGATGATGTTACCCCAATAATTTTGCTTAAATGAGTATAAAATCATACTTAAAAAGCACACACACAAAAACAAAGCCATTATAAGGGCCATCTTGGTATTACAGCTTATGATAATGATGCTTCAACTTCCAAATAGAACTCATGATGCTTTTGTTGCTTTGACAACATCTACTCTGAAATTTAGGTTTCTGAAAACTTCAAAAGACTAAAAAATATATACACACGGGATATACCCTTTATTTTTTGATTTGTTTCATTTTTTAATTTTAATCATGTACATGCTCATTACACATTTACCTGTTTAACGGCCATTAAAGTTCCAGTTCCCACATCTTGAGCCTGGTAACAAGAAGAAAATGCTCCAAGGCCTATTTGCTGACCTTTCAGCCATTCGGTGTCTTCTCTATAAGGCTGTTTTGCTTTGGTATGTCCTGGTAGAGTCTCTGGTGTCTACATATTAAATGAGAGCAATGTATTTACTGTTAAGTTAAAAGAATCAGAGTTTGTGAAAATGGCCTGGAAAAATATTAAATATTACTCTTGCTCAGTCTAGCTTCCCAAATCACCTATAAACCTGACCTCTGAATGGACAATGTTGGTGATCAATGTCAAATGCATAAGAGATCACCACTGCAGAATCAACCAGAAGTGCCTCTGAAATAGGCAACAAATATTTTGGTTCAAATAATGATACAAATGTTGTAGAGTCAATTCTATGTGAAAAACTTGCTTCTAACAGTTCACTCATGTTAAAAGCTGTATTTCTGAATTAGATTTATTTTAGCATGGCCCAAGGAAATTCTCTAAACTCTTAAAGACACAATATACTTACATCCTGTTGAATAATGATGATATCTTCTCCATTTTCAACCTGTAACTGAGGAACTATGGGGAGGGCATCCTGAGACGCTGACATTGCCATGGCAATTGCTAAAGCTTCTTCTTCTTCAGCTTCCATCTTTTCTTTGCACTTTTGATTATGATTTACATCATCTTTATAGGTATCATCATTTTCATCCTTCTCAGGAGAGAGCACAGCAACTTCTGACTTAAAAGTTACTGTTGTGTCACTTGAAGGCATAGATGCTTCAAGAAGGTCCTCAATACTGGAGTTGAGCTCTGTATTGACATCTAATCTGCATTTCTCCTCTACTGGGGTGAACACTGTCTCATCGCTGGGTATAACAGCATTACTACCATTGCTGCTACTGCCAAAGCTGTCATCACATTTGGAACTACTGTTCAAATCAAGTGTCATGCTATTTTTTGAGGCATCTCCCTGTTTACTTGTATTACTTGGAGTAGGTCGAGATGGCTTTGGCCTGTGTATATTACTGGAGGGCAGGGGTCTTGACTGAGTAAAGATTGGGGAGAGTTTATCTGAGTCTTTGTTTTCAGAACAGTTTCTCTGGAACTGTAGAGAAAACTTGCGCTGTGTTTGAGGAGATGCAGAAGGTATTTTGCAGGGAACAAATCCCTGAGGTCTATGCTTAGAGACATCTGTTACGGTGCCAGCTGGTACAGATGGGACAGAGGAAGTAGGAGTTGACAAGGCTGGGAACATTAACTGGGAATGATGAGATAAAGGAGAGGAGTTCAAACACTGACTGTGGGGCCTGCCTTTTGTTTGAACCATTGGCTTTGGTTGCTCCATTGTTGCTGAACTAGGAAGTCCTACTGAAATGCTGGCCAGTCGGTCAGAAATGTCCTCTGAACTGGCACTCAATTTTGTAGCACACAATCCTTTTCCAGTTTTCTCTAAATGGTCTGTGCGCTCAAGGGAACTGTTCTCTGTGGCTTCTGGATAGTTGTTAGGCACAGGTGCCTGCAAAAAGCTGTCATGTCGACCATTCAAAGTCTCGTCTATGCCCAGCTGGATGGCCTCAGCAATTTCCACCTCATCTGCAATAGCCATCAAACGACGACGCATCCTGGTAAAATGTGTGGAACTGGAAACATTCAGCATTTCTAACAGTTTTGAAAATACATGGGGTACTGCAGTAACCATTCTTGCAGAACTCAAATATATCCTTCGGGAGAGTTTACCAACCATTGAGTGGGAATTATCAATGGACTGCAGAGCAAAGGTTAAGAGGGACAGCAGCTTCTTATACCTGAAAGAAAAAACACATTCAATTACAAAATAAGTCAAAATTACTGTAAAATATATACAGATAAAAAAGATGGTACTGATTTATAGCACATGTCAATCAAATATTAAGGTATTAGTAACCTATACATGCTCTGTAATTTCTGAGTCTTTTTTAGAAGGAGAAACGTCCTTTTTGGGGGGTGGGATTTTTTGGGGGGATGGGGTAAGAAGAGGAGAAGTAATGTATTTTCAGAAGAAAAATTACCTGACTTCAACAGGCTCAGCTTGTGAAACATCAGTACTAACAATATGAGGGTAAAATTCAGCAGGAAATTCCAACAGCAGTCTATCTATGAGACAAAGGCGGCCCAGAAGTTCTTGCCAGTTGTTTGATTCAGTTTGGTTTCCAAGAATACAATTTAAGACATAATCAACACCGCCGATGCCAATGGATCCTAAAAAAAGGAAAGTGAAAATAACTGAAAAATAGTGATATTAATATCTAAAAACAAAACATGATCAAATGGTATAAGGTCAATAAATACTCTGAATTGTATTAATTTTAAGAATTTCTCTTTTAGATTAATTCCTATTTCTAGTATTAGCTGAGTCAATTTACAAAATTACTTCAAAATCATACAACTGTCCTCCTGGAGATTATGAGATTAACTGCTAAGGAAAATGATAAAACATGCTATGTTAATATTAAGCAAAAAGTTATTACCAGCTTTAAGTATTTCTCTGCCAACTGCCAACTCTCCTGCTTGGCCTTTGCACAATTCCAATAGCGTTGATATAGACAGCTGACTTGTGCGACTACAAATGAAAGGAAGCATCATCAGACTTGGATAAACATATACTAAAAGGGGAGTAGTAATGTAATAATGCTTTGGGAAAAAATGTTTTCAGGAGTGTCTGCTTTCCAGCCACTAAAATTGCATTAATGATGTCACTGTAAATGATATTATTATTAGGTCTAATTTTATAAATTTTACCTTATCCTCTATGTTTAGCATTGAATCTTCACTACTGGCTCTTAAATAGCAAGTATTAAATATCAAACCAGATAAAAGGCTTATTTTTATTATCTTATCTTAAAATAAGAAAGAAAACCTCAACATTTTGATTTCTGAATTTTCACTAAGAACTCTTGAATTAAATCCAAAACCTTTACTTTCTCTTCATACAACTATAGTCACTTTTAAATATCTTAGGTCTCTACCATATTTCTTATAATGTTCAAACATTCAAGTGACCAGGTAAACAACTAACTTTAGAATTTCAGAAAGTAGACAACAAAACAAATGCCATGAAAACATTTATGCTTTTACTTTAATAGTTCTCAGGAAAAAAAAACTATTGTAACATTAAGAAGCAAAATGATTTCCCTATGCATTTTGCAAATTACTTGTTAAATTTTTTCAGCTATTTATAGTATTCTCTGTAAGCAGTAAGAAAACCTCTAATACTTACAATCTGTAGGCTTGTGTAGAGAAAACAATGGAGGCAAAAGATAGACTTCATGAGATGACAAAAGTCAAAGAAAGTGCTTAATTTTTGAGACCCTCTACTACTGCATCATGTGGCTTAAGAAAGAAGACAAAGTTGGATTGAGAGAGCTCCAAGAGTGAAATGTCAGAGGCAAAGCAAGGGAGAGTCAGTGCTTCTTACCACCTGAGATCTGCTGGGACATGAAGAGATGAGAACAGCTACAAGTATTTACTGTAGCTATGCCTTATTATATGAAAAGTATGAAAAGTGGTCTTTTCCTGCCACTTTATGGAAAGGTGTCGGGGGGTGAGGGCAGAGAGAACCAGTGGTTTAATAAAAGCATAGTTTGTGCTCATTTTCTCTATCACCATACCTCATTTATTTACCTCAAATCTTTATACCTCCAATTCTCCAATTAGGGCTATTCCTGTTTCTTGCTGATCTCTAAGCATAGGGTGAGGATATTTGGAATTTCTGTTGCTGTTGTTATTTGACATAAACTATAATTAGAATAAAGTTCTATCACAAAATAATGGAACTGAGCTGGGGTTTGTTGTTTTTTTTTCAGTCCTGATAATGCAAAGCATGTATAATCATTTTATTGGTTCCTATCCCGTGTAACTCTCTAAAATGAGATTACACTTTATATATATACACATACATATCAGCTATTGTTCTTATCAGCTGGACTTCAGTTTAAGAATATTACTTTAAAATAAAAGAGAATCAATCACAGCACAATAATGTGGAGGTCCATACAGTGTGTTAGCATGGTTTTTCCTTGCCATTAGTTCTTCCTAGTCATTAAGACCTTTAACTATTACATGTTAATTTCAAATCTAATATTAGAAAGCAATATTTAAAGCTTCATTTAATAAGTATGGATCAAATATTCACTAGGTGTGAGGCTCCATGCTATGTTTTTAAGACAAGAGGGTTTGAAGCAGCTCACTGATAAGGCCTTACCTATTGGCATCTGCACACTTGACAAGGATGGTGTCTACAACTGGCCGGAGAAGTCTCTGCAGCTTGATTCTTTCTGCCAAACTATGGCAAGGAGTATATACTAACATGGCTCTCAACGTTTTCTGGTGGGGGGAGGAAACGGAAGGTTAGTTTAACTATATTTAAAAAGCATCAGAGACAATGGCCTAATCTGAGACAAATGGAGAAACAAAATAACGACAGGAATAGATTATTACCTGTAAATAAGACTCTATGAGTTGATAACCAATACAAATAAAAAATTGAATAAGTAAATAGATAAGGTAGAAAGGAACTCTCAACTATTTCCGTTATTTTTGAAAGTCTGAATTAATTTCAAAATGCAAGTTATTTTAAAAAGAAAACGAGCAAACTTGAAAAAGTTCCCAATGGCCAAAGCTAGAGTAATGTGAACTACAAAATACGTCATAATACTGAATTATAACTTATAGAATAAAATAAGTACTTATGAGTCTGTGGTGATGGAAATAAAAAACTGAATAAATATATGAATGGGGGAGAAGAGATAGCTCTTCTTTATAGAAGAATTCCAATTAATTAATACTGAAGGAATACAGGAAATAGATCACCATTAGAACACCATAGTAATCATTGCTGTGGGCATGATCCACTGACAAATGCTAATAAAAATCTGTGAACAGAAACAGGATATCTGCACAGTCTTAAAGTAACTCGCCCACGACATCACCTTAATCAAGTGATGAAGGATGGCATCACCAATAATTAGACTGACACGATGTACCCCTGATAACAATTCACTGAGGTGGTCACATCACCTCTGGTGTTCTTACCAAAAAAAAAAAAAAGTTGCATACATAATCTAATAATGAGAAAATATCAGATAAACCCAAATTGAGGGAAACTGTTCAGAATAACTGGCCAGTATACTTCAAAGATATGCCAAAGTCTACAAAAGAAAAAGATTGAGGGACTGTCACAGAAGGGAAGAGATTAAGGGGGCATGACAACTAAACGCAAGGTAAGACCCTGAGCTGGATCCCAAAAGAGAAAAGACACTAATGGAAAAACTGATGAAATTTGAATAAGGTCTGCAGGTTAATTGTAAAGGACACAGTTGGGACAATTGGGGACATGTGAATATGGACTTAACATTTAATATGTACATAACAGTACTGTTTTTAATGCCGAGTTTCCTGAGTATGCTGACTGCACCGTCGTTATACATAAGAATGTATTTGTTCTTAAGAGACAAATGCTAAAGTATTCAAAGGGAAATGTCATGATGTCTGAACATAATTTTCAAATGGTTCAGGAAAAAATTATATATGGCGAGGGAGAGGGAGGAAGACAAAACAAAGAAGGGCAAGAGGGAGGGGAGAAAGGGAAGGGAGAGCTCTAAGGACCGGAACCATTTCTGCCTCCACCGTGCCTATCACAATAAATAAGTGTAGAGGAATCAGAATACAGCATCATTCACAGAGTCCCTGTACTCCATGAGCTCACACACTCATTGGGAATAATAACAATAATAAACCAAACAGTAAGACAGTATACTGAGCAGTCAAGGTTTGCATTCAAAAACAGTTAAGATGAAAGAGGTAAAAGGCTGAGCCAAGAACCCTGGTCTTTATTGTAAAGTGTGCTGGTGCCTTAAGATGCTACATGAAAAACAGACCATGGTAAGATCAATTTGGGAAATAATTAATCTTACCCCATGATTAGATTCCCAATGTATGTGAAATCACTGGAAGTTCCTAGAAAGCTTTCAGTGAACAGACCCATTTAACCTCATGTAATTCAGTGCTCATCAATTTTAACTGAACATAGAAGTCCTTCAGGGAGTTTATATAATTCAGTCAAATCTCCACAGAATATGTTTTAGGAAATGTTGCTAAAGAAAAAGAAACCTCTAAAGGTTTCTGGGCTGGAGAATAAAGTGGCATTTAAGGAATAATGACAGCTACCATAGTCAGTGTTCTTACAGTGTACTAGATGTTATGGTTAAAGGTTTCTACTCAGTCTCATCTCAGACCTAAAGGATAAATACTTCCATTATTTTATAGGAGAGAAAGCTAAAGTTTAAGAGTCCTAAAAGTTACACTTCTAGCAAACTGGAGAACCGGAATTTGAATCAAGGTGTCTATGATCTTGACCATACATCCCAATTGCCTAGACCAGTCCCAGTCCCAGTTTAATTAGCATATTATTCAAATATCCCAGCTGGGATGATAAATTATGAAGTCACTCAATTCTGACTCCAAACTAATGTTCACAACCACCATGCTAAACTACCTCTCAAAAAGGTTTGCTAGGCATAGTTATTATAGGATGGATTAGAAAAAGATTACGAGTAGAAACAGAGAGATGAGTGAGTTTTAAAAACAGACTAGATAAGAATTATTCTAAAGCAGCTGTTCTGAACTGGGGGCAGTTTTGACCCTCAAGGTACAGTCAGCAATGCCTGGAAACAATGCTGGCTGTCATGACTAAGGGGAGGGGATATCTAGTGGGCAGAGGCTGGGAATGCTGCTAAACATCCTATAATGCATGAGACAGTACTGCTTACAAGAAATAATTATCTTTCTCAATGTCAGTAAGTACAGAGGCTGAGAAACCCTCTTCTAAAGATATATGTATATATATATGTATATGTATGTGTATGTGTATATATACACACACTCATAATGGAGAAAATCAAATTAGCCTCCAAAATTACAAACAACAGCTGCCTTGTCATTCCATCCTACTCATGAAAGATTATCAGTAATCTATGTCATGGAATCCTCTCTTCTGTGAAAAGGCTTCTGAATTTCCATACACCAATGTTTATTGAAAATCAGTTGTTCTTCATGTCTATTAATATCAAATTTAAAAAAAATCAAAGTAACTTTGATTACCATGCTATCCCATAAAATATTTTTGATTTGGTCATGTATTAGGTAAGGCAAATGTAAAGATATGAACAGCTACTTTAGGGGAGAAAAGTAAATAGTATAAAGAAAAGTAACATCCAAATGAACAGATTAATTAGAAAACTGAATTTTCTGGGACTATGGATAAAAACTAAATTTGGATTTTCCAGAATTCAATCAGGTAAAGTAGTTTTACTGAATCTTAAAAATGATAAATGCAAACTGTCACTCACAAAACCCCCCTAAACAAACCCATAATGCTATGGTTATAGAATAAAGCTACTTACTAAAGCAGCAACGTACACTTTGTAGACAGGGTCAGCACAGACCATTGACAAAATGTTGCAGCACGCCTCCACCACATCTCCTGAGATACTGGTCTGGGAAGACCCACTGGTGGCTCCAGCACTCGGACTGCTTCCACCATTGCTCCCAGAATGTCCAGTGCTCTCCCCATTTGCCAATAGCAGAGCCCCACTAACATCGTGGGAAAGACGCCTGAGAGCCATCTCTCTTACATTCCAGTTTCTAGAAAATAAGCAGCCAACGAGTTCCATTCCAAATACCTATAATCAAACAAACAAAATGGTCAATGTGAAGAAAAAGCAATGAATCTAGAGTGTTTTGCATTAAGCATGATTCGTGATTACTAAAAGAAAATTGGACATTTCTTAAATCTTCACCACACTCTACAATTTAAAAATATGTCCATAAGGAGGAATTTTATACTGAAGTTTAACTGGTAATTATCAAAAGCCCTTAACATTTATTAGCTCAAGTAAAATTAAGAGTGGACACCATTAGGCAATTAGATGGATTTATATGCATTTCTGTACTCTTGTGCTTGCCACAAAACAAAATAAATCTGTGAAGAACCTTAAATCTGTATTTGTGTTAAGGTATTTTACAGAGAAAAAAACTGAAGCAAGATTAACAAAAAACAAACAAAGCCAAGACAAGAAAGGCACTGGGGCAGACGTTCAAGATACAGAGTATTTCTCCTATCAATGACAGTGCTAAGTCAAAGGTTCTTATTTGATTAATTAGAAAAAAATATGATGAGGAGTTCCTGCTGTGGCACAGTGGGTTAAGAGTCCAACTATAGAAGCTTGGGTTGCTGTAAGGTGCAGGTTCAATCCCTGGCCCAGCACAGTGGGTTAAAGGATTGAGTGCAGGTCACAGCTGTGGCTCGGATTTAGTCCCTGGCATAGGAACTTCCATATGCCAAAGGTGTGGACATAAATATATATATCATATATAATAAATGCAGTGGGAAAATCAAAAGACTAAAGAAAAATACTGTGTTTAAATCAGCAAAGGATAATGAAATACTTATAATTAAAGTGCATGTCATTATAGCTATCATTATCATATCTGCAAAGCCAAAGAGTCCCTAAAGAAAAGAACAGGTGCATTGTCTTGACATTATGGACCAGAGCTAAAGGTACAGTTAACTAAGATAACGCATCATATGAAAATTTTCTAAATGTTAGAGATGAATAAGCAGAAATTTGGGGAAAATAAATCATGACATTTTTATGTGTTCTTTGATAATGTGATACTAAAGTAATAATAAAGGAGAATAAGTCAATTAAAATATAGTGGATTTATTATATGCTTAGCATATGTCTAATATGATATTCTTAATTAAAAAATTAGGAACATATAGCCTAGTCCAACCTAGAGCTTAAGCAAAACAAACTAGGCCACTGCTTTGAAAAAATGGGCATCCAATAGCTCAATATCAACAGGACAGTTTTCTTGAGGATTCATGAAGGGGCAGGTGAGGGCCTACATTAAAAACCATTAATGAACTAGGTAAAAATAAATGAGATATATTTATTAAGTTTGCAAATTTTGCTAGATTCATATTAGGTTGTTAAAATGCTGAGAAAAGAGGATTCAAAAACTGCAGGACTATAAATGGTCACAAAAAGAAAAAGGAAATAAATCCTACTGATATATAAGCTTAAATTATTGTATCTGTTTACAAGTTTAATTATTAAACAGAATTTACCAGATTATTGAAAATATTTTACCTCACTATTTATCTACTGGAGATATTGTCTGGTTTTGGATTCTACATTTAAAAAAAAATGGACTAATCAGACAACAACAAAAAACATCATTAGAATCCAACCAACCAACCGAAATTCTGACTTACTGAGGATGAAAAAGCATTTAAGCAGAAGAGAAAGTAAAGGAATGGAAACTGTCCTTACAAATAAAAATGACTAATACAAGGCAAATACCACATATTTTTTCTTACTCATCCATTTAACAATTTTTTAGTACCTAACATATACCATGAAAAATACAGAAAGGAGAAACTGAATTTAAATGGAAGCAAATAAGAAAATGACAGAAATTCTTGGAAGGAACGGGATTAAACACTGGGACAAGTTACTGTTAAATGGATCCTCTATCCTTGGGTAAATGTTTATGTCTGTCAGTTCAGGAAGATGTTTCTAGAGATGGGAGGTAAGACTACAAAGAATTTTTGAAGTTTAACTCTGTAAGTGGCATAGTATTAACACCAAAGGTAAAATGAAAATTCTCAATGAAATGAGTCATGATGGAGATAAGCAAAAGTACTTTCTTAAATTATAAACAACTGGGGAGACAACTACATTAATTGGTCTATAAATGTTTCATGGAGAACTGAAGAATAAGAACTACTTACCTGAATCCATGGCTCAGCTAAATCTTTATAAGCAGGAGGGATCTGCTGAGTTCCATAATGAGTAAGGTTAAAATTGCTCTCCTGATTCCTTCGTTGTGATCCAGCTAAGGGATGCTGCTGTGTGGTTTGCTGCTGTGCAGCTCGCAAGGAAGAAGGGGAATCCACAGGGCTTGACAACTCATGGCTAAATGAAAAATTAAAAAAGCTTGCTAAAAAAATTAACAGATTTAAATAACACTCTGAGAGCATTTTTATTAAACATACCCAAATCACTAATTCATAATTTTTACCTGTAAAAATCATGGGATCTCCACTTAGACCTACAAAGGGGGCATATTAAAGGTTCTCTATTTCTTCTACATTCTTCTGCCCCTGAAAAATTAAGGAAAAAAACACTGACAAAAATATAAATATTTAACATTAAGTATTTATGTAATAATTGTTCATAATGGTTAATCTAGAATTTATATGGAAGGAACCTCAAAAAATTCTAAACATAGCAGGTTATTCTAATGCTCGTAATTTCTGCAAATGCTATTTTTTAAGTTATATAAGATGTATTTTATGGACTCTCTTTCAAAACATTCTGCCCACTTGATAAACTGGTAATGCTATTCCAGAGCTTGCTTTGATGTTACCTTTTCTGGAACACCTGTCCAGGCCTTCCTACACCTCCTTCCCCCAATGTGCACCTTCCAGATCACAACTCTAATTCTGTAAGTGACTTCCACTACCACACATGTCAACTTTCTAACATTTCTTTGCTCACATAGTTCATCTCCTAAGAGATCCTGAACTACTGTTCGTTGAAAACTTCACATATAGCCTAAATATACTTCTTTCCTTCTCTCGCTAGTCTCCCCAGAGGCTATGTTCAAGTCCTGAATCATAGTTAGCTCACAGAGTAACTGTGTTGAATAAGCATAGGGAAAAAAAAGCCACATACAGATTGACATGCAGTGGTGATGCAGCTTGTTCCTGCAGCCATCTTCACACACTGTAAGACTTTCTTCATCAAGCATACCCAACAAGCAAATAGGACACATCTGTTCCTCTTCATCTTTTATACTATAAGGAAGAGGAAACAAAAGCATTATCCACAAAAGAATATAAGAGAATTAATGCCATATTGCTAAAAACAATTTTGGTTTCTTTGGACTATGAAAAATAATTTAAAATTCTTGTATAGGTTATAAGAGAAGTATTTCTCCTGTTAATACACAGTAATTCTGAATCAGATTCACACCATTATGAATTTACAGGTTGTGGGTATGGTTTAACCTTTTCTTGCTATGACTATAATTCAATATATGAACTAAAATCTTAAGAGAAATATGTGTCCCCAAAATTCTGTTATTGGACCTTTTGAATAAACAAACTGCTAATAAGGTTTAACTATGTACAAGCATACTACATGCCAACAGCTTCAAGATTTCAAGTATTGGAAGAACCACAGAGCTCATCTATTCCACATCCTTAAGTATTAAGACCCATATCAGACACTTTTGGTAGGTTTATAAACTGATCCAACTTTCCTAGAAACAAATATATCACATTTTTAATGCATATAACCTTTCAACTAGCCTTCAAGGAATATATCATAAGGGAATGGACACAAATAATAAAGATATATTTGTGTGAATGTTCACTGCAGTATTATTTGGCATATTGGAAAAAAAATCAACCAAGTGAACATCAAAAAGTGTTTTTAAAAAATGGTACACCCAGACACTATGAAGTCTCTGAAAAGGATCAAAGAGATCCATGCATGATGACAAAGAAAAATATCCATAGTATGCTGTATGGTGAAAAACAACAGATAACATGACAGAATTCTAGCTTTTTTAGAATGATTCCATTTATGGCAAAATTATAACTTTATTATGTATATCTGAATTATATATATTTGACTATTCCTATTATACGAAGTGTATTTAAAATTGGTAAAAAAAAATTAACAGTAAAATAAGATAAATGAAAAATACCAGTAGCCAATAAATTTGAAAAAAGTACAAAATACATGTTAAATTAATAAAGCTCTATCTTATTTTATTTGTCTTTTTTTCTGGGTTGGTGGAGGATAATCTGACCAACACAAATTAAATAGGTTGATAATGGCGCAGGAAAACAGGTTCTCATATATATTACTGGTAGGAATAAAAAACCTGAAATTTTTGGAAAGGAATTTGCTAGTATTTCTTCAAGTACTAAATGTATATATCCATGACCTAAAAAAAACCTATTTTCTAGGATGCTGTCTTACAGAAGTATTTTGTGTGTAAACAAAAAAAGAAAATTTTTTGCATTTAACAGGCAAACAAAAAAAATCAAAAGTGTTACTAAATGTCCATTAATTATGGCAATGGAAAAATATATTGTGTCACATCCACTCAGTCTTATGTAGCCAGCTACTAAAAGAAAGTAGTGTATATTTTTGTATTGAGGAAAATTTTCTTGATATATAAAGTAAAAACATTTTTTAAATTTAAAAAAAAGTTGCAGATTAAAATATATAGTTTTATATTTATTTAAAAATAAGAAAGATGAGAGTAGTATTGGTGTGTGTGTGAATCTGCATAAGCACAGAGTACAGAGAAGAGTTTTTAAATTCCTTGCTTTTTATAATTTGGGAGGGGGCACCTGCAGCATGTGGGAGTTCCTGGGCCAGGGACAACCTGTGCCACAGCAGTGACCCAAGGCACTGCAGTGACAATAACAGATCCTTAACCTGCTGCACCACAAGATAACTCCTAATTTTTAAAAGATGTATTAAACTATTAACAGAAGTTATTTTGTGTGCAGCCCAGAATGAAGGGCAAGGTTTTATTTCTATTTACAAATTTTTGTTTGAACCTTCAGGATGTGATGAGTGGCTTTTAAAATCAGTATTTCCATTACAACATAAAGACAAGATTCTGAGATATTATAAATAAGTTGCCCAAGATCACAGAACAGTTTGTAGCAGATTTATCACTGGGCTTTGAGAAGACTATCCCATACTTACTTACCCCTATAAATTCCAGAGTCTCTACTAAGCTCAGTTTTCCCCTGGGCTCAATATTACACTGCTACTATCTAAAGCTATAATTCCTGAAAAACAGGTCTGAGTGATTGACAGCAAAGAACAGTTCCCCAAAAAACTTTCCTAAAAGCTGAACAAGCATGTCTTCAGCGTCACAATGCGTGACTCCTGCAGTGAAGTATGCTTACTGGTCTCTCTTCCTCCCAGTTATCTGTCCCATTTATCTCCTCATAATTAGGGAGCTACAAGGAGTGGGGAAAAACTGTTAAAATATGCATATACTAGTGAAAAAATTAATAGAAACACTGCAGAAATGATTTATTACAACAATCTGTAATAAAAATATTAATGGCAAAGATGATCCAAGATCAACTAATTTTTCAAGTAAAGACACCAAAACTAGCTTGTTCAAGAGTTAAACATATGAAAAATAAAGTTCCACGATTTACTCAAATTCAAGTGCAACATATTAAATGGTTCCCTAACTGAAAAAAATTCCTTTCTGGGGTATTTTCTGCCTATCTTTTTTCCAAGTACATATTTTATAAACATTATTCAGACCATTTATCTACATACATGTACAATGATATTCTTAAGAGATTTTTTTAAATTGAAGTATAGTTGATTTACAACATTGAATTAGTTTCAGTTGTACAGCAAAGTGATTCAGTTGTATGTATTCTTTTTCAGATTCTTTTCTTTTACAGGTTATTATAAAATATTGATTATAGCTCCCCGTGCTATACAGTAGGTGCTTGTTGTTTATCTGTTTTATATATAGTCGTGTATATGTTAATCCCAAACTACTAATTTACCCCTCCTCTCCCTTTCCCCTTTGGTAACCATAAATTTGTTTCCTGTATTTGTGGATCTATTTCTGTTTTGTATATAACAATTATCATAAAAATTCTACTTGTCGTTAAATTTCTTCAAATGGCGGCATCATTTTTCATTGATGAGACAGATCCTAACTTCTTAAGCATCAAGTTATTGCAGGACATTTGTTGTTTCCACATTTAAGAAACCATTAGAAACATCTTTGTGCCCACTTTTTTGACATCTCAGAATTTCTTTCAAGCAGTTTTTTCAGAAGTAAATTCACCTGAGTAGAGAGCAGGGATTAGCAAAGTAAAGGAGGATCAAGTTGGTCTCTGATCAGCTTTTGTGAATAAAATTTTACTCGAACACAGCCATGCCAATTCATTCACATACTGTCTATGGCTACTTCAGCTACATGGGCAAAAGTGAAAAGCTGGGACCAAGACCTGATGGCCCTCAAAGCCCAAAGTATTTAAAGTATACAAATGTCTAGTCAGTGTAGGAGCATGGGTTTTGAGGCATTTGGTATGGCTATTGATTAACATTTGTGGCTTAAGGGCTCCAGGGAGTAACATCCCCACAGGCCTTTGTTTACTATAGGCAGTATACCTACGCCCAGATGGACAATAATCCGAATCCCCCTGTGACTCAGTTTACGGGAAGAAAAGAGCAAAGGAACGACATTTCCACCCCTATTGGACAAGGACTGATACAGGTAATCGGGCAAGGCTAATGGGAGAAAACCACATCTTTCTGGACCCCATGTTGGTACCCCCCCCATCTTTAAGGGATAAAAACCCTTATAAGACAATAGAGAGGGGGGCGCTTCTCTCCCCTCCCAGCTGTCCTGGGAGCTATTTGCTTTCCTGTAATAAAGACTTTGCTTGTTTGCAAAAAAATAAAATAACATATATATATATATAAATGTCACCTGTAATACCACCTATTAATCACCATTAAAATTGTTAACTCACTTCAGTATTTATATATTTATACCTTTCATATATAAAAATTTGGCTCATGCATGACATAATATTATAATCTGCATTTTGTTTCATGCTATTCAGTATTCTTCAAAAGCATAATTTTAATGGCTGCATGAGGTATGTATAATATGGATAAATGTCAACCATTCATTTGCTGGATATTTTAAGTTGTTTCCAATTTTTCACCATAGTACTGTGAGGAACAGCCATATATGTAAGTTTTGTACATTTCTCAGATTAAAATTTTTTTCTTAAAAAAAGTACATTTATTGGCTCAATGAATAGTAATGTTTTAAAAAGTCACATTACACACAGTAATGCACATCCTTATAAGAATTAAATTGTCTCATTTTCATTACAAAGTATCTAATTCTATAAATAAATCTTACAGATATATCTATCTATATATCTTTAAATAAGTATTTCCTCAGTTATTAGGTTGCCTGAATAATTTTCATATATTTGATAGCCCCTTGAAATTCTTCTTTTGCGAAAATTCTCTTCATGGCCTTTGCCCAGTAAAACTTCTGTTTGCAGTTTTAATTTTGTTGGTAAAGTTTTGTTAATTACTTTTTGTAAGTATATTCAATTTGTCCCAATTATACAGTACAATAAGATGTCCAGATAAATTTCCTTTTTCTTTTTGACTTTAATCTTATTATTTTAGATATAAAAATTTGTGGTTACATGAAACATTAACCTACTCTTCACAGTATAATCTTAGTAAGATTACAACTTCTGTGGTTTTCCCTCTTGGGTACAACAAATTCAAATAAATCAATAAAACCCCCAAATTACGGCCAGCCCATACTTAGCAGTTATTTTTTTTTCACCTTGAGAGAGAAACTTTCTATTTTAACTTTGGCTACCTGGTTTTAAGCATTATTATTTTCTTCCAAAATAAAAAGCCACAGAAATATCATTCAAAAGGGGAAAGGCTCTAGAATAAGTTTGGGTCAGGAAGCTTGAGAAATAAAGTTAATTTGCTCATTCTATTTTGAAGAGACAAAAGGTAAAAGAGCCCTGAACTGGAAGTCAGGATATTCAGGTTCTGGTTCTATCTTTGATCAAATAACTTCTTTTGGCTTCACTTATCACTGAACCACTGTAGCCAGATGAGTCCCAAAAAACTCTTAAAACTCTCATTCTTAAATCAATTTATTTAATAAAAAAATAAGAAAATTCAAACATTTACTTTTTCCATAGATGAAAACACCTCTTTCAATTCTTTACTTCATCACATCCTTATCCTGATATCATCACTTTCTATTCTTCATGATTATGAAGTAGTTACAATACTTAAAAGATTGATGGGATGAAAATGGGACTTAATCACTTAGACCAGTGCTTCTCAGACTGAAGTGCCTGGGAACACATAGAAGGTGCCCTCCTAAGAGAAGGAGCACTTCTTTCTTAATTTTTAAGATCCTCATGTTCCCATTAAAACCAATGAATTTTTGTAATGCTCTAATTTTTTTCAGTTATGGGTTATGAGTTTATTCTTATCAGCAACTAGGCAATGGAAGAGTTTGAGAAGCACTGCAGATTTTAATAACTATGAGTAACAGCTAGTGTATCTCTTAATTACAATTGACTGGTCTTTGTTTAGAGGCGCCTTCTTACATTTTCACAGGTGAAACAGCCTGTAAAGAGGATTCCCTGGCAGTGTCTTTGAAAAAAGGAGCATGAAATTTAAAAAAAATCTTTTATTTGAAAAGTGATTTTCAATAACCCCTTGCCTTGTACATAATTTACTTATAAAAGAATTATAGACATATTCTTTACATAATGCCTCAGCTTCATTACACAGAAATGTGATAAACCTACCTAATGAGCCAACATATTAGGTGGCTGGCACAAGTAATGATTGATAAACAGTGCCATTTATTTTATTTTATACTTACCACTTGATTTTTCTTTTGCAACAGACATTTATTATATTCTAATGTTTAAGTTGCCATTTTCAACACTGTAGTTTTCAGGACAAAATGTCCATAAATATATGTTCTGATGACTTTTACTGTTTTTTACCCCTGATTTCAACCTGAAAGCCCAAATTCAATACTTAAATCATTTTAGAGCAACTTAACAAGTATATATATGTATATATTATATTTATATATAATTTCTAAAATTAAAAAGTAACACTGGATTAATGCTTTTAATTCCTTAAAAAGTACTAACCTGTTTTCTGAACTAGATGTAGAAGTGCTAGATGATGACAATGTATGGGAATTTGACATGCGTGAAACAAACTTCTGGATGGTGTTACGAGATGGAGCTTTGATCCTTGAGCTACGCCTACTGTGATATTTCTGGAACAAACTCTCAACCTAACATTGAAAAAAGACAGTAACAATGATATTTGTGCCATAATATAAATATGAAGAGTTCTAGAGGTTAAATTCTTTGCCTTTTACGTTTTTCATAAAGCCATTTTAAGAACTTCAAAATCGAGAATACATATAGCTTACTAAGGACAGGTTTCTTTTCTTTTCTTTTCTTTTTTTTCTTTGCCCATACTCATGGTGTGCAGAAGTTCCCAGGTCAGGGATCTAACCACACCACGGCAACAACCTTAGCCACAGCAGTAACAATGCCAGATACTTAGCCCACTGAGCCAGGGAACTCCCTAAAGACAGTATTTTTTACAGCAGGTCAATGTTTACTTTTTTTTTTAAATTTAGATGAAAAAACTAGTCAAAGGATTATGAGAACATAATAACAATTTACAAACATCAAGTAATCCTTACATACTTTCACACCTTCAAATGACCAGTCTATTTAAATTTATAGCTCATGGGAAAATTTCAAGAATATACCATAAAAATATGTTGACAGTTTTACTTTAAAGCATTTATTAAAAATTACCTCAAAATTCTTTAAAGTTTTTCTCCATAACATCGGGTCTGAAGGTTCTAGCTGAAACACCCGGAGCATAACAAATAGCAGATGAATACAAAATGTTCCACGCCCACAGCTGCAGTTCTAAAGAGTTAAAACAACAACAACAACAACAACAACTATGGTTTAATGAATCTGTAGTTCTATTAGAACTCCTAGATCGATCACTTAAAAAAATGTCTCCAAGCTTATTATACTGAACTTTCTATTAATTTGCTTCATTATATAATAAGATATTAAGGATACACAAGAAAAGCCTATAGCTATATCCATGAATTAATCTCTTCTTTTTGGCCCAAATTTGAAGTGTATTACATCATAGTTAAACCCTTTATAAACACATTAAATTAAAATGCTTATTAGTTCCCAAAATATATTTTAAACTCACTTTATTAAAGATAATTACATAATTGATCTAAATTTATGAATGTTATAGTGTATAAATTTGACTTAATACCAGATACTAATAAAGTATAAAATGGTGACAAATCCCACCTGCGGCCCAATAAACACCCGGTATTTGTTGTCTGGGCTGTCTCCTCCAATCAGGAAGGAGTTAGGTCCTATTTGCTGCAGTAAGTACAGCCTGGCCCGCATCACTTTGTTTACTCGGCGGCTTGTTTCCTCAGGGCTATATGGTGAAAAGCCATCTGGTGAAGGGGCTCTTCGAGGTGGTGTGATTCTCCCGCTCTGAAACTTTACAACATTTTAAAATGTAGGTAAATTGCTCACTTCTCCATAAGAAACAATTACCCAAAAAAGGTCATACAGACAGTCATGTGGCAGTTTCTATTCTGAAAAAAATGCCTCAACTTATAGTATCATGGTACAAAATGCATTTTGCAGATGCCTATGTCTGACACACTCATCGTGAGTAAACTGCTAAAATCTGTCAACACTATAATAATAAATCTTTAGCCAAAAGAGACAACCATGCGGTGATTTTACAAATGATAAATATCTGACTTCCTTGAAAAGTATTACCTCAACCAAAATAAAAACTATAGAAAATCTGCCTCATAAGCAGGCAAAATTACTTGTTTCTAGTGATAAAAACTGAGCATCCAATTTCCTGACCTCTATTTAAGGCATTACTAAATGCCTTTTGTGACTGGTGATTTACAGCATCATGGAATTCCTTTTGTAGATAACTAGTAGCAAAGTGACTCTACCCAGATGAAGACAGACCACTGGAGGAGGATGAAAACTCTCCTGTGGTAAGGGTGATATATGTGACTCTCACTCCAATTCATGCCCCTAGAATTTGGTGTTTCCATCAATGCACAGTGGAAATTCTGGTTCTTTTTCATCCCTAACTAAATAGTGAAAAGATAACAAAAAAAGTTGGCAAGAACACAAAGCAATCAGCAGCTTTATTAAGTGCTTATGGAAAGGTAAAATGGTGCAGCTGCTTTGGAAAATATATGATCCAGCAATACCACTCCTGGGTATAAACCCAGGGGAAATAAATATGTCCACACAAAAATGTGTACGGAAATGTTCACAATAGCATTATTCCTAATAGCCCTGAAGTGAAACCAAATGTCCATCAAGTGATGAGTAGATAAACAAAAAATGTATATCCATACAATAGAATGTTATTCTACAATTAAAAATGGAATACTTGTGACGGAACATGATGGAGGGTAACGTGAGAAAAGAAATGTGTGTATGTATGTGTGTATATATATAATATATAAAATGACGGTCACTTTGCTGTACAGCAGAAATTGACAGAACACTGTAAATCAACTATAATAGAAAAAATAAAAACCTAAAAAAAATTAAAAGACAGTAAAAAAATAAATAAAACCATTGTTTTCTAAAAAGGCCATTACTAAAAAGTAAAACAAAACCCAAAACAAGTACATATGCATGTGCTATTGGAATTGCTAAGTATTCAGACTATAAATATGCTCACAGATGTGCAAAATGACACAGCATAAAAATATTTTTGCAGCACTGTTTTTAATAAGGAATAAATGTCTCTTACTATGTAGTTCATAAAATACGCCATGATTTATCTAGATAATGAATCCTAGTAGCTGTTATAAAGAATGAGGGGATAACTCTGTCTAGCATATATACCTAAGAGGGTGTAAGGGGAGGGGAGACACAATTCTGTATTTACTTGTGGTAGACTTCTACTTCAGTAACTTCCTTTGCACAATAAGGCTTTAGTAAACCTGATACAAGTGGTGGTTTGATAAGAGCTTCCACATTGGGATTTACCCTCTTGAATCACTTTTTGTTGTTGTTTTGTTTTGTTTTTTGCTTATCAGGAATTTATTGTCTCATAGTTCCAGAAGCTTGAAGAGCAAGGTGTTGGTAGGGTTGGTTTCTTCTGAGGGCTGTGAGAGAGAATCTGTTCCATGTGCTTTCCTAGCTTGAAACACCTGTTGTAACCCAACTGCCAGGCTATGAGGAAGAGATGCCAACAGTTCCCAACTGTCCCAGCTCAAACACCAGATGTGTAAATGAAGAAGCAGTCTTGGCTATTCCGGCTTCTGCAGATGCTATGGGGAGCAGACAAAAGCCACTCCTGCTGAGCCCTGCCCAATTTATAGATTCATGAGCCAAAAAATGATTGTTCTTGTTTTGAGTTTTTTAAAAATAGCTAATTTAAAGGTGTGTCCACATAAAGCAAATAAATACTATTGAGTATCTTGGGGTTTACTCTAAAAATTTTTACTTGAAATTTACTTGTGGAAGCATTTATATGCTTTAACTACCTCAGATCTGAGGAAAACCAAATCTCCCTTTTGTGGTCACTGTATCTCAATCATTTTTCCATTTATTCATTTGCTCTTCAGGGATAGGAAGTAAGTTTTAACTTGCATTTCTGCCAGTAGAAGTTTCCCTCTATCAGAGAGTTACATCTCTTTTTACAAGTCTCTTTGATGTCTGGCTTAATATAGAAGATAGCTGGATTCTCATCCATGCTTTTGCATTCAGTCTTCTGTGATACAGTGTTTTGGTTGGAATACATGAAGAAAATCTGGCCTCACACAGATACGTGGTTGGAAAAGGTAAGCCTTTTCAAATAATAATGAATATTCTTTTTTGATACTACATCGGAGTGGTTTCTTAAAGGAGGTCGTAATGAGGAATCTGAAACCAACATAAACATTTTTTTTTGTCTTTTGAGGGCTGCACCCGCGGCATATGGAGGTTCCCAGGCTAGGGGTCCAATCAGAGCTACAGCTGCCAGTCTACACCACAGCCACAGCAATGCAGGATCCGAGCCGCGTATGCGACCTACACCACAGCTCATGGCAACACCAGATCCTTAGCCCACTGAGCAAGGCCGTGGATCGAACCTACAACCTCATGGTTCCTAGATGGATTTGTTTATGCTGTGCCACGATGGGAACTCCATAATAGTTTATTTTTTTTCCCCAAATTTTCCCTACTGTTACATTAAAATTCAGATGGTAGATTTTACACACTTTGAATGAATCATTTACTCAAGAATGATTTTGTTTCATCATGCACTGGTCATATGGAAAATTCTGGTTCACTAAGTTATGCAGATCTTCCAAAAGTTCACACATTTCATTGTGTAATATACAGGGAACAACAAAAAAAAAATCACAATGATATCACTGGCCTATTAGAAAAGTCTAAGTATTGGGAAGCTATCAGGCTTATAGTGGTAGATATGAGTTTTCCAAAATTCTAATTTTTGCTAGAAACCTCAAATTTTACCACTAAAAATAAAATAAAATAAAATAAATTGTTTTCCTTGAAGTGAGTCTTACTCACTTCTTAAGGTAAATGCCAAATACCCAAGTGAACAATACAATTTCTACCATCATAGCTTTACTTCAAGCAAATTAAAGCACCAGCAGATTTACCCACCACTGTAAATGTCAATGAAGTGAAAGAGGCAAATAACATCTCAGTTTTATTCCCAAATGAGTTTTGGCCTAACAGATTCACAAAAAGCATCTCAGGGCAGGTCCCCCTTGAACCAAGGGTCTGTGGACCATACTTTGGGAACTGTTGCTCTAACAGATGGCTAGCCAATATTTTCTGTTTTAAGCAAGTTTAAAAATTATAGAAACTTAGCAAATTTGTTGAAACATTAACTTACAGGTACTGGGGAAACTCTTTTTCTCCTTACTCCTGGAGATTCTGATTTCACTGTGCGACCTGATGGGGAGCTGCCAGGGGAAGGACTGCGTCGGCCTTTGGGAGCTGGGGAAGCAACACTCGCCTGGCCGTCTCCTTGAGATTCAGCTGCCGAGTTATTAATTTCAGATCCATCTCCTTTAATAGGGATTGGTTTTACCACCTAAACAAAAATGCCAATATTTTTATTACTTAAAAGTATTTAAAAGTAAGTAAATTCGAACATAAGACTATGAAATGAACTCAGTTTATTGTGCAAAATTATATCAATACAACAGATAATATATCAACCTTTACTGATTATTACTTTAAGCCATAAATGTAAGACTAAATTTTTCCCCAGATTTCATTTATTAGGCTTTACCAACTAGTTAAAATATGGTCATACATAATTTTAGAAGATAGGGAATTAAGATCCTTAGATCCTATCTTAGAGATAAAACATCAAAATAAAATTAGAAAAATTGCTTTTCTTTTTAAAGTTTTAAGTACCATATAAATCTCTAACAAAAGGATTTTAAATACTGACATTAGAGGGCAGTCTTGCTATTTAGGCATTCTCTCACTCACTCACCCAAAGGGTTTTAGTTCCTAGAACAGTTACTTAAATGAGCATAGTTTTAGCTATGTTTTGTTCAAGTGTCTGGAATACCAAGGCAAATAAAACCACTGCATTTAAAATTAAGAAGAAAAAAACAGCTTACAAGAGGATCTATTTCTGCTTAATTTTCTATTTCCTTCTATGCTGTCTCCCTTATAGCAGGTAACCCACAGCACTCACCACAGGGCCTCTCCTGTTTCGCCTTTCCAGCCATTCGTGCTTCCAGGCTGGCATACAGGTTGCCTTCAGTTTCTCCCTGATCATCCGTTCTTCTGGGCGATCATCCATCTTGTGCAACCCCTTGAGTGTTTCTTTATTCTCCATCTCGCGACTAAAACGGAGGGAGAAACAAAGAGAATGAGATTTATATATGAAAAATAATTTCCAAGGACAAGCAGAATATGGTTCTATTTCATACCTTCAATGGACATATAACTAAAAAGATAACTGCGAAGCACCCCACATGATGTAAGAAAGATAAGAAAATATTGTGAATCGTATACTATTTTGTTGTTGAATTTATAACATGGATAGTGTTGAATGCTGCCTGATAACATGAGTTTAATAGTGCCTTTAAAAAGAAAGGTTCTTTTTAGAAGGTACAGGCTTGCTAATAATATTCACACAAACCTTTGTGTCTAGGTAGTTAATAAAGTGCACCCTAAGGCACTAAGCACTGCATTAGCAAAGTCATGAAAATTGCATTTTTCTAATGATACCATTCTAATAGACAAATATTTACAAGAATATATTGCTACTATTTATCCCAGGGTTTCTAATAACTCAAAACAATACAGATAAAATCTGGTGGATATGCTCAATTTTGTTAAAATAAGTGAAATATTAAATACACTAGGTGAAACCTAACTACATCTATAACCTCACAATATTTTTTCAAAGCCTAAATGATTAAAGTTGTTCTCTCAACATGCTAAAGCACTTGGGATATTTCATATATAAAGAGTAAAAATTACTCTTTTTTTTAGCACAAACATTTTGACCTTTATTCCATAATATAGTGTGGTGTTCTCACAATAAAATAATCTACAAGCTGATGACTTAAGCCTAATAGGTAAAACATCCACTAATTTCACAATACAATCCTATCTACACATGGATATATGCAATACACTATATATATATGTATATATGTGTGTGTATATACATGTATATATATGCATGTATATAATATATGGCATGGACTTTAAAACCTGGTTCATAAAGAAATTTAAAGGAACTGCATTCTGGAAGAAGAAACAATTTTAAAACATTAAGACAATATTTTAAACTTGGGTAACTATTTTGGAAATAGTATAAAGCTACAGAACAGTTATTTTTTATACTGATAGGAAAAGGAAATACTCAAGGAAATACCAGAGATGGTAACTACAAGTTTATCAAAAGTCAAATTCAAACTCCTCTAGGAATTTTTCAGCTATTCCTAACTGTAAAGCAGCAGTATTTTCAGAAAAACAGCAGAAAAATCCACTTACAACTAAATATATGCTCTAGAAAGGAAAATAACAGTTAACTGGTTTTATGACGCATCAATACTGTCAGGGGAGTGGAAACCAGCATGTTAAATACCTCTGTGCCATGACTGGCCTAGATGCTTTTAGGAATGCCAAGAACATACAACATTTGAAACTTGCAAATGGGTATTAAGACCATATAGGAGAATATCACCACCGCACAGGAATAAAAACTGTCACAGGAAAGAAGTAATATGAGAAGGAAGGGAGGGAAGCTGATTTTCTTACTTACTCAGAAATGTTGGGCTGTTCTTTCTGCTCTGAATGTATCATAAAGTGTCAACTTTAGGGGTGGATCAGAGGAAGAGGGAGGAAAGGGAAAGGAAAAGAAAGGGAACAGGAAAGAAGAGGGGGAAGAAAGGGCACAGGAGAGAGCAGAAAGGGAGGGAGAGGGGGTGTGAATGAGGGCAAGTGAGGGGAGGGAGAGGTGGAAGGGCTACAGAAGGCAGAGAGAGAAATGTTTTCTCAAAAACTCATCCTGCTCAGCCAATGCTTACCGGGAGAAACTCAGATTTACAGGCACCCAAATTTATGGGCTGATTGCATACTAAAAATTTACTTACAGCTCTCTGGTTTGAAAAGCACTTTCCCCCCAGTAACGATGTTGCAAGATGTGGCTAGGTTCCCAGGCTAGTTCTCAAAACCTAAGTCACAGTAGAGTTGCAAGCATTTTTACACCAGAAGCTCCTGCACCCCCTGACAAAGATGCTTATCCCCCTTTCCCCTGGAGATCTCTCCTTCCCCACATTCATTTAATGAGTATCTCTTCTCTGTTCTGTATTTTCAGTGTCTTTTTCCCTTGTACCCACTCAAAAATACAGAGAGCTCTCCTCATCTAAACAAGTCTTCCTGGAAGATGTAGCCTCCTTAAAGTTGGCATGATAGGCCTCCTTCCTTTCCACTTGTTTGAAAACACTATACTCTTTCAAACCAATTTCTCCTGATAAATAACAGAGGAGGAACATACTTGTAGCTCAACTTTTGCACACATCTAAGATTATTTCTTTAGAATAAATGCCCTGAAACTGGAATTGCTGAGTCAAAATGTACACAAATTAAGACTTCTGGTAATACTGACAGATTATCTTCAAGAAAACATATCTTCCATTCACAACACCCAGATCAAGCTGCCAACTGAGCTGTTCTGAACCAGCAACAGCCTTGTAAGGGGGTTTCTTCACTTTGAACCTTACTCCAATCTAGGCTTCACAGAACAGCCAAGGTCACTTCCCTAATTTAAACCCTCTGGTGGTTTCCCTCTGGGCTGAGACTAAAATCAAAAATGTTATGGCCTATGAGGCCCTGCACCATTTGGTCTTATTGACAAATTGACATCAACTGACGTCACCCAGAACACTACCCCCGCCACCGCCCCCACAGCCCCCAACCCTTAGGTTTCTTCTACTGCCTAACTCCAATATCTTTCCTACTTACGCCTTCCGCATAGGCTGCTTCTTACCTGTCTCACCTCAATAATTTCTACCCATTCTTTAGCTTCTCTTCAACTCTTTACAGACATTTCCCATCTCTATTAGGAATCCCTAGTTCCTTTCTTTCACAGCTCTGTACTTTTCCGTTAATGTACTCATTGCAATTTGCAAACTCCAACCACACATCCAAACTGTAAACTCCATGAGAGCATAGACCACTGTTTCATCCATGGCTATAAATCCAACATCTAACAATGTCTGACTCACAATAAGTATTAAAACAAATATTAAATGAATGATCATTTATTAACATCTTTGGCAGCCCTAAGGACTGTCCTAGTTTTAAAATTTAATCACTACTCATGTTATTTCATTTTATAGTTCTGTATTTAATTAAGACCGAGTTGGCAATTAAGATGTTATTCAGAAGAACTTTTGTTGTTCCTAAACTGATCTGCAAATATAAACCTAAGTGTTTTTCTAATGCCTTCATAAATAATTATACATTATTAATTCTAAAATATGTATTTTTTCACATTTCCATATCTTTGAAATCTGAATGCCTCTTACAATCAAATGCTATAATTTAACTGGCAGTTTTTTTAAATTTCCTTTCCTCATGGTATACAAAATAATGGTATAATTTATCTTAGATTCAATGAAATATACAGTAAATCCTATTCTACTTGCAAGGAAAAAATTATATCTACTTAGTTTCATTTATCTCTGAAGGAGAAAACAAACTGGGAAGGAAAACTAGTTACTTACATACTATTATTGTTTCATTATAATCTTAACATATAGGCTTCACAGGTCAGACATATACAGGGCCTTTATTTTTACCAGATATGTGTATGCATGTATATAGATAGCACTGACTTGTAATCTTATCCAATTAATATCATAGCTATAGCAGGAAACTTTTTTAAAAATACAAACTAATCTAAACAGATATTTGCAAAATCACCATGAGATGAGAAGGCCTCTAATTCATTTTGGTTAAACATGAGGGTTTAGGAGAGTTATTTTTGCCCCATTACCTAGAACCATACTTGTTGTTTTAACTAAAATAATAGCCTGTATATTTTTGACTTTTTAGCAAAACAAACATAAGTATTTTAAGAAACTACTTTGAAGACTTAAAAAATAAAACTTTATCCAGATAATGAGAAACTTAAATATTGTTACCGATTAAGCTTTATCCTCCTTTCCTGTTGATTTAGAAGATAGATTTCTTGCCTTTTTTGGTTTCTAAACATTCCTCAGAATGAATTTGTGACTGACCTAGAGCTTCAAAGAACCTTTTCCCGCCAAAGGTTAGATTTCTAGTTTAGTCTTTTCCTAGATCTTTAGAATTTACCTGCTAAAAAAATGAGATGCTTCAATGGCCCCCTTCTCAATGAAACCACTTAGTCCTCCTTTATGTGGCCCACTGTGGTACCAGCCACATTGAGTGGACTATCACTCTTGTAGATATCTCCTCCCTTGTTTTCTAGGAGATGATTTTTCCCTAGTTCTTTTCTAATACTCTGACTAACCTCATTGGTATGATATACTGGACTTTCTTCCCAGAGCCCCTTAAAAGCCAGCTATTGCCCTCTTCTCACAGCACTAAAATACTCTTTCCTTAAGCACACCGAGATATAGCATACCTCTCTGTCTTTGCAGATGATTTATTTCCTGGCAGGAATATGCCTTTTGTCATCTCATAGGCCTTTAGTAAAGAATTTCCTACCAACATCTCCTCCCAATATGCTAGTATTAATTATCCTATAGCATAAATGCAAGTATTTGTTTAAGTATCTGCTTCCTTCACCACACTGGGAGCTCTTCTGGAACAAGTTATCACATCTTATTCATTCTTCTATCAGTACCACATGAGCTGAATGGCACAAAAGGCACCCTGTACCACCCATCAGAGGGTGGTGCCTGATGCTTGGGGCACCAGGCTTTATACATTTGAACCCATCCTGCAGTCCACAGTTGGCTGATGCAAGAATGTGTCCTGATCCAAAGACCTTCAACAGTGGATGATGCTGTACATCTTAACCAGATCTTCTCTCTATGGAAGTTTGAATGCACAATGCACAGAGAGTGTCACTGCAGGAAGAATGGCACCAAAATAGAGAAAAGGAGCAAAGTAGTAACTAGGAGCAATGAGACAGATATTAGGGAGAAGAGAGAGAAATTAGAAGGAAGATATGGTAGAGATGGGGAGAAGGGAAGAATTGATAAAGATAAGAGTTAAATCTATAACTGTTAAGCTGTTAGCCATTTGGAGCTACTCTTATACCCCCCTGGATGGTGAATCACCATGTTCTCCAGGGGCCCCGTATACGCTCTGCAGTGGAGAAACTTCATGGGTCCTTTACTTTGCACTGAAATAAACCCTAATGAGTCTATTTTCCCTGCAACCCCAAAGAGCCTGATAAAACAATTAACTCAGCACACTCCCTGGCGCACAGAGGACATTTGATAAACACTGAAAAATAGAATCCTACCAAGTTTACCATAATTTCTTTAGGGTATTTCTTAAATGGTTCATTTTTAGTATGAAAATATTGTTAGTCAACAACTAGTGGTCAGAGAAATAACTGCCACACTTATGTCATAACAGAAAAAGTGAATGTCAGGAAAGGCGTTAGGTGCTTTATGAGTATTAATTTACTTCACCCTCCCAACAACCCTATCAGGTTGTTACCACAAGAGGCTTGGAGAGGTTGGGTTTCATGCTCAGGGTCACACAGTTTGTAAGTAGCAGAACAGGCTTCAGACCCCAGTGGATCTGATTCTGAAGCCTGTGCTCTTCATTGACATGGCAGGAGGTCACTGTCAAAACTAATTTTGTTTTTACAAGTCAACATCAGATATCTATGTTGGTATCTATTTGACAAGGAGTCAAAGAAATTCAAAGAAGTTTTTTAAATGGTGATTTTCATTATAAGAATTGAAGAAGGACATTAATTCTATTCATTAGTAAAGCACTTTAGTATAATAGGTGTAACAAAGACTATAATGATCATATGAAACCTTTCTGGAAATTAATGGGGTTTAACCTTAATATACATAAAGATTTCCAGAACAGTTTAGATTATGGATAACTTTATATAAAGAGAATCTTAATCCCCTCAGTGTCCAAGTAATCTCAAAGAACCCTGGAAAATACACTGAATTATTTGGGACAGGCACAATTCAGAGCCACCCAACTGAGGTTGACCTGGAACGTTCTCTAGCAGCAGGAATTCACATACTAAAACCCATAAGTTTTGTTTCTGAGAGGAGAGAGCAAGGGAGGGACTATCTCCCAAAACAAAACTAGACCATTGTGGGACCCTTTTAAGTTGCCCTCTTTAAGTTGAAGAGAAGGGATTACTTCAGTAAGGATGAGGAGAGTTGGGTGAAGCACCAAGGCTAACAATCCCTTACCATGGACAGGGCACCGTGCTAACTGCTCCTCACGGGTCATCTCAGCCCGTTCTCATGAGAAGGGGACTCACTATCTCACTGGTAGATAACAAGAAAAGCAAGGGAGTTACGTGTCCGAGGTAATAAAGGCTATATGTGAAAAATACAGTATTTAAACTCGGATATGAGTGAGTTCCAGGGCAAGAGGAAAATTAGTATTTACAAGTGTTTAAAATTTGTTGACCTAGATCTGAGGCCAAAAAAATCTGTATTTCAATAGCGGAACAATTCCATTTCCCCTTAACGATAATTTCTTCAGAAACATACTGTCATTGGCAATTGTTGGCCCTGTCCCTCTTCTAAGCAAGAAGGATTAAATAATCCTTTTTTATCCTTAGTGGGTAATCATACTGCAAATAATCACTCACTAGCTGACTTAGGCCAACCTAGACAAGGAAAGTACAAGTCAACAGAGGCAGGGCCTTTTCCTTGGCATGTCCTGCAGTCGCAAAGCACCCAAAGCAACATGCCATGGGCTTGATAAGCAATTGATGACTTGGAGTCAGTGTAGCTGCTTATCACTCCTATTCAACAAAGACCTGGAAAAAAACACTGCAGATGCTGTATCTAGCGCATGCAAAGGACAAACACAGCACAAACGAGTAAACTTTATGCTTCAACGTCTCCCTTTAAAGAAAACAAATGAATTTTTTTAAAAAAACTGTATTTTAACTGTGTAGTTGTTCTATACTGTATGTAGGTATCTATTATTTGTATGCTAGAAATGCATGAATATCTTTAAAGCAATTGATTCTCCACAGAATACTGAATAAATTCTACAGGATTGGTAAGTAAATTATTTCTGGTAATTATAATTCAGTGTGCTAAAAATTCAAGCACTATTAAAATATATTTTTAAATGTACCTAAAATATTGATAACTACCAATTAGGACACTATTATGATTGACAGAGGATATATTAGGTGAAAAAAGAAAAAAGATTGTAGGTTGTTTTCTTTTATGAATCACATTTTTGTTTAATTTTTTTTTTCTGGTCTTTTTAGGGCTGCATCCATGGCATATGGAGGTTCCCAGGCTAGAGGTCGAATTGGAGCTGTCACTGCTGGCCTAAGCAGCAGCCACAGCAATTCCAGATCCGAGCCGTGTCTGCAACTTACACCACAGCTCACAGCAACGCTGGATCCTTAACCCACTGAGTGAGGCCAGGGATGAACCTGTGTCTTCATGGATACCAGTCAGATTCGTTTCTGCTGAGCCGCAACAGGAACTCCACATTTTTAATTATACTCAAGGCTACTTAATGATTAAAAGGCACCTTTCTTGATCACATACATTCATAGGAATATTCAAATATGAATTTCATAAAACTGCCTTGCAAGAAAAGTAAATGTTGTAAAATTAACATAAAAACATTTGGATGAACAGCCTCCAAAGTTATTGATATATTTAAGGTAAAACAGGAAGACTATACTTACAGATAGACACACCAATATATAAGTAAATATTATGAAACTCAAGGGGATGTGTTTCTTGTGATGAGAACCCAGATAAACAAAAAGATACAATGCAAAATTATTTTCTAAATCACCTCTTAACACCTGCCTAGTCCCAGAAAGAATATAAAGCAGCAGTACAAAAACCTGGTTAAGAAGTTTCCTTGGTACATCCATGTTTCTCAGAAATACACCTAGCAGATTCCATTAAAAGTTAATACATAAGCCTACAAATAACAAATGCTGGAGAGGGTGTAGAGAAAAGGGAACTCTTTGCACTTCTGGCAGGAATGTAAATTGGTACAACCGCTATGGAAAACAGTATGGAGATTCCTCAGAAAACTAAATATAGAACTACCATATGACACAGCAATCCCACTCCTGGGCATACATCCAGACAAAACTTTCACTGAAAAAGATACATACACCCTTATGTTCACTGCAGCACTATTCACAATAGCCAAGACATGGAAACAACCTAAATGCCCACTGAGAGATGAATGGATTAAGAAGATGTGGTATATATACACAATGGAATACTACTCAGCCGTTAAAAAGAACAAAATAATGCCCTTTGCATCAACATGGATGGAACTAGAGATGTGCATACTAAGTGAAGTCATAAAGACAGATACCAAGTGATACCACTTACATGTGCAATCTAAATATGCACAGATGAACCTATCTGCAGAACAAACAGACTCACACACATGAACTTGTGTTGATAAAGGGGAGAGGGAGGATGTGGGAGGAACTGGGAGTTCTGGGTTAATACAAAATGTTACATGTAGTGAACAAACAATGAGGTCCTTCTGTATAGCACAGAGAACTATGTCCAATCACTTGTGATGGAACATGATGAAAGATAATATGTGAAAGAGAGTGTGTATAGATGTATGACTGGGTCACTTTGCTGTACAGCAGAAATTAACATAACAATGAAAATCAGGAGTTTCCACTGTGGCTCAGTGGAAATGAATCTGACTAGCATCCAAGAGGACACAGGTTCAATCCTTGGCCTTGATCAGTGGGTTAAGGATTCTGCATTGCTGTGAACTGCGGTATATAGGTCGTAGACATGGCTTAGATCTGGTGTTGCTGTAGCTGTGGTGTAGACCAGTGGATACAGCTCTGATTCAACCCCTACCTTGGGAACCTCCATATGCCGCAAGTGCAGCCCTAAAAAAAAAAAAAAAGAAAAACAAGCGATAATAAAATTTTTTTCAAAAAAGGAATGAAACTGGACCACTTACACCATTAAAAAGTTACTACATTCAAGTTATTAATGTAACACAAACAAATCAGTTTAATATGCATTACTGATGACATCACTTAATCATGGAACCAAGACCTTCTATCCAAATCTGGTTTAAAAAAAAAAAAAAGAACCAACATAAAATGGGAAAAAGACAGTGTTTTGAGCAAGTGGTGCTGGGAAAACCACACAGCTGTAAATCAATGAAACTAGAACACACTCTCAAACCATGCACAAAAATAAACTCAAAATGGCTTAAAGACTTAAACATAAGACAAGACCCCATCAAACTCCTCAAAGAGAACATAGGCAAAACATTCTCTGACATCAACCGTACAAATGTCTTCTTAGGTCAGTCTTCCTGGCAACAGAAATAAAAACAAAAATAAACAAATGGGACCTAATCAAATTTAAAAGCTTTTGCACAGTAAAGGAAACCACACACACACACATACACACACACACACACACACAAAAAGACAACCTACAGAATACGAGAAAATCGTTTCAAACGATGCAACTGACAAGGGCTTAATCTCTAAAATATACAAACAACTTATACAACTCAACAACAAAAGAACCAACAACCCAATTGAAAAATGGGCAACAGATCTGTATAGACATTTCTCCAAAGAAATAGATGGCCAACAGGCACATGAAAAACGCTCAACATCACTAATTATTGGAGAAATGCAAATCAAAACTACTATGAAGTACCACGCCACACCAGTCAGAATGGCCATCATTAACAAGTCAACAAATAACAAATGCTGGAGAGGGTGTGGAGAAAAGGTAACCATCCTGCACTATTGGTGGGAATATAAATTAATACAACCACTGTGGAAAACAGCATGGAGGTATCTCAGAAAACTAAACATAGAACTACCATATTACCTAGCAATCCCACTCCTGGGCATATATCCAGACAAAACTTTCATTGAAAAAGACACATGCACTCCTACGTTCACTGCAGCACTATTCACAATAGCCAAGACATGGAAACAACATAAATGTCCATTGAGAAGTGAATGGATTAAGAAGATACGGTATATACACACAATGGAATATTACTCAGTCATAAGGAAGAACAAAATAATGCCATTTTCAGCAACATGGATGGAACCAGAGACTCTCATATTAAGCGCAGTAAGTCAGAAAGAGAAAGACAAATACCATATGATATCACTTATATCAGGAATCTAATATATGGCACAAATGAACCTTTCTACAGAAAAGAAACAAACTCGTGGACTTGGAGAACAGACCTGTGGTTGTCAAGAGGGAGGGGGAGGAAGTGGGATGGACTGGGAGATTGGGGTTAGTAGATGCAAACTACTGCATTTGAAGTGGATAAGCAATGAGATGCTGCTGTATAGCACAGGGAACTATTATCTAGTCACTTGTGATGGAACATGATGGAGGATAATGTGAGAAAAAGAATGTATATATATATATTTCTGTGCAGCAGAAACTGACAGAATAATGTAAATCAACTATAATAGAAAAAATAAAAACCTAAAAAATAAAAATAAAAATAAATAAGAATGGCTTAAAAATATCTGAAATGCATATCTTATAAAATTGATTTTAAAAAAAGAACCATTCTTCCTTTTATTTATTTATTTATTTATTTATTTATTTATTTATTTATTTATTTATTTATTTTGGTCTTTTTGCTATTTCTTGGGCCGCTCCCGCGGCATATGGAGGTTCCCAGGCTAGGGGTCGAATCGGAGCTGCAGCCACCAGCCTACGCCAGAGCCACAGCAACAGCAACGCGGGATCCGAACCGCGTCTGCAACCTACACCACAGCTCACGGCAACGCTGGATCGTTAACCCACTGAGCAAGGGCAGGGATCGAACCCGCAACCTCATGGTTCCTAGTCGGATTCGTTAACCACTGTGCCACGACGGGAACTCCATTCTTCCTTTTAAATGTACTAACAGATGAATATAAAATCATCAAATTAATGTAAGTATAAAACTAATTATGTATACTTTATCGAGCTTGGGGATACATAAGGTAATAATCATATGTACCGACAACTGTGTAACTGACCACTCAAGAAAATGTCAAACTGCCAAAGAAGTTAAAACTCACCAGGAGGAAAAGATAATTCAGACAGCTCAAATATAGAGCAAAATTCAGGGTGGTACAGTAGCTATGCAGAGACAGTCAAGAATATGCAATGACCTATTAAAATTGCTAAGAATTTTAAAGAAAAATAAAGAATGAATCAAGTTAGTAATCAGGTTAGATTAGTAAGGAAGGAAAATCCTGGAAGATTAGAAATTTGAAATCAGAAACTATTATTATTATTATTATTACTATTATTATTATTATTATTTAAAGCAGCCGAGGAGAAAAACCAGAGAAAGTGAGGGTGTCTCAAGGTGACACCTCTCAATATATGGGCACAAATAAAACACATCAGACTAAAGTGAAACCAACAAATGTTGTCACTTCTATACTGTCTTAAGACTCAGGTTCAATGAAATTCACTGACTTGTCAGAAATTATCAACTAAAATTGGATGGTAACATTTATGTAGACAAGTGAAAGTTGTAAAAAATGGTCAGAATTGGACAGAAAAGAGTTTGGTGATTTTGTAAGATTCATCATCTCAGAAAACACATGAAAATCTTAATGACAGAAAAACTGAATACAGTTCTGTTATCAATGACAGACAAAACAAAATGGACTGAAAAGTTACCAGCTGTCACTGAGACATTTACTACTTAACTGAAATATTTTTCAAAATCACTTTTCTTACTCATCAAAGTAATCACTTCTACAACAAAATTCCAAATACTACTATTCTTCCACCCATCTTCTCACAGGGTGACATTTACATTATTCTTTTCTTCTCACTCATGAACTCAGAAAATCTATTAAACTATTTTTTGAGAGCCAGGGTTTACAGGTGGAGTTTAGGAGCAACAGGGTTCCCACTTCTTATTTGTTCCTTTCCAATAAAAAACCATGAAAGCTTCAAATACTTTTAATCTTGTAGGCTTGTAGTCTTTTGATATTCAGTGCTAAAAAATCCACTGTTTATTCCTTCCTTTGTTGAGTCCTTGATAATTGACAAAGAACCTTCAGAAACTTTTGAAAAAAATGGGACGTATGCGCATCCTCTTCCTTAATTGTTGAATATAGATAAGTAAGCAAGGAAAAGGATGCTTATTTTTTACAGTATTTGGCTAAATGTGTATTTCCTTTTAAGAATTCCCCTCTCCTGCTACTTGACAAATGCAGGGTTGGCTATGTGTAAAAGAAAACTGATGCAGAGATGTCCGTGACCTTTTATGCTGCATTAGAGGTAGACTGGAACTCCCCACACTACTGCTGTGGGTCAGTTTTCAGCAAAGCAATGTGTCCTGTTCTGGTACTTCTAAGGGCATAACGATACATAATTAAGATACACAGTGATACATAATTCATGATACAGAGCAGGTATTCCAGGGGGAAAAGATGTCTGCTCCTTCATGACCTTCGCTTTCATCAAGATCCCAAGTCAATGTTGTGGGGGGGGGTTCTGATGTATGTTTTTCTCTGGAACCTTTTCCAATGGGTGTGTGACTACATTTTTACCAAGTGAATTATTTTGAAAGAAATGCGGCAGCTCAGCCTCAGTATTCCAAAAGATTAAATGAACAAAGCTTGTAACAGGAAAGTGGTCTGTTAACTGTATATTTTCCCTCCCCTAGTTTAAGAAAGTGGTTTAAAGTTTAAAATGTAACATTCTGAGTACCTTCTATGTTAATAAAATCCCTGGGATTGTTTTTAATATTCCCAGATGAATGGAGAAGAAGGCATATAGGGCTGAATTAAGAGCACAAAGCCCTCTTACAGACTTTGCTAGGAAAATGATTTCTTGCAAACCCAGTAGAACAGCTAGTACTATTTCTGTAGTACTTCCTTCTAGCTGGTGGAAAGTCATGTTAACTGGGATGCTCATAATGAGGAAGAATGACTTCCTGACAAACTTAGCTTTTCTTCTCCATGCTTTTAATGCTAGAAAACCACTGTGTTCAATGACTGACTGCTGGCATGCCTAGTATGTGTAAGCTCGGGGCTAGGCAACAGATACAAATACAAAATGGGATAAAGAAAAGATAAAACAAGATCTCTGTTTCTCTAGGCGCTGAGTCTAGCAGAACAGCGAAAACAGATGCCAGTTCTGCTATAATAAAAGTATTTTGATATATCATAAAGGGTTGCAAGGATGGGGTGGATTTTCCTCCTTAATTTCATTTAGGGAAGTCCTAGAAAGATCTACAGAGAAGATGATGCCTAAATAATTTTAAAGGAACGAACAGAACTGATAAACAAAGAGCAGATGAAGGCTGAAAAATTTTCTTGACCAAACAGCTTTGATGAAAATAACATTCTATAGAATACTAAACAGTTTATGATTCTGCTGTTCAGGAAACACTAAAGTTATAACAAGCTTATTTAAAGACCTGTGTGCAGCATACTTTTTCAGGGACTGGGGGTGGGGGGGGGGAGTGTTAAACCAGAAGGTATGCAGCACTCCTCACGCTTATTTGGCACAGAAGTCCTTTTTTAGCAAAACACCTTTAATAGAGTAGTGGTTCTTAGAAGATACCGTGAGCAGTCTGTACTGGATCATCTCTATAGTACTTTCTGACTCAAATTAGACAAGAGGTCTGAAAAGAAAAATCCAGAGAAGATGAACATCAGCTATTTTAATGTCTTACTATTTAAGACTTCTTAAGCTATCACAAAATTCAGGAACTGTGTTCAGTGCAACTAAAGCTCCAAGAATCAAAATATGAGGGAAAAAGATAACCTGACAGCCAGCTAGAGATGGGTAAATTCACCTGGTACGAATTCATCCTAAGAGAAGTGGGTGTGAGACATTCAAACATCGTCCAATCTAACCACAGCAGAGGCCAGAGAGTGTCACCAAGATTTGCTCCTGGCCTAGTCCACTCACTCTCTGCCAAGGACTTTGGTCTGGGGTAAACACAAAGACATCAGTGGAAAAAAAAAAAAAAAGGCTCATAAACGAAAACCAAAAAAACCCCTTACAAGTCATTTTCTCTGTAAATCTCTCTATGCCTAGAGGAAAGCCCGAAAATATGAACTAAAAAAGGAACCTGGCGCATGGTCCTCCCTTCACTGCAAACCCATGGAGCTGTGGCACAGTGGGAGCACTCGTGTGTTCTCAGCACGGATGACAGTGCTCCTGGCAATGACTGGTGGGAAGTAGGTCATGGCAGAAGCAGTGCACAGCAGAGGCAGTGAGACCAATGTGGCTGAAGGATGTGAGGGTGATGGGTGAGGAACCAGTGCTGCACAGAGATGGCTACAAGGAACTGACCAAATTCATTCACTGGCACATACCAGGCCCACATGGGGGAATTTAGAAAGTATGGGGGGAAGGTCTATTAGGGACACTTACTGGCTAATAGCCACCAAAACCAGTAAAGTCTCAGTTGTATACACGACAAAATCAAAAGGGCTTCTTATTCAATAGAGATGACATAACCTGAAAGCTAATGCTTCTTAGGAGAGGGTAGATAAAGAAGCCATACCACGAACATCATCACAAGACATACAGCAGTGAACAATGGCATGAGTTCTATAGCTAGAAGGCTTGGGTTCAAATCCAAGGTCTGACACCCACTAGCTATATGGCTTTGGCCCAAGTTATTTAACCTCTCTGTATCTCAACTTCCTCACTGTAAAAGGGATAATAATTCCTACCAAACATCCCTACCCTAAAAGGGATAATAATCCTCTACCAAATAGAGTGGCTATTAGGATTAAATAAGTTTATAGGTAAAATCCTTACAAGGAAGTTCACCCCCCTAATTTCCTCCCATAATTTCTTCCTGTGTAAAATGCAGATAATAGCCAGTATTTATGGTGTATAGTCTATGTGTCTTACACTGTTTTAAGCCCTTTGCATACAGTTCTCATCTCATAGTTTTATTTATTTATTTATTTATTTAATTTTTTTTAATTTTCCCACTGTACAGCAAGGTCATCTCATTCATTTTAAAATGAACGAACATGGTGGATGAAGCACCTAAAACAGTGCCAAGTATATGGGAGGCACAAAATAAACATAACTATTGCAACTACTACTATCAGTATTTATGCTGCTGCTGCTACTCTTTTTTGTTTTGTTTTTGTCTTTTTAGGGCTGCCCCCATAGCATATGATGGTTCCCAGGCTAGTGGTCGAACTGGAGCTATAGCCACCAGCCTACACCACAGCCAGAGCAACAGGGGTTCTGAGCCACGTCTGCAACCTACATTGAAGCCTATGGCAATGCCGGTTCCTTAATCCACTGAGCAAGGCCAGGGATCGAACCCGTGTCCTCATGGATACTAGTCAGGTTCGTTACCACAGAGCCACAGCAGAACTCCAAATAGGATGTATCTTTTACTCCCAGGTAACGTTTTCTTATTCAGCATTTTATGGTAAATTTATCTGTAAATTCTTAACCTTTGGTAGCTTTTCTACAGTGTAAATTAGTTCTCAAGTTTTTTTTTTTTAAGTCTTTCACAAGAAAAGTATTCTAGAAGCATCTGTGGTGGTATAGGAAACAACTTTATTGGGATATAATTCACAGACCATACAATTCACTCATTTAAAGTGTACTATTCAGTAGTCTTTACTATACCCATGGAGTTGGGGCCAGGAATCAAGCCTGTGTCCTCAAGAATGCTAGTCAGATTCGTTTCTGCTGAGCCACAATGAGAACTCCTGCTGCTGCTACTCTTTATGAAGCCTCCTCTGTACTGGGTACTACGCTAGGTGCCATCCATACAAGTAGTTCCAAGTTTCACAAAAGCCTACAAGGTAAGACACATTGTCTCCGTTGGGCAGGCAAAGAAACTCTTGCAGAAAGATTAAGGAACCTGCCTAAGGACCCATAGCGAGTGGGAATTCTGAGTTTCAAAACCAGGTCTCTGCTCCTTTTAGTCTATGTTCTTCATACTTTCTTTTAACATCATGTTAGTTGAAAAAACAGATGAAAATAGCAAAATACAACTATTGTTTCTAGTTTCAAGGAGGTAACAATGTTGACTAGAGACATCTGGAATGTGAAGACTGGCTGCTCATCAAGGCTACTCATTGACTCTGGGGTGCAAAGACAGAGAGAGGTAAGAAGAAAGAGGTGGCTCCAACTATGTCTTTAATATTCACTTGTTTAAAGTGCACACACACCCAACTGCAGCAACTATGGTAAAATATTAACATTTGTTAAACACATGCAAAGGTTTTATGCTGTTCACTAGACTATTCTCTAATATTTTCCCTCTGTGTTTTTCTGTATGGTCGAAATATTTCCTTAAAAATAAACATGTGCTGGGAGTTCTCTTGTCACAGCGGGTTAGGGATCTAGTGTTGTCACCACAGCTGCTTGGGCTGCTGCTGTTGTGCAGGTTCCATTCCTGGCCCACAAACTTCCACATGCCGCAGGTGTGGCCAAAAAAAAAAAAAAAAGTGCTACTGAATAAATACTTGTGGGAGGCTTCATGGAACCAAAGGAAGATAATAGGATTGGGGAGTCTGGAGATTCAGAGCCCAGTCGTAACTAGTCATTAACCAGCTGTAACCTTTCTAGAGTTTAAGAATTTACCAACTAAGATCAGACCACAAGATGGTATTTCAGGGCCATCCAGAATGAACATTATTATTTTTTTATTAATGCTTCTACGTAAAAGCTACAGTCCCACAGGAGAAACATAATGTCAAAAATACAAAGCTCAACGGGATCCACAAACTCTAATTACTAAATCTGCAGTCCTAATAGTCTCTTTGCATAAAATATTCTTTGTACATCTATAATCCAGTGACTTCCAGTGTTTTAAAATGTGAGAATCCTTTCTCATCTGTCTACAACAGCAAGTGTAAATCACTTTAGCATACAGTTCACCTCCTTTTTAAAAAAAAAAAAATCACTCTCTACTTACACAGTCCTATGAGCAAGGGAAAAAGCTAGAGACAATCTATGCCTATCAATGTATTAAGCCACAAATGTGCCAATAAACTACAAATAGCAGCCATGTGAAAATTCCCAAATAAAGTCTTTTACTTTTGATACTGGTGCATTCACTAGTATCAAAACTAGTATCAACTTTTCACAGGTAAGAACTACCAAAAGGTACCACAGGGTTTACTTTGAAGTAGGTATTTGGATTTGCAGCTTGACCTCAGGAATCTCCTCAAGTGACCTATGGCCAAGTTGTGATCAAACAATCTCTGTACTAATATCCTCTAGGAGACTGAGGTCTCCCCAGTAGCTATTGACCAGTGTCATATGTTCCTTAATTCCCTTTAATTATTTGTTAGAAAAATTTCTTTCCAACCATTTGCTCACCATTCCTATTCACTGAATGTCCATATACTCATCTCAAGACAAAACAAACAAAAACCTCAGCCAGTGAATACATTTAAAAAATGAGGAGGTGTTTTGTTTTGTTTTGTTTTGGCTGCACCCACGCATGTGGAAGTTCCCCAGGCCATGGATCAGACCTGGGCCATGGCAGCGACCCAAGGGGCTACAGTGACAGCACTGGATCCTGAACCTGCTGCACCACAAGGGAACTTCCAGGGGAAGGTTTTGAAACTTGCGAAGCGCTGATTCATGCTTATGTTTAGGTTTTGCTTCCATGACTGTCTTTGGAGACACAAAGTCCCTCTAAGAATACTAGCCACCCTAGCCTATCTACTGGAGATGGGATCAGGTGTGACTCTAACTCCACTGTCTGGCATAAATTACCAATGGGAATTAACTATAGCACACAGTTGGAGAAAGTGATACAAAGTGACAGAACATTCTAGGAATAGAATGGGAAGGAAGAAAAAAAAGACTTCATTCAGTAGGTGGCACTCTTTCCTTAAAAATGTAACTTAGGCAACTATTACCATCAAAGATGTCATCTGCTCACTAATCACTTGAAAGAAGAGAAGGCACATTAATTCTGATAGCCTGTCCCAAATATAGTCTGAATCATTACCTTCAGTCTATCTAAATAATGTGTTCTCATTTCAGTGGAATCTGTAGGTGTTCATAAATATGCCATTTTTTTTTCCACTGTAGCAAAAGCTACAATTTAGAAGAACCAAATAATTGCATTTATTTTAAACTGGCAGGTTGTGACTTATAATTTAGCATGATAATGCTTCAAAAGACAGTTTCACCCTAACATTTTTCTAATCCTAATGAATTCAACTATAAAAGCATAATCTGAATGCAAATGTGGCAAAGAACTAACTTGTAATATATAAATTGTATTATTGTTTTAGTTTTGTTTTAAAACATGACAGCAACTCTTCTTTTTTTTTCAGTAACTTTAAATAAGCATGCATGTGAAATTCTTTTTAACCAAATAACTGACTAAATGCATTAGCATTCTGGCTCAATCTCAAACTTTCAACTGAAAAACAGAAACAAAGCTGGCAATTAATAAAATGTGAGTTTAGTATACAGAAGAAGCAAAAAATAAAATTTGTCTAGTTTTCCTTAGATAGATCTCTTGGTCTCAATACCATGTAGTTCCACCTAATCACTCAAGTTCTAAGCTCACCCCTTCTTTGGAAAACCTATCCCAGAAGTTTCCTTCAGCCTCCCTCACAGGACAAAGCCCCTCTAACTCAGTGTGTGTGTGGCAGGAGCAGCTGGGGGTGGGGTCCTTCTTCTGTCCCAACTCAGCAAACAGCACTCTGTTATAATGGCTTCTTATTTATCTGTTGCCAACATTTGACTGTGAGATCCTTGAGGGCAGAAATGAGTCTTAATTGTATGTTCCCTGCCCTAGCATAAAGCTTGGCATATGGCAGATAATGAATAAATATGTGCTGAACAAAGGAACAGACGGATCTTTCTGCTCAGGATGTGTTTTACTTGAGGGCAAGACCCTGTCTACGGCAGGCTGTGAGGAAGCAACACCTTTCCAGTATGAGTCTCCAGGCCAGAAAGACCTCTGAGATGTAAATCAACTTCACTGAGGTCTCTGTGTAAACCAAGTCCCCACCACTAGTTTTAAGGGCACTGCAGAAGAGCTGGGAATACCACTTGTAGCAAGAGTGCCATATTTCATCCCCAGTAAAAACATTAAGAGATGGCCAGTAAAAGAAGCCAAAAACCATGAGCCTAGACACATATATTTCAGTGGAAAAAACATTCTCATAACTTTGGAACTTATGTCTCTCTTTTGTTAATGGCTAGTGATTTTCCTGTAGTTAGCAGTTGCGAGAAAAAGTCTCAAAGAAGACCCCATGAGATTTTTTGCCTGGGATGGAAGAGGCAGAAGCCATGAGACTATATCCTATTAAGAAGCAACCTGAATGGAAGGAAGGGAACTGGCTGAGGGGGTCAATGAATGGGGTGTCCCCAGGGAAGGGACAGCAGGAGAACTCTAAATCCAGACTCCTCAAAGCTGGAGTCTCCGCGTTTGGGGTGATGCAGCTGGCAGAATGCATTTGCAACCACAGCATAAGCATGAAAAAATAGAGCATCTACTTGTAGAGTGTCAATTTTATTCCAAGATTTGGGAGAGGGGTGCAATGATAGTTGTGTGTTAAAAACACAGATATGACTGAAACATAAACTTCAAATGAATTAAGGCATAGGGACCTGAATCAGCGTTGTTTAGTGTTCCGAGTAAGCATTCCCAAGATGGGAGGCTACAGAGCACATGCCTGGATCCTTTCTCTTCACTTGGATGTTTGCTGCGTGGATGGTCACCACTAAGCTAAAGGAGCTGTTCTCGACAACTTTCCCACCACAATTTTTTAAAAATTTTTTTTAAATCTTTATTTTTATCTTTTTAATTTTTTTAAATTGGAGCATAGTTGCTTTACAACGTTGTTTTAGATTCAAGTTCACAGCAAAGTGATTCAATTATATATAAACATATATATCCATCTTTTTTTACAACCTGATGTTCACACATATAATATATAACAAAACTTCGGAAGATTGTTTAGGGTACATAATTTATCAATGGCACATCTACTAGTTACATGTAAGTAAAAAGTCACCCTCTACCACAAGCAAAGATAAACTGCCTAAGTGCCAATTATTAGCCATATGTCTACCACTTTCCATCCAAGAAAGTCTATGAGTTATGCAAGATAATAAACAAATTTTCAGGGATATTTCAAAATATGTCCTAAATTACTTTTCTAAAAAGAAGTAGTTTTATTTTATTTATTTATTTATTTATTTTTAATTTAAAAAAATTCTTTTTTAGGGCCACACTCGTGGCATACGGAGGTTCCCAGGCTAGGGGTCGAATCGGAGCTACAGCTGCCAGCCTACACCACAGCCACAGCAACACGGGATCTGAGCCTCGTCTGCAACCTTCACCACAGCTCATGGCAATGCCAGAGCCTCAACCCTCTGAGCAAGATCAGGGATCAAACCTGTGTCTTCATGGATACTACTCGGGTTCAGTAACCACTGAGCTATGATGAGAACTTCCAAGAAATCATTTTAAAACTTTGACATTTTATTATTACCAAGGAAGTACTCTTGGATAACTTCCCACACACACCTTTGGTGTTGACATCAGAATCTGACTGGCTACCAGTCAGGTACACATGCTGCCCAAGTTAAAATGGGACCTAGACAGTATTTCTATGTAGTAACTACATGCAACAATTAGGAAGACGGTAGAGAGATGCAAAAGCCACCTGGACGGCTTGGACAGACAGCAGTCCCCTGAACACTTGAGGCCAGGAAGGTCACTTTAGTGTTCATGTCATCCACAAAACTTGAAAAAAAACAAAACAAAAAAAACAAACCCATGCAAGTAGAAACCATGAAATCGGTTCTAAAAATACTTATAACCATGTTTTTTGTGAGAACATAATCTCTACAAGAGCATGGATTTTTGTCTGTTTCATCACTGCTGTATTCCTAGTGCCTTGCATGCAGCCAATTCTTAATAAATTCGTTGGGTGGGTGAATGTTTTGTTACACCATGAGCAATAACAATTTAAACCCAGAGAAAACTCCTACCAACCTATTTTATAACTTTGGCAAACTTTTAATTACGGACTGGCTTCCTATTCACTATGCAGTCAAGCGCCCTCCAAGCCCCCTTGAGAAACACCAGTGTTCCAGAAAAGCACACTCGCTACTTTAACAACAAATCTCCTCTCTTTGCTTCATCTTTTTAGCCTATAAGCAAATCTCCCCTCTTCTTTCTTTAAAACAAAACCCTACCAAACCAACCCCAAAATGTTTCCCTGTCTTTGCAAATCCTTAGGCTTTTCTGCCTATCTCCCCCTCTGTCCTCCTCCAGCTTCTCAAGAGAAGCCTGTGCTTCCTCACTGCCCTTCCTCATCCCTTAAGGAAGCTCTGTGGCTCCAACACCCATTATTCCACTAAACCACTGATCCTGATACAGTTGCTGCCACCCCTGCATCCCACCCAGTGGCACTGCTACTGCTGACTACTTATTTTCTCCTTGGATAAAATCCTCTCCTCTGCTCTCGCAGATCAGCTGCCCTGCAGGTTCTTCTCTGCTCCCTTCCAGGAAATCCTGGCACTCCTCGGAGGGGGGAATCTGAGCTAGAATTCCCCATTATCCTTTCAAAGATATAGCTATGGGTCTGGGCCTACCTATCAAGGAATTAACATTGCCCACAGGAAGTCCCCATTCATTCCTCAACCTTTAGCAGTTGTGAGAGATTCTGAGCAACCAAAGACTGAACTGAACAAAGGTATCATTAGAAGGAAACACTGTGAGAAGCCATCAAACTTCAATCCCAGAGGTGGAGTTACTATCAGTGTAATAAAATAAAATTCAACATATTTTACTTTCCACAAGTTGTATTCTTAAACGCTATATATAAATACAATACACATAATAAAATCATTTTTGGGGGTCTGACAATGAATCACTCTTGATTTCAATCTTGATTTTCTAGAGGGGATGTCAACACACATTTTTATTAAGAGGACTTTCTTAAAGCTGCCGCCTCGCCAGAGCCATAGCAACGCAGGATCCGACCTGCATCTGCAAACTACACTACAGCTCATGGCAACAGCAGATCCTTAACCCAGTGAGTGACGCCAGGGATCAAACCTACGTCCTCATGGATACTAGCTGGGTTCATTACTACTCAGCCACAACAGGAGCTCCATAACAGCTTTTCTTTCATCTGTTTTTCTTCATTGCCTACATCATTTGCACCCCAAAAGGAAAGTCAATAGCCAACATTCATGAAGTGTAAACATGAATACTGTCAAATCCAGGTAGAGCCTACAACTATTTAGTTTTCTCCAAGAGCTTCTCAAGAAACTAGCTTTGAGTAATCAATAACGACCTAGAGAACACAAGAACTCAATTATACTGTTACCTCCCCAGCTCTGGGGTACTCAGTTCCTAGCAGAGTAGTATATACACATGGTATGTTGGTAAAAAATACTGAGTTTGGGATCATAGTGTAAGTTTCTATAAGCAGCACATATGTAAGATTTCTGGGACAGCAAACACATTTCTATTACTACTTAAGAAAACAAAGTAATGGAATATTAGAGACATAGTTAAGGGCAAAGATATTTACCGTGTCTTAAGGGAGATTTCAGTTTTACCTGAATGACCTTTCTATAGTTAAAGATAATCTCCTTTGTTTGTTGGGGAGGCAGAGGGTCAGGGAGATTAATGAATTCTCTCAAAGACACTAAGCTCTTTTAATTATAGAAGATGTCTGCTGAAGACAAAATAAAGATCCCATACTAAAGAGGCAGGTATTCCTTCACTTCTATTACTGGTGGAGAACAAACATCAATGAGAGCATAAATGAAGTTCATTTAGACATAACTCTATATTGGATGGTGGCCTTAGAAATTAATATCTTTACTCAAAGTAGTTAACAGGCACAACTGACAATCAAAACACACCAATTAAAAGAATGCTGAAGTCTAAACTGAGCTTTAATTTACAACCACTGGAAATGAAAACTAGCTATTTTTGTTCATGACCCATTTATAAAGAGCTCTAGAAGCTACGTTTAGTTGTAAAGAAATAAAATTTTAAATGCATGAAGTACCCAAGGCAACTACCTCAGAGCATGTCCTAGGACACGGGGTGTGAGCCTAGGAGAAGCCCCAGAGGAGGGAGTGTGTGTGTGTATAGAGAGCGGAGGGTCAGCAGATTCCACTCTGCCTCTTACTATTTCACTTGGCTGGGGAGGCCCCCTAACTTTTCTGAGGTATTCCCAGCAGCTGTAAAACAAAAATGATGCCTATGTCCTGTGGACGAAGATAAGACAGTCTACAGGCACTCTGTGAAGGGTTAAGGCTCCACCACTGGACTTCAAAAAAAAAAATTTATTGACATATAGTTGATTTTACAATGTTGTATTAATTTCTGCTGTACAGCAAAGTGACTCAGTTATACATACATACATATTTTCTTTTTCACATTCTTTTCCATCATGGTTTATCACAGGATACTGACTATAGTTCCTTGTGCTATACAGTAGGAGCTTGTTATTTATCCATCCTATGTATAATAGGTTGCATCTATTAACCCCCAAATCCCAATCCCTACATCCCCTCTGCCCCGGCAACCACAAGTCTGCTCTCTACGTCTAAGCCTGTTTTTGTATCGTAGGTATGTTGATTTGTGTCATATTTTAGATTCCACATATAAGTGACATCAGTGTCCTGCAGAGGTGGTATAACTATACTAGGACAGGCCTGAAGGGCTTGAGCCTGTGCTAACACCTACTCTACTATAGTAAGAGGTTGGAAGAGCAGATTAAATACCTTTCAACTAAAGATACCTGGCCATTTCTTATCCAATAGTTGAAATGGGGAACGAAGGAATCAGATGTGTCCATTTGGAACTCTTGAATTTCAACTGTAATTTGAGTAGGCTTTTCATTTTAACTGAAACAGTAAAGAAAACTAAAGTTTTGTATCAGAATAATTTTGGTTTTTATTTTATTTTTTTCTTTTGGCTGCCCCACAGCATATGGAATTCCCGGGCCAGGAATCAGCTCCGAGCTGAAGCTGTGACCTAAGCTGCAGCTGTGGAAACACAGGAGCCTTAACCCGCTGTGCTCCGCTGGGGATCGATCCTGCATCCCAATGCTCCCAAGATGCCACTGATCCCATTGCATGACAGCATGAACTCCTAATTTTGGTTTTTAAAGTATTGTCCGCATCATCTCATCTTCAAGTAGCCCTACTTGACTCTTGAGAGGTCAAAGAATTCTCATGGAATTTATTTGTTTCTAATTTTTTTATTAGTCCTATATAAGCAATCATAGATACTGTGAAACAGACCAGAGTGTTCAAAAGCATTTTTTAAAAAAATTTTTAAAGTTCTAAGAGAAACAAATGATCAATGATTCTAAATATCATTTAGTAAGTCTAGAAGTTAACATGCTACCAATGTTTTGAAATGACAGTCTAAAGGCCCACCTGGTAGTTAGTGGGATTAAACCTCAACTATAAAATGAACAACTAGGAAAAACATTGTCACAATCAGGGGTTAAAAATAATTTAGGCCTAGGTCTTTTATGGTCCATCCTCCTCTCTCAGAGTCTAAGTGTCTTGGAGGAAGCCTGTTTAGGTTGCAGCTACCTAGAGATTGATTCTGGCCACCAGCACCAGAATGGTTTATGGAAAGAAGAAAAAATATTGTACTTAAAAAGATTTGACATGGGTGGCTGCCTAGGCATATGGTAAAGAATGAATCAATGTTTTAAATATATTATTCCCTAGGGAGAAACTTTTTACAAAACTTAAGCATAGGAGTTCCTGTCATGGCTCAGCGGAAACGAAACAGACTAGTATCCATGAGGTTGCAGGTTCAACCCCTGGCCTCGCTCAGTGGGTTAAGGATCCAGCGTTGCCGTGAGCTGTGGTGTAGGTCGCAGATGTGGCTCTGATCTGGCATTGCTGTGGCTCTGGCATAGGCCAGCAGCAACAGCTCCAATTAGACCCCTAGCCTGGGAACCTTCATATGCCATGGGTGTGGCCCTTAAAAAAAAAAAAAAAACAAAACAAAAACTTAAGTGTGTATAATTGGCTGTGGCCCTAAAAAAAAAAAAAACTTAAGTGTGTATAATCAATGTTTTTAATGTAGGCAATCTCCATGGTATACTGAAAAAAATTAATCCTAGATTAGGTATCTAAAAAAAAAAAAAATCAGTAATTGATAGCATGCAATTTTCTATGTCTTTGGGCTAACTTTTGTGCCAGATTTTAAACCTGTCTGGCTTCGGCAATATAAAATGCAGCCCATGTGCTCTACATTCACACGAAATGATATACCAGGGCAGGGGTAACCCAAAAGGATGAGGACAAGAAGTCAGCTTAGGAGTAAAAGTATGGTATAGGTAACCTAAAGGGTAAAGCAGATTCGACACAAAAGCAAACCCCATCAATGTTCAATAAATAATTTATAAAATGAGACTGATTTTTAATAAAGAACAGAGAAATACAGGGAAAAGGTGAGTACACTGGTACTAAAGGAACCTTGCTATAGCACAGAATTCAGTGTAAGTTGCTTACTGAAGACCCTGTAATGGCAAGTCCCAGTACAACTTGTCAGCATGGTGAAAAGAGTACTTTAGCAAGACGTGTGTGTTGGAGATGGGGGGAGGCGGCATGTGTAGTGCTGGAGGATGGGGGGATAAGTAAAAGAGACAGAATTCAGAAAAAATTTCATCTTGGCTCAGGGCATGGCCAACCATATTCTCTACTTCAAAAAGAAATTTCTACTATTTTTAGTAATTAAAATATATTCAATATTTTGGTGAAACTTCAGTAAGAATAAAGCATTGTATTATACAACATAATTCTGAACACAATTATTTTACAAGTATTTAGAGATAAATGACTGAAGACACTAATGGTTTTAAATGTTATCACCAACACTTGGTCCAGAAAGTAAGAGAGTGAAGAGAAATCAAGAAGTTCTTGAGCATAAGCCTTTTCTCATTGATGCCAAAATTGCCTTTATGGATCTAAGTCCAAATAGGGAAGGCTTTGTTCTCCTGTCTTTTTGGCACTATTTAAAACTCTCCTAGCATATCTTCTTGCAGTGGAGGGAATGTTCTACTATCCATCTATAAAACTGTAGGATGATTTCAGCTTGCATTGTGCAAATGACGTCTAGCTGCCTTATTTATTGATGACAAAACCGAAAGCCAGCCACAACGGGCTGGAAGAGGCACAACAGGTTGGAAGAAGGGTGTTAAGGCAACCAAGACTCAAAAGGACTTTGCGCTATTTCTCATCACAGCCTCGTCTGGAAATCATGTGCTGGCAGTATGCAGTAAGTGCTCCCAAATACTGGAATAACCGATCACAACAATCAGAACTACGGAGCTGTGCAGGTTCTGATGGAGGCAGGAAAGGTCATGAATTCTTCACTACCAGGAACCTAAGACAAACAGTAATTACTATTGGATGTCCGTGTGCTCAGCAATGAATTATGAGCAGCTTCGGTTCTATATGTGAAGAATAGTAACGGGCAAGAGAAGTTAGTGTAAACATGCTTCAAAATGATGTAACCACAATGATTACACCAGTAAAATTCTATTCCACAATTTCTAGAACTTGAACCCCAAAATACTAGATTACAAAGAAAAAAATTCCTAGTGAAATTCATACTTCTCAGTAATTGCCAAATCTATATAAATTATGAGAGAAGAACCTCCAAAAGGGAAATCTAAATTTTCAAAATTAGGAAAAAATTTAACTGTCATTGAACAGTGCATTTTTTTGTTTGTTTTTAAATTTTTTTTTTTTTTTTTGCTTTTTAGTGCTGCACCTGTGTCATATGACAGTGCCCATGCTGGGGGTCAAATCAGCACTACAGCTGCTGGCCCACTTTACAACTGCGGCAATGCCAGATCCAAGCTGCACCTGCAACCTATACCACAGCTCATGGCAACACCAGATCCTTAATCCACTGAGCAAGGCTAGGGATCAAATCTGCACCCTCATGGATCCTAGTTGGGTTCGTTAACCGCTGAGCCACGAAGGGAACTCTGAGCAATGCATTTTTAAAAGTTTTATTAAAAAAAAAAAACTAGTATACATATGTATGTTTGTAAAAAGTCTTTATAAACATAGGAAAAAGTCAAAGGATTGCTTTGCTTATTAGAAGTTATCCCTAGGGAATGTTCCTTCCTAATATAAAGTTGAAGGAAAAAAGATAGCTTTTAACAGCAGTAAAGATACCAAAAATTAGAGTTATTTCCAAAACTACTCTCTTAAGCTTAGCTAAATCCAAGCATGCCAATGACCTTGCACTAATTTATTTTCTCCATTTTCAAAATACTGTTCTCTCAGCATAGTTATAGGCTTAAGGTAAATTTGGGGGATTTAATTGCTAGAGCTTGAAGGAAAACAAAAGACTATGTAAGCCAGCCTCTTCTTTTCACAGAGAGACCAAGGAGACCAGCCTTAGGTTCTCAAAAAGCAGTAAGAACCCTGATTTACATCCTACTGACAACATGCTTTCTCTCACATCACATAATTTTGAAAAGTGTATTTTTCATTATTCTCATAAATAACTTCAAAATAATAAAGATACACTGCTCTCAAGATGATGTATAATCTATACAAACTGCCACTGCTCAGGTAACTAGTAAGGTAACCATGAGTCTCTTTACTTCATCCTCATCTGTACAGTCAAAGGTTTAAGAAGTGAATCTTCATTGCTACTTGCAATAATAGTTCATTTCTACTGGGTGCTTTTCTGGGTTAAGAAATCACGCTTCATTATCTTGTCTAATCACCACCAATCACCTCATTTTCAAGATGAGAAATCTGAGGTTCAGAGAAGTTAAATGACTTCCTCAGAGGGCAGTGATAGTAAGTGACTAAGAGGGTCTGACTCCTCAGGTCTAGCTTTCTCACCACTACCCTGTGCTCCTCTGAAATGTAATTGTGCAGTTCCAAAACCACATTTAGGACCACAGTGGATGGAATTCAATTGCCTGAGAACATTTCCCAATGTGTGAGCCTCTGAAACTACAGCTGTTTGAAATGCGAAGAGCCACAGCTTCCAGACTGTAGCCTCAGACTGTCTTGGACCAGCTCTGATATAACTCCTCCTTTGGGCCTCCTGACCCACTTCCTAGAGCACTGTAGCTACCTGTTAAACTACAAAGGCCCTTTATTTTGTCCCAAGCATAGCAATCTAACGACTGCCCAGTGGGAGCAATAGGGAGCCAGAGACTTCTGCATGGTTTTCTGGCCAGGATCAGGACTCTCATTCCTGGCTTGGCTGCTGCACCCAGTCTGCACCCTGCTCTCCACCCACACAGAGCTACCTGGACTACACTCACAGTCCTCCAGATCAGCACACAACCCTACGGTGGACTTCCAGGCCTGTGGGTATCCCCCACAGATCCCTGCCCCCACCCTCAGGCCACAAAACCTCCCTCCAAGTCCATTTCCCCTGTTTAACTCCTCCGTGTTCTTCAGGACTTGGTGGACCTTCCATTTCCCAGAAAACTCTCCCTATAGTCTCCTCATTCTCAGCTGACTGAGGCCAGCACCACCCTTATCATCAGGTAGTCTGTTAGCTTCTTAAACTCCTTCATGGGCTTCCCTGCTGCCGGGTCCCCAGCACCTCTGTACCTGGCTCACAGAAGTCATTCCAAGAGTGTTCTTGAAGACATGACCCTACTCGTGTCGGGAGTGATGACGGCACTGACAATGGGCATTCACCCTGGCATGTTGACTACTCTGCACTTTGGTTTTTCTAGAAAGAGCACACACATAGACCAGACAAAAAAATGTGGAATGACCACCTCTGAAAACATTGCTTGTTTTCCTACAACCCATCAGCTCCCCAGCACCTTGCTGGTAGAGGTCAGGCAGCTGATGTAAACCCTGTGATGGATGTACCCAGGCCACAATCAAGATCTGTGCTTAAAACGTTTGAGCGTGTTTATTCTCTGACTTGAGACAGTCTTGGATTATTCTGCATGGCAGCAATAGAGTCATCCTTGGGTAGTCACGAGACACTGGTTTCAGGGCCCCCTGCGGACACCAAATCTGCAGATGCTCCAGCCCTTACACTATAAAACTGGGTAACAGTTGGCTCTCAGTACCACAAGTTCTGCAACAGCAGGTATGAGGGCCAACTGTACACTGCTTAGGCATGAAAATATTTTCCTGAGAATGTAACTCTGAAATTTTAACACAAACTAATAGGAAAATATGATTCACTTTACATTAATGTATAATTTAAAAAGAAGTTTTCATAAACACTTGTTCACTAAGACATACTGCATACGCAATGACAGGAAAAAACCAGAAAGAAAAGAGTTCAGCAGAATTCACAATATAGTACTGACTTGTAATAGTCACACTATATTTAGTAAAATACCAATAATTCTTTATTGCAAAGGAAATAAAAACATTAAAAGAATCTCACAGCAGAGACAAAATGAGTATTTCAGAGAGAAGAAACGACATTTAGCACACTGAGAGAAAAGGAGGGCAAGATGGGAAAACAAAAAAATGTGACCATGGCACTGAATGACTGGAGCAGGGTGTTATGGAACAAATGGGGAGCTGAGAGGGGAGCAGAGCCAATTATACCAGGAGCTTCTGAACTACATTAAGGAGTCTAGATTTATTCTGAGAATGAAGAAAAGGTTTGATGGATAGAAGTGTCAAGATTGACTCACACTGTAGAAACCTCACTCTAACTGGAAATGGAGAAAAGACTGAGCGGGACACATCCAAAAGCCAGAGGCTGGTTAGGAAGAAGCTTTCCAAGAATTGTGACGAGGTGACAGAGGCCCGACCCTGGGTTAGCAGCCGTAGGAGTGGATTTCAAGGCAGAGTGAGAAAGCCAGAGGAGTAAGAAAACAGCAATGAGGGAAATGCTGGTAGGCTTACCAATGGCACCCTGAAGGACCAGGAGATCTGAAGGGGAGGATGGAGAGTTTGGGGAGGTCAGGGGTTCAATATGGACACATGCCGGCTGCAGTGCCTGGCAGAGCTGTACCGCCTGGGGAAATGCTCCCAGAGGTAGTTGGAGGTAGGGTTCCACCACTGAAGCCAAGACATTTTAGGCACCAAAATACAATAAGAACGATTCAGCAAAGATACAGCTAACAGTCTTCTGATATATCCTTTTCTCTCTTGTCAATGACATTCTTTCAGGATCTTTGTACAAAGCTTGAAATGTGGTTATTTAGGAGTATAGGCCCTTGGTGCAAGAATAAAATCTGAAATAAAGAAAATAAATGTATTTGGAAACCTCAAAATAATTGAAAATTTAGGATGTGATAAGGGGATACTTTTAATCAGTAAACAGTGCTGGGACACCTAGCCAATTATTTGTAATAACTAAGGGCCCTATGTCTTCAACTTCAGATAGATCAGAAATTAAAAATTTTTTTTAAAAACCTATAAAAACCGTATTAGAAAAAATAGGTAAGCTTGCAAAATAGGTAATAATAACATCAATTATAGTGTTCACCATGCACCACGCACCAAGCACTGTATTAAGAACTATACAACTACTTTGTCCTCATAACAACTCTGAAGCAGTATCTTCATTTTACAGTAGAGGAAACTGAAGCACAAAGAAGTAACAAAACTTCCCAGGTACACTACTTGATAGTGGTGAAACTCTGGCTAGAACTCAGGCATCTCAACTCCTAACCATTACACAGCACTGCCTCTCTAGAAGGCCGTTCTGTAAGATCTAAACATGAAATAATGAAAGAACTGAAATTTTGAGGAATGTTTAAGGTTTCTTTATGGAAAAATTCTATAATCAAAATTCAAAAGCTATAACACACTTGAAGTAGAGGAAAACAATTCCAATAAGCAGAATATCCTAATATACAATGGATGCTTAAAAATCAATAAGAAAAAATAAACAACTGTCTCATATGTGAAAGGAAATACACAAAAGGAAGCAGGACATTGTTAATAAATACAAGTTTACTATAATGTTAAAAAGCAAAGAAATGCAAATTAAAGTAAGAAACTATCATCCACTACATTAGCAAAAATATCTGTCAGTAAGAATGTGGGGCAATGGACACTCTTACATACTGCGAGATAAGCGTAAACAGGCACAATGTTTTACACGATTTGGCTATATGTATGCACACTCTGACTCAGTAATTTCATTTCTAAATATTTACTTTACAAAACCAAATGCATACAGTGATATAGCCACTGCAGCTTAATAACAGCAAATATCAAACAATATAAATGTCTAAAAATAGGAAACTGGTCGATACAGCCAAATGATGGAATAGTATGCAGTCATGAAAATGATGGCTCTACACTGGGAACTATGTCTAGTCACTTATGACGGAGCATGATAATGTGAGAAAATAGAATGTGTACATGTATGTGTAACTGGGTCACCATGCTGTACAGTAGAAAAAAACAACTGTATTGGGGAAATAACAATTAAAAAAAAAAGTTAGGGAATAAAAAAATGCATGTAGTCAGAGAAATGGTGTGCTTACGGACACAAATTATTGCAGACCTTTTCAGCAGTCATGTGGCTTTGTATTAAATGGGAATTCAATGATAAAATATTGTGATGAAAACTTTGAACCAGCAATGTTATAAGCAGGGAATACAAATAAAGAAGAAAACAAAATTGCCTGCAGAATATTTTAAGAATAAAAGTGTAGATTAGAAAGAGCTATTTAACTGGAGAACCCTTACCATGTTGTTGTTGTTTTTTTTAAAGAATATAGTTTGCTGAAGGAAGGGGGTCTACCTATTATTTCTACAAATGAAAGAAGCTCAGCTGTTTTCATTCTCTTATCCATGTTCTGAGGGCGTGCAGTCTTTGTATTTTTTTTTTTTTTTTTGAAATACATAAACACTGCTGAATTTGTGGCTGGCCTGCTGACTTAGTTTTGTTGCAAGATCAAATGATCTCGTTGTTTGTAGAAGTGATTAAAAATTACTTTTTACGATTAAAAAAACATTGGCCCTACATTCATCATTAAGATAACAAAATACTATTCAGGACAAAAGCAAACAGTATAGCAGTCTACACAGTAGCATCCTTTTTGTTAAATGATAAAATAACTTTAGGTTAAGACACTAAAACTTTTCCATGAATATTAATATCTACATTAATAGGTCACGTCTTTTTTAAAATCCAAGGCTCAATAAAAATAGTTTATTACCCAGGAAGAATTTAAGAATACCAATAGAAATCAAGGCAATAAATATCAGGTGCAGACAATTATGTTCAAAGAAAAAAGAAAAGTGAAATGTCTGTCTCAAAACACTTCGCATCTTACAGCAAGTAAACATCAAGAATCTTTTTGCAAGTAGCCATCTTATTAAACGAAAAACCTTGCAATAATTAAATAACTTGGGCAGTGTTGCAAGGCTGGCACCTACTGCCTGACTCCTCACAGTCTAGCTAGGAGAAAGGGCAGTACATATACATTGTTGGTAGTGTTTAACTCTTAAGCATTTTTTTTTTTTTAATTACAGGGTATAAAATGACTCAGGCCAACAAATAAAGCAAAAAGGTTTTCCCACACAGTCAACCACAAGACATCTGTAATGAGCAGCATCCAATTTTATGTAATTCTGAAGAACACTTCATTTATTCAGCATGATCAAGGCTACAGGACCACTTCTTCCAGGTAATTTAGATGTTTACCGCTTTGAGTATCAAAATACTCTCTATGACTATTATAGATGGAAATCTTCCTTAATGTATCACAAGCTTTCTTTGGTGTGTGTGTGTGTGTGGGTGGGTAGGTGGGTGTGTGTGTGTGGGGTGTGTGTGTGTGTGGGTGGGTGTGTGTGTGTGTGTGTGTTTCTGCCTTTTCTAGGGCCGCTCTCTCGGCATATGGAGGTTCCCAGGCTAGGGGTGTAATTGGAGCTGTACCTGCCAGCCTTCACCACAGCCACAGCCACGGGGGATCTGAGCCGAGTCTGTGACCCACACCATAGCTCACGGCAATGCCGGATCCTTAACCCACTGAGCAAGGCCAGTGATCGAACCTGAAAACTCATGGTCCCTAGTCGGATTCGTTAACCACTGAGCCACAATGGGAACTCCTATTACAACCTTTCTAACTTAGTTCCTTGAGTAGATGGAAACAAGACAACCTTGTAATAAGGAGACCCCTTATAATAACAAGACACAGTTGTCATCATGATAAAAACAAAAACAATCATATAATCTTGATCATTCTCATTTTACAAATAAGGAAACCGATGCCCAAAAAGGAATGTTTGAAAGTGCTGTGATTTAATAAATTTATAATCTCAGGGCCTACCCACGTATGTGGAACTTAACATTCCAACACCAGGTGGCCCCCAACTGCAATGTTCCAATGTCTCCTCTCTCCCTTCTCCTCCCTTATCTCTCCTCCTCTGCCAGGTCTCCGCCCATACGCTGCCTTCAGGGAACCTGACTCTTGCTGACAGTGCTGGCTCTTCTAATTGGCTGCTTTTAATTGCTGCATGTTAAGGGCACCAAATGGACAAGACTGCAGGAATAATAATTTACATAAATGTCAGCAAATCCTGAGCAAATGCCCTTGGAACTATTCTAAGTGTAAAATCAAAGAACTTCAAAGTGCAGATTTTGTTACAGGTCCTCTGGCAGCTCAGAGCATTTTCCCCTTACTTCTTAGTGCTAAACCATGTTCTAGATAAGAGAGGCGGCCAGGGTTAATTACCGTCAGTAAACTTTAAAACATTTTCTGTTACGTGGGTTCTTGGCTCCTGAAAACTCATGGAGTACTTGCAAACCTCTTCTTTAATGCAAATGTGAACTATTTATCCCAAACTGAATGATTATCAATAACGAATTAATACATTTTGAATGAAGTAGGGTTACTGGGACAAAGATCCTAAAAATCATATCCTAAGTTTAGATAACATTATGAGAACTTGGAAAAAGGAATGATTATATTAATGCATAACACCATGTGTAGGTTTATTCATACATACACACACACACACACACACACACACCCTCAACTCCCTAGTAAGAACTACACACACATAGAAAACACTTTTACCAACAATGTGTTATCATGCAGTATAGCTATTTCCCTTGTACCACATCAAGCTATCCTACCCTACTTCACCTGAAGTACTTGATGTGTCTAATGGTCCAGATGCTTCTCAATGAATCTATCACAAGCTGACAATTTGGAAACACCAATCACCTAGGCTTTGCCATTTTAACCCCTTCTCAGCTAGCTTCTACATCTGACCAAAGGGGAAGAAGAGATGATCCATTAAGTTGAACTTGCCTTGTCACTATTACCCTCATCCATTCATTCAACAAATATTTACCAAGTGTCTACTCTATGCCAAGCATTTTGCTAGATGTTGGGTCCCTCCCAGTGGGCTCTGCCCACTCAAGTCTTACAGTCTTATAGGGAAGACAGCCATTCACCAGATGAGAGTACACATGTAGAATGACAACAATGGCAGCAGGATCACCCTGCTACAAAGCCAGTCTGGGAGATCAAGGAAGGAAGGCTCCCCTGAGGAAGCATCAGTGAGCTAAGATCTGAACACTGAGGAGTTGGCACAGGACTGGGGAAAGCGCTTCCAACAGAGGAAGCATACAGTGCATGCAAAGGCCCTATGACAAGAGATGGTGTGCTGAGGCTGAGGGAATCCTGCAGAGAACAAGAACAAGAATGAGTGTGATGAGATGGGCCTGGGGAGGCAGGCAGGGGCAAACCAGGCACGAACTCGTGGGGCATGTTGCAGATTCTGAAGTCTTTATCCAAATGGAAATCATTTGAAAGTTTAAAAATTCAATTTACTTTTCTGGATGAAAATTTTAATTATCAGATTTACATTTTAAAATGATTGCTCTCGCCACATAACATGAAGAATAGATTGGAAGGGAGAAAGGGAGTGAGTCAGGAGGCTACTATGTTAGTCCAAACAAGATCACTGAAGCATGGGTCAGGGATATGATACCAGATCAAATCACCAGCCTCTGATGATGAACGGAAGTCTAGGAGTTGTCAAAGATAACTCTTGGGTTCTGGTTCTGCTATTTCATGATCAGGGAGGGTATTTATAGGACAAGGTGTAGGGAAAATCCTAAATTTGGTTTTAGATATCCGAGTACGGATGTATAGGAGAGGTCATGGCTAGGAAAGTAAACTCTGCAACCACTTGTGAAGGGCCAATAATTGATCTAAATGTATTAATGAGACTCAGGTGGAGGTGGATAAGAGAGAATAGCAGAAGGCCTAGACCTAAGGATGTTCTAATACTAATGGTCAAGAGGATATTAAGGAGCCTCAAGGAAGGGTGGTTGGGGTTAAGAAGAAAATCAGGAGGGCATACCCATCAGCCCAAATAACTAGACACTCAAATACCAGAAACTCAATTTTCTCAATATTTGACAATTTATACACGGCTTTGTAATAGAGTTAGTTAGCAAACTAATTATTGTTACGTTCTTGTAACCTAAAATTGGTTGATATTATTAACTACTGCTTGCTAAATACCAACTACTGCTATACAATGCCAAGCAATGCACAAAAGCTCATAAAAAATAGTTCCTGCCTTCAAAACTTGCCTTAAGCTAGATCATGATTAAAATCACATCACAGTAAGTCATGAGTTAGTGTTACAGTTATTTTAAAATAATCACTTTGGGAAAATCAATTCATCCTAACACTCCTGTGCACCAGAAAATTCATGGTGCCAGAAAATAGTCCAGGTGCTGGGCAATGACATAAAGACTTAAAACAGAGTTGCTTGTCTGTTAGCAATTGCTAATTCATATTCAGAACGCTCTAAGATCAGTTCGGAGATTGTTTGATGCTCTATCAGTTAAATGATTATTTAGGCAATAAAGAAAGGTAATGATCATGTCTTCTGTCGAGAGTACAACCTTGACCCACTGCCCAGAATCTACCCTTTCCTCACTCCATTATCATGCTTACATGTGATAAACTTAGTTAACATACTAACTACAGCACTGTATAAGCTCCAGGCACTTCCTCCAGTCTTCAAGAGGTCTGATGGCCTCATTATTAATTCCCAGGTGACAGACTGTGCTTTCAGAAATACACGCTTGATGGTTCTTAAGAACTTAATAGTTTTTGGCACTCTACAATATCTCAATCTATTAAATCTAACTAACCAGACTAGTATTTCAAAGGACTCAATCACTAACAGTGCAGAACTCTTTCCCACACCAAACATACCTAAACCAACCACGATTTGCCACAGAGTAAACGAAGACAAAGAAATCTTATACCCTACCGCATGTTTTACATTTCCCAATGTTGGTTTCTTAACTAGCACCATTGCTGTTACTAACAATAAAAACTTAATTTTAAAGCCAGCATTGACAGATACTGAGTTTCCTGCTTCCATACGCCCATTTTAATTTTCTTTCCTTCCTTCTTTCTTTCTTTCTTTCCTTCCTTCCTTCTTTTTTTTTGCCACGCCCATGGCATGTGGAAGTTCCCAGGCCAGGGATCGAATCCACCCCAGAGCTGAGACCCAAGCCAAAGCAGTGACAATGCCAGATCCTTTACCCACAGAGCCACCAGAGAACTCCCTACTTTTCTCTTTTAAGAAAGAAAAAACAAAACAAAACAAAACACACACATTTGAACTTGTAGCTCCATATATATTCCTCTTAAGAGCACAGGCAGAAACAGTCTGAAACTAATCTATATCTAAATTCCTTTTTCCATTCCTGTGGAAATGGAAAAGCTATAGCAATATATGTCCTAAGAAAAGGGAAAGCACCCAAAGGGAAAGAGCAAAAACTAGCAGAGCAAATGTACAAGCAGAAAGCAGGACAAAGCCACCACCCTTAACTACTAACCTGGAAGGTCAATTAATTCCTCAGAAAGTTAGGGATGTATTACTGTATTCACTGCAGGAGCACAGTGTGAAATACTGTGGGTGAGGTTCAGAGCACTAATTTTTAATCTGGGTGCCCCTCTCCATTCCCATCTCTCTTATGACACTTAATATGGTATTGTGAAACATGTTCATACTATAATCTGTCAAGAGAAACAGAGGCTGTACAATGACATTTTTCTCCACCACCCAGACCTTCACCTTGCAGAGGTTCATAAATGTTGGATGAATGAAATCTAAAACAGTAACAAAGGGATAGGTCCAGCTATACTGGAACAGGTTTTTTTTTTTTCCATGTGTGAGATTAAGATGAATGTGTGATATTACTTCAACTTATTTCCTTCCACTTATGATGAAAACAGCACAAATCAAGAAACCTAAGAAACATTCAACACTAATCATTTATTCTCCTTGCCTAACATAATGAGATGATCCAACTATAAATCATTTATTTTCCTTGCCTAACATGACCAGGTGATCTAAGCACAGATACTTGTATAACATGTAAAGGCTAGGTTACAGAAAGCTATACATTATACACACACCCGGAGACAAATGTATTGGGAATGGCACCGGATAGAGACTTATCAATCTTACTGACTCTTGCAGAACAACTTCCTCCCAAATTATTAATCTTATTATTAATTTGAAAAAGAAAATGAAGGCAGCAGAGAGTGGTGGAAAGAAATGGACTATGGAGTGACCTAACTTGGGTTCGAATCCTAGCCTGTCTTCTAGTTGTGTGATCATGGGGCTTTAGAATTGCACATGAGTTTCCACCTCTTGAAAACAGATATTACAATGCACTGGAAGGCTGCAGTGATGATGAATGAATAAGATAATATAAATAACTTGCCTGATACACAGAAGGCAAGAAAGGTGACTATATAAAAGGTATCTAAACCTATCTATACGCTTAATGAACATGTTTTAGCCACAGCTTGTATTCTTGCAATAAGAACATCTGACTCATCTCATTGCTTTGCAATGAACTATTTACTTTCATTCTGTTCCTGATTATTTCTTCCATGTTTAAAAATGTTCTTAGATCATTTCTTAATAACAACTTGGGTTGATTCCTAATACTGCACATTTCCTAACTTTAGTCTTTTACCCATTCACATTTCAAAGTAGTTCTAATTTTTGACTTAGACTATTAAAAAAGGCCAAGACTGAGGAAAACAACCAAGTCTAAGGAATATACTTGATATATCTGATCTATCAAGGCATTTCAAGGTTAGAAATGCAATACACTGCAGCATTTAAGGAGTCTCTGGAGACTATTACTTTTCCATGCCACGTTCTTCTATTGCCTTTTTCACAGAGAAACGGCCCTCAAGCCAAGAAAATGTGGTACAAAATGCAAACGTTGTGCCTTCTAACTCAGAGCACTTCTGAATGCCCTATATTTTTCCTCAGGGGAATCCATTCCCCATTAACTGCCTTGCCACCCCATCATTTCTTCTGGAATGCTCACAGCAACTGTCAAGGGCTGATCAGCAGACAGCCTAGGCAAGCTGTAGCTGGTTCTTTTATTCTTGCTGAAAGCAAAGAACACTCCTTTCATTCTATATTTTGAAGTCTTCACGGCAATAACTCAGTGACCATTTCTAAAACATGCAACATATGCTTGAGGAGCTATAGGAGATGTGAAAGAATATCAATGAACAGAGCTACTTCCTGTTTTTTTGTATCTAACAATATGGAGTTATTATAGTGTATTGGAAATAATACATTAAGGAATGTTGGTTAACCAGTCACTCTTGCCAAAATCAGATATGAAAAGAAAACAAAAGTTGGCAACAATTCTAGCTCTGATATTTCTCTTTCAGAATTATATTTAATAAGGTTAATCTTTGAAGAATGCATTAATTTTCCTACCTGATTTAAAATAGAACTTGAAGACAATTCAGAACTACAAAACTTACAAATTTATATAAGACTAACTTATGCAACTATCTCTACTATTTTATAAACTTACCAACTCAAAAACTTATTTTGGGTATAACATTCCTATACCTCCTTTTGTAAAAAGTCACTAAATTATATTTTTAGTCTAGCAGCTTCTAAAAGGAGGTAAAAGCTAAGGACTGTATGAGGATATACAAGCAGCTAGCGAAATAGCTTTAGTTTAAACAAAAACTAACATTAACAAGTACAGCATATCTTGTTCTTTCATGGGCCAGCAAATTGATAGTTAGGTTTTCTTAAGTTACAAAAATAAGATAGAGTAATTATATCTACCAAACTCACAACAGCCTGTTCAATGGAGAGTAATGCTGTAATTTCTGTTCAAAGACAGCATATAGGAAGAAAAAGCCCCTAATTCTGTAATATAAGGAAAAATCCCAAACCCTTGGGCGCCACTTACAGGCAAAAAACTTTCACTGATTTCAGTTATTACTCTAAAGAAAGAGGGATGGCCCTAAGATCTTCTATTTTTAATGGGTAATATTTATATGTCTTATACTACAAAAATGCATTTTCTACAATTTTAATGTCTACATTCAAAGACCAAAAACTGAAGGAAATTATAAAATTTTAAAACAGATAGAATTTTCTTTTAAAAATGCAATACATCTTTAAACAGAGGGGTCTCCAGATCCATACCACTGAAACGTAAAAATATTTCAAAAAAACTCAGTATTAGATTTTTCTCCCGAAAGTATGAATGTAACTATTGTCAAAAAAGTAAAGTGTAACATTCAGCTGCTTATAACCAAAGTGTGTATACCAATAGATTCAAATGAATTTCAATTCCATTGACAAGGAAATTGGAAAAAAAATCATTATTTCAAAAAGAGAGGGAATCGACGTCTTCCAATAAATGAAATGTTTAGATATTATATTTGGGATGAAGGAACAGCATTCTGGCTAATGAAATACATTAAAAAAAAAACTGGCTTTCCTGATTATCCCATTATTTCATATAGTGTGCAATTATAATCCACCCTTAAAAAGGGGGTGAAAACCTAGGCTATAAAAATGCAAAAATCAAGCATGGATTACTCAGTCTTATAATTCTATCTGCCTCCACTATACAACATGTATACATTAATTTTACAGTGGTTCCTCTTTTCCTATATTCAGAGCTCATTAAGATGACTAGAATGCTAACACTTGCTAAATTATTTACCACCTCCAAAAAAACTGGCCTCATGAGAATAGACAAAATTAATTTCTCAACTTTGAGGCTTAATAATTTTTTCTGGAACTAATTTGTAGTAACAATCGCCAACAAAGAATTGCTCTAGTCAAGTTTTAATCCAATGTATAGGAGCTCATAAACTGTGGAGGAATATAATTCTTCTAACACTAAGTTACATGTACAAGTGCCCAGAGAAAACTATCACAGTCACAAATCTCCTTTCCTCTCAATACTGCCCTGGCACAGTGCTGACCACATTTTAAGGGGGGGTGGGGGGTGGGTGTGTGGGTGTGTGTGTGTGGTGCGCGCGAGCGGAGAGGGGTAGAGGAGAGGGAAAGGGGCAACTTCCAAGTAATAAACGAACTGTGGTTTTAAACAAATAATCAACTTGCCCCCAAAACTGCCAATCACATTAGATAATTAACCCAAACCAACGATTTCTACTGTCAAATTCGTTTCACAAGCGAAACAAACATAAGGCAGTCTTTAAAATACTCGGAATAAAGGTCAGGAAACTCTATAAGGCAACGAGTGACTATCATGAAAACATTTCCAGCATCTCAAAATACCCCATAAGCCTGTGCTCTGCATAAACTATGCAGATTTAAAATAATAACAACAACAAGAAGCAAGGATTATGGCTGTCACACTTAAAAGAATTTCTTTAAATATAAAAATTCCCAGTTGCCACAAAAGGGTCAGGCCAGGAGCCCTTGGTCTGAATTACCTTACACATACCATAATGCATAAACGGCACAGGTACAGGACTATCAGAGCAGGAGCCCACCGCACTGCGTCCACTGGAATCCGGCAGTCGGCAGGCGACCTGCGCAGCTGCACGGAGCAGGAAGCACCGCACCCGCGCTGTGGTCTCCAACCACGCCGGAGAGGCTGCGGGGAGCAGTCACCACCGCTTTGAAACTGAATGGCTGACACATCCGGTCCTGGCTCTTACACCCCTCCGCCAAATGCAAACTTCAAAGGCCGAATTCAAACTCCAAACAGAAGTCACTTAAGTCTTAGCGGTGCAGTCCGCATTCCCAGAGACACTAAGGAGCCCCTTGGGGGACTAAATTTGAAAACTTCACGTCCTAAAAGACCGCAAGCCCCGCGAGTTTGCAGCCGGTAGGTCTGCACCGCTTTGACAGGCGTTACAGAGCCGTCCACCACGGAGTCTCTGCGGCCGCGCTCCGGGCGCGCCGCCTTCGTCCCCGCCCGGTCCCGGTACCTGAGCAGGGGCTCCGCCTGTCAAGGCTGCGGGGACGCCCGCCGCTTCCTCCGCCGCCCTCTGGCCCCCCTTCCCGGCCTCAGGCAAGGCTCCCCATCTACGCCGCCCCTTTTTTGACCACCACCCGCCCTCGGTCTCGGGCCTCACCCGCAGCGCTCCCCCCGCCCCGCGGACTCCAGTCCCGGGTCGCCGCCGCCGTACTGCTGCCCGCCGGGAGGACAGCGCCAGGGTCCCGCGCCGGGGCTCCTCTGAGAGTCCCTATTCCGGGAGCCCCACAAAGCTATCCTGGGCCCCCCGCACCTTATCTCAAGCGGTCCCCGCAGCAGGGCTCGCACGACTGTCACATGTCTGCAAACAATAACAAACTCTCCGGCAGGTCCCCGCCCCGGGCCCCCAACCGGTCCCCCAGGCCAGGTCTGAGACGCCACCCGATGCTGTAGGGGTCAAAGTGGGTGCCCGAGGACTGGGTCCCGGCGAGCGGCGCGCAGCCGAGCTGCTCGGAGCCCCGCGGCGCCGTTCGCGGTGCCCAAGGTTCATTCATTGCCCTCGACCGACCGCCTCCCTAGTCCCCGCCACGCTCCCGGCCCCGCAGCTCACCCGACAGGGGCCGCAGTAGAAGGTGGCTCTGCGGCGGGCATCCGCTTCTCCCCGGGCTCGGCCCCCGCGGTGCTCGGGGCGCCGCTGTCTGGGGCGGCCGCCGGCTCTGCAGGATGGGCGCCGCCTCGGCTCCCGGCTCCGTGGGGCGGCGGTGCCGCCACAGGCTGGAAACTACTCCCACTCGCAGGAGCGTCCGCCGGCTCTGGCGACGGGGAAGTGGAGGAGGACGGCGGAGAGGCGGCGAGGAAAAGCGGAGGCTCCGGCAGCTGGTCCAGCTCCACACTCCGCACTTTGCGCAGCTGCCGCCGCCTCCAGTCTGCCCGCTCGCGGCCCCCGCTGCCCGCCTCCCGCAGCAGCCCCGCGGCTGCCGCGGGCGCGCTGCCGGCCTTGAGGGCCCCTCCGCCGCCGCCCGCTTCGGGGCTCGCCGCCCCGGCGCCCGGGAATCCCGAGGACGAGGCGCGATTCCCCGCCGCCGCCGCCATTTTCTCTCGCGGGCTACATTCGCTCGGCCCCTGCGAGGGAGGGAGGGGGCGGGGAGAGTGCAGGGGGCGGGCGGACCGGTTGGCGCTGCGCCTCCAGCGTAGGGCAGCCTGCGCCAACTGCGTGAGCACGGCCCTTCGAGCGCCTGGCCTGCACCCACAGGCGGGCGCGCGGGGTTTGGCGCGGCGGGTGGGACGACGGGGTGCAGGTGGAGGGAGCTGACTGTGCGCTCCGCGCGCGGGCTAGCGAGGTGGGCTTGGAGGTGGCTGCCGCGGGAGCGCGCTGTGGTTTGCGCGCCTCACCCGCTGCGCCTCCAGGTAGTCCCGGGCTGCACCGGGAGAGGAGGAGCCTCGGCGGCGGAACGCCGTTTCCTCTCTGCAGCAGTCTCGGCCCGTGCTCGCTCATCGAATGTTGCAGTTCGAACTTCGTTGTGTGGTGTGTTGCAGGGGAAGCATGCAGGAGGCTTTGCAATCTGTCATTCGCACTGCCCGTTACAGTGGGAGCTGGAGAACTCCGGCGCGGACCAACCCCACCCCCTCCCCCCCTTCGCGCAGGTGGCACCCAGGGCAGTCGGCCACTGCAAAGTGAAAGAAAGCCAACGTTCAGTAGACGTGGTGCCGCGGACCAGAAAAATCTTTTTTTTTTTTTTTTTAAGCTTTCCTCATGTTTTGCCTCCCTCCCCCCAACTCGTGCTAAGAATAAAAAGTTTCCTGGAATAGCTTGTTCATAACCTGAAATCACCAATTTAGTAAACCCTTCTTATATGCCCTACCCCTGCCCGGGGCTAGAGAGAGGCAGAGAGCGGCGAGAGGGAGCAAGGGGAATCTCTATAGATCTTGATTTTCCTCGACTGTCTTTGGGAAAGGCAGCGATACATATACATTGGACCACTTGAAGCACGTTTAGGGAAGGAACCAGGAAGTGCTCGATAATTGTCCTCCGCCAGGTTCTGGCCCTCCCCGAATCCTATGCCTCTAGCTGCACGTCTCTCTTCCCGGCAGGGTCTGGACACCGTCCGGGTTCCCTCCGCCCCCACCCCTGCAGTGCCGGAGCTGCCTAACTTGGCGTTCCGAACCCTTCCAGTCCCCGGGGGCGTCTGGAGATAAGGTGCTTTGGAATGGAAAAGGCACCATTTACATGTTAATGATTTTCGAGCTTCGGGCTTCTGCGTCGCGTTTTTCCTCCAGCAGGTTTGTCTATGATGGGAAAAGTGCCACAACCCGGGGACCCGAGTCCCTAGATTTATTTTGTGAAGGTGGAATTAAGGGAGGCGGGGAAAGAGAGGGACGTTCTTCAGGAACCGAAAGGAGAGCGCTATCTTGTCTGTATTTATGTATTTAGGCAGAAGTCTAAACTGTCTACAAAATCATTGCTTTGACTTCTTGGAAATAGATAAAGTAAGAGCCCCCTTCCTGGGTGTAAGTGTTAACTGAGGAGGATGGTGATACTCGAGGGATTTTTTTAAAATGGGTTCAGATTTCATATTAGCTCAGTGTTTTGAATACTGCTACAATGACTGCCGTAAGATAGTTTGAGATAGTTACATCCAATGGTACAAATTTTGAAACTTTAGATAAATCTGTTAAAATTTAAAGTCTACATTTAGCCTATAATTATACACTCTTTTAATAGTAGCCAAATATATCATCCAAAGCAAACAGTAGTTATTTCCCAGGTCTTCCCGGATTGCCACACCCACCAAATGCTACATTGGAAAGGATCGATTTTTTCCTGTTTAGATCAGAAAACCTTGAAATTTGCACACATACAAGATACCTGTAAATGAGAGAGTTAAGTAGACGCCTTCAGCCTTTAAAAATTGCTCCAGTTTTGAAGTTCCGCCAGAGTAGCAAAGTAGAATTGGATTTCTGCAAAACATTTTACTTTGCCTCTTTATTCGTACAGTGTTGAAAACTGGACCAAGTGAGAGGAGTAACAAATAAAACACTATCAACTAGCCACAGTTCTCTGACCTCCTCCAGGCATCACACCACCATCGATAAAACTTAAATGCTGGTCTTGTGCCTAGTTTTTGGTGCTTTGTGTCATTTTCCCCTTAATCGTTCATGTAAATATTCGCCTTGTCATTATGCATCTATCTATACACTGAGGGACTGATTTTTTTTGAGAGAAAAATAATCAAAGGACATGCTTGACTGAAAAAGGTGTTTTTCCACTGCCATATGTTAATACAAAGTCTTCTTTGAACAGAATTTAACCCATGAGATTACTACCGTAGTTTTTGCATTTTAAGCATTGGTTAATATTCTTGCTCTGTTTTTGGTGCTGTTGGATCCTGCTTTATATTACTGCATAAAGGCAGTAATGTTGAATTACCTTAATTTGATTACTTTAACTACATAAAGGAGACTTGGGTCTCTTCAAAAGTTGCTTGTACACTAAAATTTCCAAGCTCCTCATTTCTATCCTCTCAGATACCAATGTTGCAGTGATTTCATCTATGCCATGATAGCTTTGGTAACCTTTATGCCTGTGCTTTACAGATCACTGCTTCCACATAGTGCTTCTGGCAATTGCCTAAGTCACAGTTCAGTTCCTACATCACATTCATTTGGAGGATCCAGTTTAATATTGGTGCATTTCCTCATTGTACATAAAAACCACGATATTAGAATGAACAGATTTATTTTTAAATGATTTTTATTTTTTCCATTATAGCTGGTTTACAGTGTTCTGTCAGTTTTCTACACTACAGCAAAGAGACCCAGTCATACATACATATATACATTCTTTTTCTCACATTATCCTCCATCATAAGTGACTAGATATAGTCCCCAGTGCTATACAGCAAGATCACATTGCTTATCCGTTCCAAAGGCAGTAAGTTTGCATCTATTAACCCCAGATCCCAAGTCTATCCCATGCCCTTTCCTTCCCCCTTGGCAACCACAAGTCTGTAGAATGAGCAGATTTAATATGAACTGGCAGAAATATTTCAGCCTGTACATGATTCATCATGTATTTATTAAATACCTTACTATGTACATACAAAGAGTTTTCTCTTTCTCTGAGGATATTGTTTGTTGTTTTTCATATTTACAAAATTAAATAAATGAAACATTCCCTTCTGCTAATATTTTTATTAATGTGTGTTTATCTGGCTGACTCTGATAAAATTTCAGATCCATAAGTGTATGTATGTGTTTTCATGACCCTGTATGTGAGATCTGTGTCTTAGATAGATGTAAAGAGTAAGATCATATTGAGAATAGAGTAAAAGCTGGTGTTCTACCTGGCTTTTAAATAGTACTATGGAATACTTATAGGCGGGTTGGAGCTAGATCTTGGTTTCTCCATGCTCTTTCCAGACACTGTACTTTCCTAGGGGTTTCCAGATGTTCAAAGTAAGGAAATCTTGTCATTTATCGGATAATTGACTCCCTCCAAATACACTGTGACGTTACAGTGGAAAGTTTCTTAACCAACCTCCATTTAGCTGACTCATCCGGTAACAGATACCTGTCATTCCTGGTGAGGTGCACAGCAAGCAAAAGGATGCCACAGCACAACGAATGCTCACAAAACCTGCACACTTCTGCTCCCACCAGGTGAGTCATGGACCCCAAGAGAATCCATCATATTTGTTCCCAAACCTGATTATACCTATTACAACTGTCCTTATGGAATTTAAATACTAATCAACTGAACATTAAATTAATAAAACAAGTATTTAAGGCAAAACGAAAATTGCTACAATGAAAACTAAGTTAAATGCTGTGAATGAATGAAGGTGAAACACTAAAGAGTCTCCGTCAAATTAATTGTGGGTATGATGATTGTAAAAGATTGGGATTAAAGTATTCAAATCTCTAGATATCTATCAGTTCTCACTCTGCTTATAAGAAAGTAAAAATGAAGATTGTAAACAAAGAGATATATGAGAAAGATACCTGGGGCTCTGAATAGTGGACACATACTCAAAAGACCAAGGCCCTACAAGCCAACTGCTGGTTAAAAACCCTCAGACTATGCAAAACAAAACTCTGTTATTTATGGTTTAAACTAAAGGAAAGTGTTGTATACTATGTGTGTGTGTATGAGATTCCTTTTTATTAACCAGCCATCTAAATATTTTTCATGTATTTGCATGTAATTAAAATCAGAAGCTAAATATGGAAGTAAATAATGAAAACCAGTTGAATTGGGATTTTATGTTTGTTTGTTTGTTGTTTGTTTGTTTTGGCTGTGCCTGTGGTGTGCAGAAGTTCCTGGCCAGGAAATGAACCTGTGCCACAGCAGTGGCTTGTCCTATAGCAATGACAATGCCAGATCCTTAACTGCTAGGCCACCAGGAACTTTAGGATTTTATATTTAAAAATAAAACTACAACCTATGAAATTTGATCTACCTCACAGCAAAATGCTGTTTACCTTTACAACTCTGCACTAATTCTTTGAATTCTTTGAATGAGCCTATTGTTTGCTCTTTTTTGATGTGTGATGAGATATTCTTTTTCTGTTTTATTTTTGCAGCTTAATCATGACTATCATTGTTGCAAAAAGTATTCAAAGATTTCATAGGTTTCTACAAGGTCCTCTTATAATATTCAATTACTTTCTTTGAATTGATGTCCTTGTTAGTTTTCTCTTCCTTTGTGTTTCACTGGTCCAACTCTGCTAAATTCTACACTGACAAGACTTTACTGGTGATCTGGGAAGTTTAGTACCACTTCCAGTGGCTCTATCAACTTCTGCATCACTTGGAACATTTGCACCTTCCCTTTGCAATTGATGTGCATTGTTTTGGGGTCACAACTGCTAAAGAGTTATACAAAGTTGGCATCCACTAGGGCGGTGCCACCTGATAAAATATAATGCAAGCTGAAAATGCAAGGCACATTGCATTTCTAGTAGCCACATTTTAAAAAACTGACAAGAAACAAATGAAATTAATTTCAATATTTTAGTTTACATATATCCAAAATATTCATATTTTAATATGTAATCGATTTGTAAAATATTACTAACAAGATTTTCTACCATTTCTTTTTGTATTAGATCTTTGAAATATCTGGTGTGCTTTTTACACTTCAGGACATTTTCAACTAGCCACAATTCAGCTGTTCAAAAGGCACATATAGATGGTGTTCATTGTATCAGACAGCAAGGCCCTGGAGTTTCATGGACTGTTAAATGCCTGGTTAGGCCAGATTAGTGTCTAATTTTAGATATCCATATTTGAATGTTCAGGAAATAAAGAATCACAATATATATAAATTAGTAACATGTAAGTAAAGAAATTCATCCTTCTTCTTCCAGCAGTCAAGCTTTCAAATAAATTTTAGATTCCATTGTCAGTTATCTTTCTACAATACACTTCTGATTCTGTCCTCTCTCCTCAAACTAAATGGTTCCACATTATATAGAGTATAGAATCCAAATTCCTTCTTTCATTCATTCAACACATATTAAATACATTAACTCCTATGTGCTGGACACCATGCAAGCCCCAGGAATGCCGTAAGATCAGAGTAGACATGCCATCTACCGTCCATCATCCTCTCAGTTTTCCACGCCCCTCGGCCTCCACCTGCACTGGGCTCTCCTTCCTCAATGCTTTCACCCATGGGCCCTTGTCTCTTGAAAACACTTCCTTAAATCCACCCCACCCACCAAAACTCTGGCCCCAACCACCCCTAGGCCAGTCCCAATCCTAACATTTGAGAGCCAGAGTGAGCAGAGATGAAGGCCCCCAACAACATTCGAATTATTTAGATGCCAAAATGTAAACCAACATTAAATATGTTCTAGGCTTCTACCTTGATGAATAGACCTTTATAAAGACAAACTTGAATACTATGTGTAAAGCTATGATTTTTATATAATTAACAATAAACAAAAACAATTGTATTTATTATATCTGTGTGTTCCACTGATGGGCTGACAGTGTTTGGATGAGGAATAAAATAAAGATATACATTAATTTCCCACTTTTATTTCAAAGAAATTACTAATTATGTTATTATAATTAGGACTCATAATTTGCATTCGATCACTTGAGACAATCCAATTATCCATTATTATTAAAAGGGAAAGATTCTATTTTAAAATACAAATTTGATGAATATCAAAATTTTAAATAAAAATGACAAGATAATTTTTAACTTTTTGAAAGTTTAATCAAATGTCATCAAATATCTTATTAGAATAAAACTATTTGCAATTCTAGCATTCAATATCCATATAGTTGCCAATATAAAGAATGGCAACAAACTTCCCACATTTTGCCTATACCTACATAAATATAAATCTAAATCAACCATATTGCTTAATATTGCAAAATTTTTCTCAGTATTTGTGTGCAACTGCTGTGAACAGTGCCCTAATAGGTGACTAGCTTAGGACCCATGAAATAGGTCAAAAAGGGGAGTTCCCATTGTGGTGCAGCAGAAAAGAATCTGACTAGGAACCATGAGGTTGCGGGTTCGATCCCTGGCCTCACTCAGTTCGTCAAGGATCCAGCATTGCGGGACGTATAGGTCACAGACACAGCTCAAATCTGGCATTGCTGTGGCTGTGGCATAGGCCGGCACCTGTAGCTCTGATTAGACCCCTAGCCTGGGAACCTCCACATGCCGCAGGTGCGGCCCTAAAAGCAAAAAAAAAAAAAAGCCAAAAAAAAGAAGGAAATAGGTCAAAAAGAGAAGCCAGAACACAAAAACATGACACTAGATGATGAGATTATGACATGTTGTTGTTCAGGAACCCTTCTGTTATCAGAGGGGCAGATTTGACAAGTTAGCTCACATTAGCTCATTTGTCTCTTCCTCAATATTTCTACTAATGAGATTTCTCCCTGACTGCAAATTAACGTTGATCTCCAACACTGACAGCAGCACAGCCACAGACCTTCGATTTTCTTGACATGTGAAGGACCTGGGACAAGACGTGTGAAGCAGAGTTTCCCTGGGGCCTGATAAGCATTGGTCTGGAGAGCTGATCTTTAGGGTTACAGGTCATGCTGAGCCAGTAGGGAGCATTAGACCCGAGGGACCAGGGCAGCTTTGTGTTCTTGAATAGATTTGTGACACATGGTACATTGTATCCTCCCGGCCAGGCCTGAGAGGTGCTGGGAGTAGAGGAAGTGAGACAAGGTCCTTTCCATCCGAGACCTTCCAGAACCTGCCTTGGGGTGACAGCCCCTTTCGTCCATGTCCATGTTTTCCACCAGCTTGTGAGACCCTGGAGAGAAGGACCATCTCCTCTTCATCATCCTTGCCTCCCCAGAGTCCCTAGCTCAGTGCCTTGTGTGTAGGAGATGCTCAATTGACAGACGTTGACTTCAGTCCTTAAAAAACACCCACTGCCTAAGACTCCTTAGGATTTGAGCTTCCATCACAATATTTCCTTCCTAACAGGGGGAAAAATTCTCTTTCCTTAAAATGATACAGATTCATTTGCAAATATAATTGTGCACTTTATTTAGAAGAAAGTGAGAATTTATTTCTATATGCATTGTAATTGTCTCTTATGGGGAATAATTGAGAGGGAGGGAAAGAAATAGAGGAAGGGAAGGAAGAAAGAAAGGGAGAAGAGAATGAGAGAACTGGGGAGTATGAATCTAAAATGCAGAAAAGAATGGTAGAAAAGGAGCTATAGCTGTGACACAAAAAATAAATCTGAACGTTTGTAGAAAGAGGATCTTGTTAAGTTTCTCAGAAGCATAGGATATTAAAAATTATTAATAATTATAAATGATTTACTAAGCATTTACTATGTGCCAGTATAGTGGTAAGTGTTTAATATATTTTAACCTTTTTTTTTTTTTTGTCTTTTTAGGGCTGCACCTGCAGCACATGGAAAGTCCCAGTTTAAGGGTCGAGTTGGAGCTACAGCTTGCCAGCCTACACCAGAGCCAGAGCAACACCAGATCTGAGCGGTGTCTGAGACCTACACCACAGCTTATGGCGACTCCAGATCCTTAACACACTAAGCAAGGCCAGGGATCAAACCTGCGTCCTCAGGCTCGATTTGTTTCTGCTGTTAACATATTTAATCCACATAATAACCCTATGAAGTAGGCACTATCATAATTTTACAGATGAAGAAACTGAAGCACAGAGAGGTTAGGTAAGTTAACCAAGTTTACTCAGCCAGGAAGTAGTGGAACTGGGGTTTAAACTTAGACACTCTGGGAGTTCCCGTCGTGGGGCAGTGGTTAACGAATCCGATTAGGAACCATGAGGTTGCGGGTTCGGTCCCTGCCCTTGCTCAGTGGGTTAACGATCCGGCGTTGCCGTGAGCTGTGGTGTAGGTTGCAGACACGGCTCGGGTCCCGCGTTGCTGTGGCTCTGGCGTAGGCCGGTGGCTACAGCTCCGATTCAACCCCTAGCCTGGGAACCTCCATATGCAGTGGGAGCGGCCCAAGAAATAGCAACAACAACAACAGACAAAAAGACGAAAAAGACAAAAGACAAAAAAAAAGAAAAAAAAAAGAAATGTTATTCATAATTTCACCATAAAAACACTACAAAGGACTATTTTTTTAAGGAAAATATCCAGAGGGATTATAAAAGCAATTTTTTAATAGTGAGTTCACGGAGTTCCCGTCGTGGCACAGTGGAAATGAATCCGACTAGGAACCGTGAGGTTGGGGGTTCGATCCCTGGCCTCGCTCAGTGGGTCAAGGATCTGGCGTTGCTGTGAGCTGTGGTGTAAGTCAGATCTGGCGTTGCTGTGGCAGTGGCATAGGCCGGTGGCTACAGCTCCAATTAGACCCCTAGGCTGGGAATCTCCACATGCCACGGGTGCAGCCCTAAAAAGACAAAAGACAAAAAATTAAAAAAGTGAGTTCATATCAAATGATATCACTTATATGTGGAATCTTACATATATAAAAATATACAAAACTTTATAAATATATAAAATATATTTTATATAATGTGTATTATATATAAAATATGAAATTGTATATATTTTTAAATACATAAAATATAAAATATTTTATATAATATATAATATATATATTACATATTATATATAAAAATGATTTATAAGCAAACTTATTTACAAAGCAGAAATAGTAAACTTAGGGTTACCAAAGGGGATAGTGGGGGTAGAGAGGGAGAAAAAAATTAGGAGTTTGGGAAATCGGGCCGATGTGTACCAAAGTAGTGGTGAGGATGAGAGGGAAGGGGTGAGACTCTAATAGCATATCTGTGTACTAATGACTAAAGTTTGGGCAGCTCACCAATAGTCATGTAGCTGAGATTCCAACACAGACCTGGCTGATGCCAAAGACCTCTTGTCTCTATGTCATGCTGCTTCTCCTATAGAAAGTTGTAAGTGTTACAAGGCATTAGTGAACAAAGAAAACTATACGGTATTCCTTAGGGTAGGAATCTATAACAAATAGATCTAAGTAAGTAATGGTACAAGACACCAGAATTTTATTCCTTGGTCAACATAACAATTTTTTGGATGCTATTTAGATCTACAGCAAATAGATATAAATAAGTAATGGTAGAAGACATGGGAATTTTATTCCTTGGTCAAAAAAAAACAGAATTTTTTTTCTGGGAAGGAATTCAGGAGGTTGTCTAGAGGGGCTGTCCTCCACCTCGCCATTCAGAGACCCTTTTATTCTGTTGCTTTGCCATCCCATGGGACACTGTAGTCATCTGAATCCAGACAGTGGCATTTCTTTAAAGCCAATGTGCATATTCTGTTGATAAGAACCAGTCATGTGGCTATACCTAGCTATAAGGCAGGCTTGAGAAACATAGCCCCTGGTGCAGCAACTGCTTCTCAACTACATCTATAGCGTAATGGATGGAGAGAGGGAAATTTGTGGGCAGCTAACTGTCTCTAACACATCTTTTCAGTGGATATTTGGGCTAGGTATTAATTTCCATTTCTTCTTATAATGAATTTAAAAATCTATAGTAATTCAAAGGTAATTTTTACTGTACAGTGGAAATTGACAGAGCACTGTAAATCAAGAATAATGGAAAAAATAAAAATCGTAAAAGGTAATTTTTATGTCTAATATATAAAAGCTCTTTTTTCAAAGATAACATTTGAAACAACTTGGAATTTGGGGTTAAAAAGTAAGACAGAGTGTAGTATCCTTTTTCTCATTCAAAGGGATCTGTTAGTAAAAGGCTCTGTGGTAAATTTTCACTTGAGATGCTTAAATCATTGAAGGATTAAAAACTGCATTGAGGCAAGAGCTCTGAAAGATCTCATGAGTATTTTTATGTTCACTAAGAGAATAATATCTAACCATTGAAGATCAACAGATATTTTATGTTTTATTAGTAATAATGGATATATTTTATAGTTTTAAGTTTAGAAGAATGGGCTGTGCAGCCAGAGTGTCTAAGTTTATTTATTTATTTATTTATTTATTTTGTCTTTTTGTTGTTGTTGTTGTTATTGTTGTTTGTTGTTGCTATTTCTTGGGCCGCTCCCTCGGCATATGGAGGTTCCCAGGCTAGGGGTTGAATCGGAGCTGTAGCCACCGGCCTACGCCAGAGCCACAGCAACGCGGGACCCGAGCCGTGTCTGCAACCTACACCACAGCTCACGGCAACGCCGGATCGTTAACCCACTGAGCAAGGGCAGGGACCGAACCCGCAACCTCATGGTTCCTAGTCGGATTCGTTAACCAGTGCGCCACGACGGGAACTCCGCATAACATTTCTTATTAAGTTAATGGGGTCTTAACAGACACCACGACTGAGGATGTTTTGGTAAAGCCAAAGGATCAGTTTCTGAAGAAAGGGCATGGTGACTTAGAAGAAAAAGCACCAAACCAAGGGTTGGGAGTCCCAGATTCTTGCTGTCTCTATCTGTGTCATACTGGGTGAGTCATTCAGTCACTTCCCTTTCCTGGATCTTAGTGCCTGCATTTTCAATGTAAGTATCCTGAACTAAAGGACATTTAACATCTGTTTCAGCTCTAACATTTTATAAAAGTCTAACACATATGGACAAAAAGCCCCAATTCAAATCATGTAGTTATCATTTCCTGGCCATATCATAACATTTCAAGGGCTATAAGGCAGTAGGGAAAGACTTCTGGTCATTTTGCTTTCTTGCTGTTGTCTGTGCATGTCAATTATTATGTGAAAATCAGAAAGTACTACCTTGACGGGGGCGGGGTGGGGGGGGGGGGGGGGGGTGGGGGGGTGGCAACAAAGTATTTTTCTGTGAGCTTTTAATGTTAGAAGGAGTGACTGATTTTTTTTTTTTTGGCTTTTTTAAGGGCCACACCTGTGGCATATGGAAGTTCCCAGGCTAGGGGTCAAATCAGAGCTGTAGCTGCTGGCCTACACCACAGCCACAGCAACACCAGATCCTAGCCATACCTGTGACCTACACCACAGTTCATGGCAATGCTGGATCCTTATCCCACTAAGCGAAGCCAGGGATCGAACCCACATCCTCATGTATACTGGTCAGGTTGGTAATCCAGTGAGCCACAACGGGAACTCCCTTTTTTTTTTTTTAATTTGTTGTAGGATAAAAAAGTTATTTTAAAATTGAAGTAGATTTATAATGTCATGTTGATTTCTGTTGTACAGCAAAGCGATTCAGATATATACATATATACATATATCAGATATAAATAGACACACTCTTTTTTATATTCTTTTCCATTATGGTTTATCATAGGATATTGAATATATTCCCCTGTGCTATATAGTAGGAACTTCCTGTTTACACATTTTATATATGTTTGCATCTGCTATCCCCAAACTCCCACTCCATCCTTCCCCAATCTCCTCCCCCTTGAAAACCACAAGTCTGCTTTCTATATCTGTGAGTCTATTTTTGTTTCATAGATATGTTGCTTTGTGTTGTATTTTAGATTCCATGTATAAGTGATATCACATGGCATTTGTCTTTCTCTTTCTGACTTCATGTAGTATAATAATCTCTAGTCGCATCCATGTTGCTGCAAATGGCATTATTTCATTCTTTTTTATAGCTGAGTAGTATTCCATTGTGTGTGTATACATATATATATGCCACATCTTCTTTATCCATTCATTTGCCTGTGGCCACTTAAGTTGTTTTCATGAGAAGTGACTGATTCTTGATTGTGGTTTACTTTTGAAAGTATGTTTTATGTTTAACCTTACTCTTAAATCAGACATGCAAATTAAAACAATGAGACATTTTTCTATCAGATTGACAACATTTAAAAAGGTAGCTAGTGCCTACTGTGGCTGAGGATGAGAAGAAACAGTCACCCATGGTAGGATTTAATCTGCACCTGTGTTAGTGGAGTTCCCCCAGGAAGTAAAGCCTAAGACAGGGGAATAGGAGTGAGGGAGTGAAAACGGAGAGGAAAGCCAATCCAGGGGACCCTTTCCTGGCTGGCCACCTCCCTTGTTGGCAATCCAGGCTGGATTTCTGCCTGACCTCCTGAGGAGCTATGTAGATCCTGCCTCCAAGTTGCCCACCTGAAGAGTAGAAGAGGGCAGAGGCGCATTTACCCATTAGTTCCTGTCTTCATTGAGCAAGGCTGCACCAGAGATGTCAGCTTTTCACATTCCACCGTTTGTGCATGTGCCAAAGCTGATCTGGGTCCAATAGACATCCCCCCAAGAGCCTGAGAACCCCTGGAGCAGAACTGAGAGGTATGGTGAGGCTGGAGTGAGGTGGTGTCAGGCTGCAGACAGCTGCACCAGGTTGCACAATAGTGGAAGTAAATGGTGGGCCGAGATGTGAGGTGGGCACAAGAGGCATGCGGTGCAGTACTGTTATCAGAGGTCAATGTGAAATGCTGTTCAAAATTTAAATAAACCTATGCTCTGAAGCAGCATTCTACTCTGCAGAGAACAAGTTTATTCTACAGAGAACCAAGAGTGTCCTTTATGGCAGTGTTTATATTCATGAAAGAGTAACAACAAACCAAATGCCAATTAGCAAGGTTAGGTTAAAAAAAATTATGCTGACTAAAATCAACTGTACCTCGATGAGATTTTTTAAAAATTAAAAATGGAAGATGTAAAATGCAAGTATTTTAAAAATTATGCTAAATTAATATTCAGTAATAAAGAAGAGTGAAATAGCTTATTCTGCCCATTTATGGTATTGAAACCAAAGGAAAGGTCTTTGAAATGCAAAGTGGAAAAGCAAGTAGTAGAACATTATATAATTCCAGCTTTGTAAAATCTATGATATAATATCTTATACATATTTATATTATATATAAAGCAAAGGTGATATGATGAAATTAAAAAAATAATTTTCAATACATGTAAGATGGTTAATAGTACTCTTGGGAGTTGGATGGAGGGATTTTTGCCTTTGTGTGTGTGTGTGTGTGTGTGTGTTTGTATTTTTAGGGCCACACCTGCAGCACATGGAGCTTCCCAGTCTAGGGGTCAAATCTGAGCTGTAGCTGCTAGTCTACACCACAGCCACAGCAATGCAGGATCTGAGCCGTGTCTGAGACCTACACCACAGCTCACACCAACACCGGATCCTTAACCCACTGAGAGAGGCCAGGAAAAGAACCTGCGTCCTCATGGATGCTAGTCAGATTCATTTCCACTGAGCCATGACGGGAACTCCTATGTGTTTGTTGTTTGTACGTTTTAAAACAGACATGTCAGTTTTTCATAACAAATAAGTAATAGTAATGAATTTAAACAAGATGTATAAATGTAAAATAATAAAACTTTCCCCAAAGTGTGCCTTATTATCAGTGATTTTTGTTTTGGCTAAGTTTTAGTTAGACTGATATAACTTGTTTGACTTTTGAAAATAAATGTTTCTATAATGAATCCACCAATTTACATACATTACAAAGTTAAGTTTTGGGAAGCAGTCAGGGTGACATTAAACGCTAGAATGCTAGGTTCTCTTTTGGAAACATAAAACTGTATAATCGATTTTATGTACTTGTTTTCCCCAAACTTTATTGCTGAACATTTGAATTGGTTATGAAGACTTTGTATTTCAGTCTGAAATTACAATACGGGAGTGACTGATCCTTGCAATACATTCCGTGTACATTGTGGACACAGCATGCTTTTCAGTACATTAAGTAATTAAAATGTTTTTGCCAAGTTAAAAAAAAAAAACTAAAAAAGAAATACACCTCCCGAAGTGTGGGAAACAGTCTTGATTTGGGGACTTAATTTAGTACTGCTCTGCATTTCCTAAGAGGATGCCTATCAGTGACTTCCATCACTAAAGTATAAAGAAAAATCATTTCTGAGATGAAAACGCAAAGGCGTCAATGGAGCAATGGCTCTAAAACACAGGAAATTTCTGCAGACAGCTCTCCCCTTCACACATATTTATTGGCCATTGTAGGATGCATCTGCTGCTTCAGATGGCTTAGTGGGCAGAGAGTTTGCTGGGCCAAGCTATGGGAGAACATGGCCAAGTGTGGAAGCTTAAGCAGAAGTGTTTACTCTCCTCAATTTTGAGGACTACAAAGCAAGTCCTATCCTATCCCAGTCTGAGAGAGGCAGAAGAAAACTAAGAATGGATTTCCTAATGGTGGGGAAACCGCAAGACTATCTTAATTACTAAATAGATTCATTTAAATGGGTGGGCATTGCTGTTACAGCTCATTAGGACATATGAAAACACTGGAATGCCTACTCATTTTAAGATAAGAAAGCAGTGGACTAGGCAGAATAAGATCACAAAATAAATACTCCTTATTTTAAATCTCTTATGATATCTCAGAGGGTCTCAACATTTTGTTTTAAAGAGTCATCTCCTTTAGAAAGAGAGATTGACAAAGCAAGTTAAACCAATTCTAAAGAGATTTAAGTTTTTTAATTTTTCAAATACTGAAATGTTCAGGGGTGAAAATTATATGGGAATATCACTGGAAATCAAAAGCTTCTGAATTATAAGAACGGTCTCTAAGCTGATTTTTAAATTGCCATATTTTCCTAAAGGCAAGTCTCTGTCTTTCTGAAACAGCCAACCCTATGTTGTTTCTTAGATTCCGCACTGAGGGCTGAGGAGACACAGGACATTTGCATTTTTAAATTTTCCAACATCTTTGCAGGCGTGTTGGCTGGAACTGGTGTTCCTCACTGCAGATTCAGGCCCAGACCCAGCTCTGCCTATTCATGTGACAGTTACTGATTATCATCTTGTCTGGCAGAAAGGCAGCTCCCTAACAGTTTGGCCTGCTACATACTGGGGCTGTCAGTCTCCTGAGAGGCTGAGCATATGTTTAGAGTGGTCTCTTCTAACTCAGCTGATTTTTGGCCACTTTACTTGTACCTCTTTCTATTTCCTTGGATGCCCTTTTCATTTTCTTTGAAGGGAAGTATCTCAGCATCTGTTATAACTTTTCATATTAATCTAATCAAGAATAATAATGCCAGCTTAGGTGACTACCAAGAGTCAATCCTTGATGAGAAGATGGCATAAAATTATAATCAGTTGGGTTCTCTGTGAGACGCCACCGTTGTTGGAACCAACAGAATTTACCATTGGACTCTCTGCTTCCTTTAACATGCACGTAGGAGCCTGGGGCCACCCTGTGAGCTTACTAATGTCTCACAGAAGGTCTTAATCCTTTTTTATTGACACTGTAATATTTAATATTCCTATTGGTTTTTTCTTGCATTGGTACTTTGCGAGAAATCAGTCGATTATTTTTAAGAGAAGAGGAATAGTAATAGCCCAGAGAACAAAATATATATAGATTAAAACGATTGATGGAAAGACTAAAACTGGAGACAAACAAGATCATGAGAATGAGTAATTTTGGATTTGATTTACCCAAGGTTTGCTGAGAGCCCCTGAGTGTCAGGTGTTTTTACCTTCTGGCATCCTATTAAATTTTCCCACAACTCTTTTTGGACACAGACATAGTTCTTCTTTCCATTTTACAGACTTGGAAATGGAGGCTCAGGGAGATTATTATTATTATTATTATTATTATTATTATTATTATTATTATTATTGTTATTATTATTATGTCCCAAATCACTTAGCTGGCAAATTGGCCGGGTAGGCTGCTAACCTTAAATTTGGTATTCTTCCCACTCTTTGTCACTGCTTCCAGGAAGAATAAATGTGTTCTTTGTATAACTATCAGGCATCGCTTTATCAGTCAACAAATATGTATCAAGTGCCTATTAGGTACCAGGCACTTGAAGGTTTTTGGGTGGCGATATGTAATCACTCATTGTCCTTGCCCAGTCCTGTTGTGACCAGTAGCACAAAATCTCTCAGCAGTTCACTGGAGTTAGAAGTTCAGTTGGTGGTAAAAGTAACAAAATCTCTTTGAATGATGCTTACTCAACAGGGACTATCCCTGCCATGTCACTTCATTAGCGTTAGGCATTAACTCATGGAGGTAGCTGGACTATGCCAGAGAGCATGGGACCAGAGTTGCACAACAGATGCTTGTGCATTTGCTAGGATCATCCAACCTGCACAGGAGGCATTCAGAGCACTCATGCTATATTATCTCAGTTTTGCAAATTGAGTACTTGGAATTCACCTTCTTAGTAAACTTGTTTTAAAGTGCAGCTCTTTCTTTTCATTCTTCTTCTAAAGATACTCAGGTGGATGAAGAAGAAAAAAAATATCCAACAAACGTGCCAAGAAAACACTCTGCTGGAGTTCCCGTCATGGCACAGCAGAAACGAATCCAACTAGGAACCATGAGTTTGTGGGTTCACTCCCTGGCATCGCTCAGTGGGTTAAGGATAGGGCGTTGCTGTGAGTTGTGGTGTAGGTTGCAGATGCAGCTCATATTCTGTGTTGCTGTGGGTGTGGTGTAGGCCGGCAGCTGTAGCTCCGATTAGACCCCTAGCCTGGGAACCTCCATATGTCGTGGGTGCTGCCCTAAAAAAGGAAAAAGCAAAAACAAAACAAAAAAAAAGAAAAAAAGAAAACAACCTGCTTTATAAATTGCTCATAACTGAAGGAACGATAATCAAACTTTCTCTCTAAATTAGGTTTTGGGTTGACTCCAACATGGAAAACTCCAGTTGCAAAGGATATAATCCCAGAAATGTGCAAATCCCAGAAATTTTCCATATTCTTTGTCTTTGACACGGATCTTTTCTATTAGCATTTGGTAGGGCTAATACAAGTCCATTGGAGGTGAACAAATGGAGATGGTTAAAACAACAAAATGAGCTCATAAAAAAAAAAAATCACTGGCTGGTCATGAGTGAACAATAGCACATAAAAATATAATTGTTTTTCGACTCTTTAGGAAAGTCTTTGAGTAAAATGTCACCTCTCCTTCCTGAAGTGCTTCCCTTTACAAAGTAATTAAAAATTTAATTGAACTCAAAAGGGCAGAATAGGCCCTCAGAATTTTACACTTGAAGTATAATCAGTATCTAATTTGTTTAAATGCATGGCTAAATGAAGAGACATTATACAATAGCATATTGGCATGTTTTTTAAAAATCATTTTTCCCTCTAATATTTATACGTCACTGAATTAGAAATAATATCACAAAATAGTGGTTTTAGCCAGATGACCTAAAAGCTCAGTGAGAACAGCCCAAGTCTGGTTTTTCTTGAAATGATAGTGAATCAACGTTACTGTACTTGACAACCCACCACAAGAATCTATGTGCAATTCTGTCTTTCCCACATGGCCCAAGGGAAAAAGAAAAGGATGAGCCATACAGCAGAAAACGTCCGTCCCATCTGTACCTTCATATCACCAGCACTATAGCCCCTTAGAAAATCTCACAAGATTGATGACTTGATTCCAGGACAGGAAAGGCAGTGAAAGATTGTGTTTGGTTTATTAGTGAAACAAAGCAAAGAACAATTCCTAGGGGCACCAGATAGCCAGTCTTAGCAATGGCCAGTGAAATTGGTAGGTTTGGTAGAGGAAAAGGAAGGGCCCCACAAATGAGGCATCTGATGGTCAAGGCTTATCCACCACCCCACTCTCCCGCCCCCCCCCCCCACCCAGCCCCTTAACTAGCTCTTCTGCCACCATCAGACCACGGCAGCCACACCAGCAATTCAGAGCTGCAACATCTACCCCCAGCCACACAACAGGATTTAGATTGGATTGAGTTTTCCCTGTTTCATTGTAGTGGGGGAATTGCATTCTGGAACATTGAGTTGGAATTATAGCCATTGTTTTTTCTTAAACAGTATTACACATGTTAGTTTGGTGCTATAGGACTATTGGCCTGGTATTATTTATTCAAAGTTACAACAGGTTTTCTGTTGTGAGGGTTTCTAAACTGTGGGTCATAACCAACTGAATGATTAGGAACTCATGTTATTGGTTTTAACCAGTATTGTAAAAAGAGAAAGAAACAAGAATAGAATAGAATAGAACATAGCAGAGTGCATGCCAGAAGTAAGGGCAATGTGAGTCGTGTGTGTGTGTGTGTGTGTGTGTGTGTGTGTGTGTGTATGCAGTCACATTGTAAAGTGTAAGAGTGTATTCCTTACTGTAGGTGACACAAAAAAGCATTTGAGGTCATTGAGTTGGGGACTGTAGGACCACAACAACATTTATACATTCCAGTTCTAGGTACTGAATCAGGCGCATGCAGCAAAAAATCAAGGCATTGACAGTGAATTCGCCACAAGCCGGATAACCAAAAATCAATTCCACAAATGATTAATCTGCTGAATTACCAATTCATTGTCTTATTGGGGAATTTCCCCACCTGTCAGTTTCATTAAAGCTTTGCTATAATTCCATAGCTAGAGATTTGTTAGACTTGTCAAAAGACTATCCATTTTGACTGTCAATCTCACAATTTCGATACCTCTGTCCCTTTCTGCTCTTAGCCATGCGGATGGCTCTTGTGCTAACACAGCTGCAGTGAATTTTCTGACAAATTGTAGCAAATGTGTCATTTGGCAAATTAATTGGTAAATTGACGACTTAACAGCAAAATGACCTATGACCTGCTTATAGCTTCCCTACTTAGGAAATTCTTTTATAATCATTTCTATTCATAAGGACCTCTCTCTTTTTGGATCCTTTTTACCTTCTCTCTCTGAACCACATTTTACATTATGATACAAGGTGCTCTTGTCACCTTTACCACATAATGGTATCATACCATGTTGATATAAATGGGTGTCTGTCTCTGTCTCTCTCTCTCTCACACACACACACACACACACACAATTTGGAGCAAGACCACCTGGGTTTGAATGTGACACTGCATCTTGGTACTTTGAACAAGTTACTTAAGCTCCATGTGCACCAGTTTGCTCATCTGTAAAATGGGAATAATAGTAGTACCTACTTTATGGTGTCAGTGAGAGGAGTGAGTGAGTTAAAATTGGTAGAGCTTCCTGTCATGGCTCAGTGGTAACAAACCCATGAGGACGTGGATTTGACCCCTGGTCTCTCTCAGTGGGTTAAATGATCTGGCATTGCCATGAGCTGCAACATGAGTCAAAGACATGGCTCTATAGCTGTGGTGTAGGGTGGTGGCTACAGTTCTGATTCAGTCCCTAGCCTGGGAACTTCCATATGCTGTGTGTGTGGTCCTAGAAAGACCAAAAAGAAAAAAAAAAAAATAGGCAAATCACTTAAAACAGTGTCTGGAACATATAAAGTACTACATGCATGTTAGTTATTATACTTCTATATAAAATAACATATAAAGTACTTCTTGGTAAAGTAATTTTAGAAATGGTGGAATTTGATTTCTCTTCACTTAACTGCTATCAACATTTAAAGCTGGCTGTTTTAACCTTACATCATCAATTAACCATGGATTGTTTGTAGATAATCTGTTATATCCCTAGCTATGTGGAACCAAGAAGGCATCTGAAAGAGGTATAAAGCAAAGGAGTTTATAGTGTAGTTAAAATGATGCTACAGGAGTTCCTGTTGTGGCGCAGTGGTTAACGAATCCGACTAGGAACCATGAGGTTGCGGGTTCGGTCCCTGCCCTTGCTCAGTGGGTTAACGATCCGGCGTTGCCGTGAGCTGTGGTGTAGGTTGCAGACGCGGCTCGGATCCCGCGTTGCTGTGGCTCTGGCGTAGGCCGGTGGCTGCAGCTCCGATTGGACCCCTAGCCTGGGAACCTCCATATGCCGCGGGAGCGGCCCAAGAAATAGCAACAGCAACAACAACAACAAAAGACAAAAAAAAAATGATGCTACAGACAGGAAACAGTTTATGACAATGACAGCCTTGTATAAATAAAGTTCTAAATCCTACAGTTATATTATAAAATGGCAGAGTATAGAAGATTGTGCTAATTGGATGAGGTGGATAACATGTGCAATATGATATTTATTTATTTTTCTCTAAGCACACACTATTCTCACAATAAACTGGCTTGAGATTTCAGCCATCTAAGAATCTCTTCTCCACCTTCGGTCCCTAAGCCTTTCCCAAACTTCCTAAGAAATTTCTCTCAGTTCTCTCCCACCCCCCGCCGCCATTTTCATCCTCTTGTCCAGAGTCCAGTTGTCCCTGGATTGTTGCAACTGCTTACTGATTTATTTTCCATACTCCTCCCCTGCCTTCCTCTTTCCTCCCCCTCCTCCTTCCTTTTCTTTTTAGTTTTATCAATAAAAATAGTATAAGGACTTAAATAGTTCCAAAAGCTTCGCTATGAAAAACAGTGTTCCCTGCCTCCGTTCCTACTATTCCCCCTTCTTGGAGGCAGCCTCTGTGACCTCTTTCAGCTGCTTATTTTATGTTTATCTTTAGGTATCTTTTAACAGAGGGTATTGCTACTTTTTGATTACTTCATGGCAGCTCTTCTCTGTGGTCTTCCCATCAGAACAGAAGAGGATTTAATCCTTGTTCCTTCCTATAACCTTATCATGTATGACCCGTCCTTCCAGCAGAGGTAAATTACAATTTGGGTCATCCATGAATTCAGTGTTTCCATTATTATGACCACTATTCACTACTCAGTTAAACCATGAGAAATAACTGCTGTTTGCCCTGGAGTTAGGGTAAGCGGCTGTTATCGCTGATGTTATCTTTTAGGCTTGTAAATGTCTTAGTCCAGCTGTGCTCCTCAGGGTGGTTATTAATTCATCCTTCAGAAGCTCAAGATTGCCTCACACAGGAGTTTTGTTCCCAGGATGTATATTCATCAAGATGATCACTGTAGTATAATATTTCCTTTCATATTTATGAATGTCTGATGCCTTGTACTCTTTGGAAGGGGCAAGAAAAGAAATGTTCACCCATGGATTTGCAGGCTCAGACTTCCCAGGCAGCCTGCACCTACAAGTGTCCTGGTTTGTCCATAGATGAAACCCATGGGGCGCTTTGAAGTTACAGCCTCACAATAACCCTGCCATCAGAGACTCCCTCTTCTTGATTCTTTCCATACAACTGCCACTTGCGCAGGTGACTATCCCCAGGCAGCCCATGGCCACCTTCTGAAAATGCACGCTCGTGTTCTCACTGGCTCTCCATCAGACTTTTTCCAGACCCTTTGTCAGTTCCTCTGGTGGGAGGTAAACGTTTGTTTTGCTGAAGATTGTCCTGGATCCCTAGGCTGCTAATAATAGCATGTTTCTAATAGATATTCTTTGAGTATCTGGTCAATATCTATCTAGTAAGAATGTAGAAGAAACCATGTTCTAATAAAAACCAAATATCTCAATTTATTTTCAAAATACCAAGAAAGTATTCAAAAGTGGTACAAAACAGTCTTTATTACATGCCTAAATAACATGTTATCTTATTTGGACTTGTCTGTCATGTCAGTTTACCTGAACAGGTTTGGTCCTCTACATTTGCTAAAGATACATGGACATCTTTACAAAGGCATAGGATTTTTTTCCATACACCATGAATTTTCTATCAGCAGAATGTTACCCACTTTTTCTGACCTCTCATCAACTTTTAGGAAAGCCTTTTTGGGGAGCTATTTTTTCAGAAAGGATAATTTTTTGATATATATAATGGTTTAAAGTGTAAAAAAATAAATAAGGAGTTCCCACTGTGGTGCAGTGAATTAAGAATCCAACTGCAGAGGCTTGGGTTGCTGCAGAGGCAGAGGTTTGATCCCCAGCCCTGCACAGGGATCTGGCATTGCCACAGCTTCAGGCAAATCACAGCTGCGGCCTGGATTCATTCCCTAGCTTGGGAACTTCTATATATCATGGGTACAGCCATTAAGAAAGAAAGAAAGAGAGAAATAAAGAGAGAAAGGAAATAAATCAGTCTCTCACTCCAGGCAAATCTAATCCCCATGCATTACTTGCTTTCAGAATTTTAGCTGACAGTCATAGGTGGGGTCAGGCAATAGTTGGCCACTGATCCCAGGCTTGGTGGCACAGTCATTGTGGTGGCACCCAGGAAAGCTGTGCTCCTCAAGACACAAGAATAGTCAATGGAGATGGCCCAATGCCTGGTGAGGGAGAGGTTTTTTTGTCTGTTCATTCATTTTAAAATTAAAATCTACACTCTGGTGGCAGAGTGAAACCAGGTTCCCTATGTATATATATCATACAATATCATTTGTATAAATTAAAAGTCTATGTACACAACCGTATCATTATGAGTTGAGCTTGTCTCTGTGCGTATGTTTCGTACACACATAATTTTAAAATATACCCCAAAAGCCTATTATTAAGGCATTCGCTCACTCAGTTTCAGTTTGAGCTGTTCAACTGGAATTATCAGAGATAGAGCCATTGTCCAAAAGGTCTCAAGAGTTTAAAAAAACAATGCAAAGAGACGAGATCTGGTTTAAGAAGGAACTTTGAGGAAGAAGGAAAAACACCAACTTCACAGAAGGGCTTTGTTCAGGAGAATTATCTCAGTTCTAGCAAGAGGAGCCTTGATGTTTACATCACCCTAAAGAAGAGAAGGACAGAATACCTCTACCAAGAGAAAAAGGTAGCTTTTATGTAAAATTGTCCCTAAGATTTTGTTTCAAAATCAACTACATAGGAGTTCCCCTGTGGCACAGTAGAAACGAATACAACTAGCATCCATGAGGATGTGACCCCTGGCCTCCATCATTGGGTCAGGGATCCGGCACTGCTGTGAGCTGTGGTGTAGGTCACAGATGCAGCTCAGATCCCATGTTGCTGTGGCTGTTGTCAAGGGCAGGTGAAGCTCTGATTCGACCCCTAGCCTGAGAACTTCTATATGCTGCAGGTAGGGCCCTAAAAACAAACAAACAAACAAAAACAAACAAACAAAAAAGATACGTGTGGAAAAAAAGGAAACATGTTATAAATAAAAAAAAATATGCAATTTTAAAAAAGAACAAAGTTTGAAGAGTCACACATTCCAAAACAGCTTAAAAAGCAGTAGGAATTGAGACATTGTGGTACTGGCAGAAAGACAGACATCTAGATCGTAGAATGAATTGAGAATCCAGAAATAAATCCTCACATTTAGGGTCCATTGATTCTTTTTTTTTTTTTTTGTCTTTTGTTGTTGTTGTTGTTGCTATTTCTTGGGCCGCTCCCGCGGCATATGGAGGTTCCCAGGCTAGGGGTTGAATCAGAGCTGTAGCCACCGGCCTACGCCAGAGCCACAGCAACGAGGGATCCGAGCCGCGTCTGCAACCTACACCACAGCTCATGGCAACGCCGGATCGTTAACCCACTGAGCAAGGCCAGGGACCGAACCCTCAACCTCATGGTTCCCAGTTGGATTCGTTAACCACTGCGCCACGACGGGAACTCCTGGGTCCATTGATTCTTGACAAGAATGCTAAGAAAATTAAATGGGGAAAGTATAATATTTTAAACAAATGATTTTGGGACCATCATATAGCCACATGCTAAAAAATGAAGTGGAATCTCTGCCTCATAGCATATACAAAAATTAACTCAAAATGGATCAAAAGGTTAAATGTAAGAGCTAAAATTATAAAACTCTTGGAAGAAAACATAGGGGTAAATCTTTGTGACCTTGTGTTACACAATCATTTCTTAGATATGACAGCAAAAGCACAAGCAGAAAAAGAAAAATAGACAAACTAAGTATCATCAAATTGAAAACCTTTAGCTTTTCATAGGATGCTACCAAGAAATTGAAAAAACAACCTTGATAAAGAACTTATATCGAGAATATATATGAAGATTTCTTCCAAATCAGTGATAAAAAGACAACCTGGTTTTAAAAGGGGCAAAAGATTGAAATAGACATTTCTCCAAAGAGGATATACAAGTGGTCAATGAGTACATGAAAAGATGCCTAACATTATTAACTATCAGGGAAATGCAAATCAAAAGCACACAGAAATATCACTTTATACCCCGTGATGATTATAACAAAAAAGACAACAAGTGTTGGCGAGATTGTGGAGAAATTGCTGATGGCAATGTGAAATCATGTGGCTGCTTTGAAAAAATTTGGCAGTTCCTCAAGATGATAAACATAGCGATACCATATGATGCAGCAATTCCACCCCTGGGTCTATGGCCAGGAATAACGCAAGGTGGAACAACTCAAATGTCTATCATCTGATGATAGATAAAATGTGATACATCTATACAATGAAATATTATTTAACAATAAAAAGGAATAAAGTATTGCTATAATCTACAACATGGGTGAATCTTGAAAACATTATAGTAAGTGAAAAAAGTCAGTTCCAAAACCATCTATTCCATTTGTATAAAATATCCAGAATAGGCAAATCCATAGAGAGAGAAAGTAGATCAGTGGTTGCCAGGAGCAGGAAGTAGGGGGAATTGAGACTGACTGCTAATAGATATGGGATTTTTGGGGGGGTGATGAAACTCTCATAATTAGACAGTGGTAATGGTTGCACAAGTCTGTGATTATATTAAAACCCACTGCATTTTATACTTTTAAATGGTGAATATTATGGTGTGTGCATTATATCTCAGTAAAGTTGCTATAAAATAAAACATAATAAGAAAAAACATGTAGGATGTGGAGAAGTAGAGCTTTGAGGAAAATGCATAAACTCAAATGCATATACTAAGGAGAATTTGAAAGTTAAAGAGTTAGTTTTCAACTCAATAAATTAGAAAAAGAATCACAAAATAATCCCTAAGAGAGTAGAGGGAAGGAAATGATTTAGGTAAGAACAAACATCAACAACAGAAAACAAAAGAGCATCAATAAAACCAAACTCTAGAGTTCCTTGGAGGCTCAGCCACATCGCTGCTATGGCATGGGTTCAATTCCTGGACCAGGAACTCCAGCATGCCACAAGTGTGGCCAAAAATAAAGTCGAATAAAAAGAAAGAAAATGCACATATTTTACAAACTAGCAATGGTACTTCTAGGAACTGACCTAGAGGCTTTCCTCTCACAACTTCACTGGAAAGCTATTCAATGACATTCCAGGAGCATCCTTTATTTTAGGGAAAAATCAGAAGTCATCTAAACTGGTTCATTGATAAGCCAATAAATTAAAGTAAAATTGAAGAATATCTACAAAGTGGAACACTATAGAGTCTTAAAATACATAAGAGTTCGACCCACATCAAGGTGATTAAATTTTGAAACAAACATTTCAAGATAGATTTATATAAACTTTTACAAACCATGAAACAATATATTTTGTTTATGGATGCAAACATACATAGTGAAAGCATAAAAATATGGAACATCTTCAGGATAGTGATTACTTTTGATGTTTATAGAAAGGAATAGGAAAGGGAAGCCTTCATCTTTATCTGACATACTATGTTATTTCTTCAAAAATATATTTGAAGCAAGAGTGGCAAAATATTGGCACATATTAAAGCTGGTGAGTATCTAACTCTTTATTCTTGTCACCCATTTTTGCAATTTTATATGGCTTAATAATTTAAGAAACAAAGTCTTATAAGCTTCATTTATTTATGTGTTCCTCCAAATTTTTCAAAGTGAAGTCACAAGCTAATTTCCATCTCCTTAACCACATGTAAGAAACACATGCCAGCACAGGGAACAGTGTCTGATCAGATCACTTTGCTGTACAACAGAAATTGAACAAACATTATAAATCAACTATACTATAATATAGGGAAAAAAAACCCTTAATAATATAAAAGCAACAAACTTCGTTTTTCTCAGTTATCACAATGATGTCAGATATCTATAAAATTGTGAAGAAAACAAAAACATATATACAAATCATACCTTTTTGGTTGGTTTTGGAGTAGCGTCAATGCCAAAGAAGAGAAAGTTCTGTGTCTTTATCTGGTGGAGAAATGGACTTGCAGGCTATAAGGGAAAAAAGAAGACTGTAATTTATCCCCATCTAAAATGTACTGCTTGAATGAAGCTAGAAGTGGCTGTCTAATGCTTGGGGGCTTTGTTAAAAGTACTTGAAGAACTTGCTTAGATACTTAAATATTGGAAACAGGAGAACCAGCTTTTAGGCACATCTGGGCCTTAATTCCAATTTGTTCTTTCTGGTAGAACAAAGTATCCACAAGCCCAGCTTCTAAAATAGTATCTCAATTTCACCTGAAAAAAATTGGTTACCCAATTTATGTGTGGGGTAACCAATTTATGTGTGGGGTAACCATTTCTCTAGAGAGAATTGTCTACACTCGTCACTTGACTTTGTACCCATAGTGTATGTCTCTTTCAGCCAGGGCACTTTGGAGACCTGTAAACATCAAAAAGATTATGGGGTCCTCTCAACCCACAGGTGATTCAAAAAATTTTTTAATTTATTTTTTACTAAAGCATAGTTGATTTACAATGTTGTTACAATTTCTGCTGTATAGCCAAGTGACTCAGTCATATATATATATATATATATATATATATATATATATACACAATCTTTTTCTCATATTCCATCATGTTCTGTCATAGTTATTGGATACAGTTCCCTGTGTTGTACAGCAGAACCTCATTGCTCAAATTTTTATTTTGACACAAAACTTTCATGTGTGCTGAAATTAAAGGAGTCTCTTTCTATATTTTGAGTGTGAAATCCTGGAAAAGTATGTCAGAGTTAACCTGCATGTAAGGATTTGCTGGTGCTCTGAACACATCATGCGCTATGGGATGGTCCTGCACTATCTCAGCTATTAGTAAAACTAAAAGGCTCTTTAAGGCAACCCACTATTTTGTACCTTTGAAGTGACTAGAAAAAGCTACTAGAGGTTCTACGTTTTCCCAGTGGTTTCAGGATTCAGAGTCTACTCTGAAAAAGCAAACACTCAAGTAGTTGAATAAGCACCACGGGGCTGAAGCCTAACGTTGAGATGTTCATTTACACTCTGCCATCCTCTGCCACAAAACAAGAATGCTAGACATCAGTGGAATTTGGACCTACGACCTTCTGAATATGCTACATGAACCCTTTTTGAAAAAGCTATACTCTTCAGCTTCAGGACTGCCTTTGTTGTGTTTGCAATTACTGAAATAAGATTGACGAAATGCCTTTCCCAGCCAGTGCTACAGATTTCTGCAAATAAAGGTCATGTAGAAATATGCACTTTTGGGTTTCAAAAATAAAGTTAATTGTGACAATGGGTATGGCTTTAAACCAATCCATCTCAAGCCCATGCAATCTTACCAAAGGTCTTTATATGTTTATAAACTTAGCAAGCTTGTTGAAAGCAGGGACTATCTATGACATTCTGTGCAATATCCAATGAGGTAATGGGTGAAATGTCCAGTTATATTACAAATGATAAGTCACCTGTTTTTCAGTTATGTGAAGACATGAAAAATATCAGTTAAAATTCACATTAATCTAAAAATCTGATATTTAAAATCACACAGAGCTACAATAGGAAATACCCACCTGAGACCTTTCTATTAAAAAATACTTCTTTGATGTGTCTCCAAATAAATTTAGTAAATCAAGGAATACCATCAATAAATCTGTCAATTAATCAATGTTATTGAGTCCTTGTTATTGAAAAGAATAGTTACAGTTACTGTGTGGAGTTTTTTTTGTTTTGTTTTGTTTTTGTTTTTTAAAGCATAAAAGTTTGGCCCTTAAGGATTTATAATTTGGTCAGGAAGAAAAGGCTTAAGTACATTAAAGCATATATTGTAACATAAGAAAACAACATAAAAGCATACAGAGGCAATGCATGATCAGTGGTGCAATCTAAATAAATGTAATTCTTTCATAAAAGGAAGAAATCGTTGTAGAACAAAATTTGGTATGTGAAAATTTCACTGTTCAATCAAGAAACACTGAAGGTCAGACAAGTCACAGACCAGTTGGGCAAGAGGGTTCCCTTGCTCCAATGTTAAGACCAAACTAGGTCAAAACTATTTGAGTATTTACATATCTCTAAAGTTGTGAACCAAGACTGTAAACAGGGGACAGCTTGGGGTAAGCAGGCTGAGGCTGGAGAACCAAAGTGCTGGGAGCTGCTTGCACATCTCCTGCGAACTCTTACAGCCAACCTCCTAACACATTTGATGTGCATAAGGTGGATAGTTACATCTGATATGTTCCTATAAATGGATAGTATTGTTTTAACTCATGTCTTTTTTATAACAGCCTTAGGGAGATAGAGTTAACATACCATACAGTTCACCCATTTAAAGTGGACAATTCTTTGGTTTTTAGTACATTGAGTTGGGCAACCATCACCACAATAAATTTTACTATATGTATACACACACATATACATACATATATAATATATATTTTATATATATATAGCTTTTTTGGGCCACACTTGTGGCATATGGCATATGGAAGTTCAGAACTGAATGGGAGCTGTAGCTGCCAGCCTATGCCACAGGCAGTGGGTTCCAAAAGCCATGTCTGAGACCTACACTGCAGCTCATGGCGATGCTGGATCCTTAACCCACTGGGTGAGGCCAGGTATCAAACCTGCGTCCTCATGAATAATAGGTTCGTTACTGCTGAGCCATGATGGGAACTCCAATTTTACTATATTTTTATCTTCCACCAAACTCTGTACCCATGGAAGAGTCACTGCCCATCTTCCCTCTGCCCAGCCCTTGGTAACCACAAGTCTGCTTTCTGTTTCTATGGATTTGCCTCTTCTGGACATTTTACATAAGTGGAATCATAAAGTGTGTGGCCTTGTGTGTCCCACTTCTTTCACTTGCCATAATGAAATTTATCTACGTTGCAGCACAAATCAGTACATACTTCATTCATTTTTATGGCTATATAATATTTCTTTCTTTCCTTTTTTTTTTTTTTTTTTGGCTTTTAAGGGCCACACTTACAGAACATGAAAGTTCCCAGGCAAGAGGTTGAATAGGAGCTGTAGCTGCCGGCTTGCACTGCAGCCACAGCAGTGCAGGATCTGAGCCTTGTCTGTGACCTACACCACAGCTCACAGCAATACTGGATCCTTAACCCACTGAGTGAGGCCAGGGATCAAACCCTCCTCCTCATGGATACTAGTCGGGTTTGTAATCCACTGAGCCACAATGGGAACTCCTTGGGTTATCATTTTATTGTGGAGTTGGAAGAAATTCTTTCTGGGTTTAACTTCCTTTTCACTGAGGTACAATCGTTAGTGACTCCTTCAGCCAGGGTCTTTTGGATGGTAGATTGTCCTTATTTGGAAATGTCTTTTTTTTTTTTTTTCCCACTCTTTGTCTTCTGGTGACAGTCTGCTACTCTGGGCTGTGGAACCATCCCTGCAGGGAGGTTTCATTTTTACTTCTGCTGATCCCGGGAGTTTCCGGTGTTTCACTTTGGGATCTCCACATCCTGCAGTGGTGTTAAATCAGAATCCACATTCCACTGGGGACTGAAATCTACTAGAGAATCTCTTTTTTTCTGCTCAGAGACTGAGAAAGAAACCAGCTTCCTTGGGCAGAGAGCAAAGTTTTTCTAATTCTCCTTTCACTCGGTGTGTGTGTGTGCGCTTTATGAAGGAGTCTTCGTTTTAGATTCCTTCCTCATTGGGTCCAGGCTACATCTCTGTCCTCGTGTGGCAATAACGCCCAGCCCCTGGGACAGCATCCCCTTTGCTCACTGTTCTTCTGCCTGTGGGTTCCCACATCCCGTTTTACATCTTGAGATTTGCTGTTCTTTCTTTGGAGCTTAGTTTTGAGTTATGCATTTCTAAGTGTTGTAATACGAGAGATTCCCCAGGATAGCAGTCCTCCTTGTTCTTAGAACCAATTTTTTTTTTTTTTTGGCTTTTTAGGGCTGCACCCAGAGCATATGGAGGTTCCCAGGCTAGGGGTAAGCCAGGGATGGAAGCTGCAACCTCATGGTTACTAGTCAGATTCATTTCCACTGCACCACAACGGGAAATCCAGAACCAGTTTAAACTGCTTTTATATTGTTAAAAAAAAAAAATCCTTTGTACCACACAAGCCCTATGAACTTATGTAACTTAATTATAAAAGTTCTTTAAAATTAGGAATGTCTGATTAAGAATAATTGTTATTGCACTTTACAGAGAGAGCAGGGGTTCTAACATTTTAAACATATATCAGATTTATCCGAGGACTGGTTAAAATCTTAAATTCCCAGACCCTACCCCCAGAGTTTTGGATTCAGTGGGTCTTGGGCAGGATCTGAGAATTTCTCAAATAGGTTCTCAGGTGAGGCTGGGCTGCTGACCTTGGATTCATACTAGCCATATAGGCATCACCTGGGACAATTCTTGAGAACCACTTATGTAGAGACACCAATATATTTTCTTAGCATTCTTTGGCATTAATGCTTTGAGAAAACTTAATTTTCAACCTATTTTATAGATGAGGGATTTAGTGAGGAAATCAATTAGGTGATTTTCCAAGGTTTGTGCTGATAAACCAGAACTAGAGATTCCTGGGATTTTTTTTTTTTTTACTTGGTATTTGTCGCAACAACTTTTAACTAAGACTAAATCATAAGACTTAAAGCATATTTAACAGACCTGTCCTCTTTTTTACTTAAAAATTTTATCTTTCTATTATTTATTCTATAAATGAAAGTTGGCTGGTCTTGATTACATCAACAAATAAAATGCATAAAATGAATCCCAGAGTCAAAATGTAAACATTATTAGAAAACAAATTAAAGTACTACTTTAATTAAATAGATAGGGATAATAAGCAGAGAAAGCTTACGGTATACTTACGGTCAAAGCAACTCAATCATAAAAGGTCTAGTCACTAGACTACATACTAAGTAAACCTTACTTACTTACTGTCCATTAAATCTTTTTGCTTTGGTCAGAAGACCTGACAGGTGCAATATCTTCTTACCTCCATATCCTATTCAGTGTGGTCTGAGGACTAGCTGTGTACCCATCACCTGGGAACTCACTAAACTGCAGGATCTTGGGCCCCACCCCAGCCTTCTGGGTCAGAGGCTGCTTTTTAAGGAGTTCCCATCGTGGCTCAGTGGTTAATGAATCCGACTAGGAACCATGAGGTTGCGGGTTCGATCCCTGGCCTTGCTTAGTGGGTTAAGGATCCGGCGTTGACGTGAGCTGCGGTGTAGGTCGCAGACGCGGCTGGGATCCTGCATTGCTGTGGCTCTGGTGTAGGCCAACGGCTACAGCTCCGATTAAACCCATAGCCTGGGAACCTCCATATGCTGCGGGTGCAGCCCTAGAAAAGGCAAAAAAAAAAAAAGAGAAACCTCTTTTTAGCACAATCCCCAGTTGGCTCAAATGCACATCAAAGTGAGAGTTTTTAAGATTCTGTATTTCTATTTTTTTTTGTCTTTTTGCTATTTCTTGGGCCGCTCCCTCGGCATATGGAGGTTCCCAGGCTAGGGGTCGAATCGGAGCTGCAGCCACCGGCCTATGCCAGAGCCACAGTAATGCGGGATCTGAGCCGCGTCTGCAACCTACACCACAGCTCATGGCAACGCCAGATCGTTAACCCACTGAGCAAGGACAGGGACCGAACCCGCAACCTCATGGTTCCTCGTCGGATTCGTTAACCACTGCGCCACGACGGGAACTCCAAGATTCTGTATTTCTAAGAAGCTCTTAGGTGCCATTGATGCTGCTCTGCTGGTCCACTTAACCACACTTTAGCTGGACTCTACTCCCTCCCTACTCCTTAAAATGAACACGTTTGAAAAATGCTACCTTTGCTAAGTGGTTGGACAGTTACTCAATTCAGTAAAAATTTATCACCACTATGGTGGACATTGTCTCAAGGAGGGAAAATAAAGACCGGCAGGCACAGCAATCAGAGTGAAATGATGCGTTTGAGAGGCAGTGTTTTAGAACAGTGCTGGTTGTATGTGATTGCTCCAAACAAAAGAAAGCTCCAAAGAGCAACACTAATAAGTCTAAATATATATATATATATATAATATGTATATAGTCTGTATATATAATATATAAAATAGCAAAGAAAGTCCAGAATTCAACTTCCATAAACTGTCTTCCATTTGAAAGAATATAAAGCAAATGAAAACAGACAAAATATTTAGATAGACCCATCACATTACACTAAGTACATCATTTGATTTGTTAAAGCACTTCTATAGTCAGTGTTTTGATTCAGGGGCTTTTGTACTTTAAGCTATTTACAGAGTAACTGGTGTGAAAGAAACACATGTTTTATTAGAATCTGCATTTGGGTCAAAATGCCTTGAAGTTTTTCCAGCTTTAAATATAAGGAGGAACTTTTCGAGCTTTGGCTAATATATTCTGGTGTTGATTCGTGCCACTTAAAGTGAAGCAAAGTAAATTGCTAACTTCCATGGTTTGAGGATAAATGTCAGTTTGCAGTTTTGACAGCTTGTGCCGTGACAAAGCCTATTGCAAATGTAATTGGAACCACACATGCTGGACCAAGACTGGATTGACATCTAGATATCTGGATATCTGGATGCCCTTCATGAATTCATTGCCTCCCCATGTCCCCCTCCATCCCAGTGCTGCACCCCCTACCCCCACCCCACCCAGGGGTATCCAGGCCAGGTTTGTAATGAAATACTTTCCTGTTGACTCCGGAGCATGAGGGCAGATTTTCTTTTTATGAGAGAAAATATGAATAAGGCTCCTGAGAGACGTGTTATTTCCATAAACAACATTCTCATGTTTTCTTCTTTCATCTTTTCAGTTTCTCCAGGGTCAAGAATTGGAAGGCTCATGGGTGGGACAGGACTCCTACCTGAAGGGGCTTGGATAACATCAGCAGGTTATTTTTTTTCTGCGTGTTGGTTTAGCAATGGAGCAATAATATCCCATTAAGTCTGAGAATATCTATGGTGGCAGGATAGCTTCCTGTTCCTATTTCAAGGACATTCAGATTTCAGTGGCTGTCTAGTAATTTTGGGTAAATCCATCCATCCACCCATTTTTTTTTAATTTATTTTTTTTTCGCCTTTTCTAGGGCCGCTCCCACAGCATGTGAAGGTTCCCAGGCTAGGGGTCTAATCAGAGCTGTAGCTGCCGGCCTACGCCACAGCCATAGCAACACAGGATCCGAGCTGAGTCTGCAACCTACACTACAGCTCAAGGCAACATGGGATCCTTAACCCCCTGAGCAAGGCCAGGGATCGAACCTGCAACCTCATGGTTCCTAGTCATATTTGTTAACCACTGCGCCACACGGGAACTCCCATCCATCCATTTTTAAATAATTTTTTCTTTCATCCAGTATCCATTCATCGAGTGCCTATACCGGTTGCTTTCTAGATACCAGGCATGTGCTCACTGCTGTGATACAAGTATAAAAAGATTTCAGTCCTCAAATTCAAGGACTCTTCAGTCTTTCTTGGGACAGAGACCCTCAAAGCAATGATTTTTAATATGGTAGGACATATGCTTCTAGGCAGGCGTTATGGAAGCTACTGCAGTGGAGCCCCATCACTTACTGGTTATAATGATAATAACTTGCAGGGCCTTCAGAGTTTCAGATTAGCTAGAGCCCAGCTCTAGACTGCTTGGGTTTAAATCACATCCTGCTTACTTTGTAACTATTTCACCACAGACAAGTTAGGTGACCAGTCTGTGCTCAGTCTCCTCGTTTATGAAGTAGAGATAATAATTATACCTCTTGCACGAGGCTGATACCAAGATAAAACAAGTTCATAGATGTAAACCACTAGACTAAATGATATTTAGCAGCATTTATCTATACTATGAAATGCTAATTATAGTTACCACCTCTTATTTTCAAGATAGATTTAATATGCCATTAGAACACTAATCGCCAAAGATGATCTGTTGAAAGCAGGAAGAAAACACTAAAACAACTATTCCTATTTGCTTTCCTATCCCTTTTCAACTTCTGTTTTTTGTGTCTTATATATTAGAAAACATACAGATACAGTTCATTAATGAACGAATAAAGAGACATATGGATATGAGGGTAAATGTTTTTGCAGGAACTCAATCAAAAGCTTAAAAATAATTGCACTACTGAAGTATATGACATCCCTGTCTACAGAAAGGAATTGTAATTTTTAAATTTTTATTTTTTTTGTCTTTTTGTCTTTTAGGGCTGTACCAGTGGCATATGGAGGTTCCCAGGCTAGGGGTCAAATCAGAGCTGTAGCCCCCAGCCTACACCAGAACTGCAGCAACACAGGATCTGAGCCAAGTCTGCAACCTACACCACAGTTCACAGCAACACCAGATCTGTAACCCACTGAGCGAGGCCAGGGATCGAACCTGCGTCCTCATGGACGCTAGTTGGGTTCGTTAACCACTGAGCCATGATGGAACTCCCAGGAATTGTAATTTAGAATGTATAATATATGCTTTACATACATTACCCCATATGCCATGAAGATCCTGAGCATATTAGTGACTATATACTTTTCATCAGCTTCTGATTCCTGCTGAATCCCAGTGGATGGAACTGAGTGGTGCAGACACACCAGAAGAGATGACTCGAGAAGTCAGTCCTACCTTACACTCTTGAAGAGGCCGTCCCTCGGCTTTGCAGGGCCTCAGAGAAGATGGCTAGCCTATGTGCTAATCATACATACCCGGCTATTGCATGTCAATGACACATGAAATATAATATCCATTGGAATATAAGTTGAACATATCCTTGACCCATGTTATCTCCAGCGTGACATTGACAGATGATCTTTTTTTGGTGTTTACTTTCCTGAAACTTTAAAAGTTCTGTAACACAAAGCATACAAAAACACTTACTATGGAAAGCAATCTGGTGTTCCTTCTACATGACTCATTTTCAGATTTTCTTGTGTAAAAGAAACTGAAAATGCTATCAAAACAACAGCTGCTTAGCTGTAAATGACTAAAACAAGCTTCTCATTCAAGATGACTATTGAAAGCCTTTCTTTAGAGCAATTTACAAATTCATGAAGGATTTTACCTAACATATTCATATGTGGTATAGTTTTTGAAGCCATTTAGGGAAGGTCTGGGGACTACACAGGAGCAATCCCTTTTTTCTTTGCTGAGAGTTTGAAGATCAATTTATGTAAACAAAATGTTTGCTAGCAGTTCCATAAGCTCACTACATATTTAACTGGGGTTCCATAAAACCTACTCATTAAAAAGCACAGCATATCATGTGGAAAGAGAGTTATCATCAACCTCTCATTGACTAAAAAGATGACACAGAGGAGGTGGTGGTAATTAGTGGAAACCTTGGGGGGAGGAGCCACACATATTATTATGCGAAGTTTGCCTGTTAGTTAAAAAAAAAAAAAAACTTCATTTCACCAAAACTCATTTTTCTAAATTAAGCCGCTGCAGTGACAATACCAGATCCTTAACCTACTGTGCCACCCAAGAACTCCTAAATTGAAGATTTTTTTTTCTCCTTTTGTTCTGTTTTGTATTTCTTGATTTTTAAGAGACAAAAATCCAAAGCAGTTGTCCTAACAGAGTCTACTTCACCTTTGGTGCTGGTGCTGATGCCTGCCTTGGGCATGTCATTACCTCCTCCTTCCTCAGTTTCTCCAGCCACCAAACAAGGATGATAATGCTGATCTCACCAGCTTACTGTGTGAGTCTATTTGCTAATGCTGCTGAAGCATTTTAAAGATGGAATGTCCTACTTATTGTTCCTTTTGACATACTTGTATAACTTGGGGCACACACTCCACAATTTCTAGTGAGAATAAACAAACCTCAAGTTTCTCTTCTTTTGTTTGTGTGTCAGTGTGATTTGGCCTTTTAAGAAAAGCAAATATTGTGAACTGCTCATTAATGGGTTAATGAAGGATGCCTTACCTTGCATGTTTCATTGACAGATCGTTCCTAGGATATTCATAATAACCTGTAAGGGTTGGGAAACATGAGGACGATTGTATTGGCTTCTGGTCTTTATTATTTAAAGTTTTGTGAAGATCCAGCTGTTTCCTCTCCTCAAAATAAAAAGAATGTTGGGGACATGAATCCCAAATCCTATTAACTTTCCTTACATGGATACTTCCTTCGATAATGTCCAGATTTGGTGAATCCTCTCTTTTGACCTGAAGGGGGTTTTGTTTTTAAAGAATTCTACAGCTGCAAAACACACCAGGCAGGGCTTGCTATCAATGAATCAACATACTCCTAGTGAGCAGCTTCTATCAACTAGTCCTGGTATAGATGATGTGGATCAGTTGTTCTAAAAGTGTAGCTGCAGGACCAGCATCACCTGGGAACTTGTTAGAGAATTTCTCCGTTTTCACCCAAGACCTCAGAGTCAGGGACCCTGGGAATGAGGCCTAGCCATCTATGTTTTAACAACCCTCTGAGTGATCCTGCTGTTTGCACAAGTCTAATGAGCACCACTCTGGAGGATTCACAGTTGGGGTAAAGTTTTGTCACTTGTAAACTCTCCGCCTCTGTCCTTGTTGCCGCGTTTGGGCTGAATAGGCTGTCAGTATGTATCTTCCACATAAGTGCCTCTGTCCACTAACTATGTACTTATGTATCTCTTCTTGCACCTCCATTCCATGAGCAGGGGTAGGTGTGGAAATTGTGCTAGGAGGGGAGGTTCTCAACTGCATTCAGTTCTTCTGGACTCGTGATAAGCTCCATGCTGCAGGGGTTAGATAAGGGCCTACACCTGTGCAGAAGACTATTTAAAAGCTGTAGAGGGGGGTGGGCTTCAGCCCAGTATGTGAGAGCAGGCAGGGTGGGGGTGGTATCCCTAGGAGTGGCAGCTCTGGCTTGTCCCCATGCTCTCTGGCTCTGTGTTTTTGGTTCATGATGTTTACCTCATTGGAGCCATTGGACTGTCCCAGCAGGATTCTGCCTTCCCAGGTGAATGAGATCTTCTCTGCCAGGCAACGTGGCTTTACCCTCATGTTCAAAAGTAAGTAACTGGAGCTCTGGTCTCTGTCAGGGAAGGAATGTTCCAGAAATGTAGCCTTTCAAGGGGCTGGTGTGGGAATGGGAGGTAAGTGACTACAGGTGTCTGGGTCTCTTGAGGGTAGAACGAGGCATTAGGGGCAGTAAGTGCTCCTTAGCTGGTTTAGCAGGAAAGGAGTCCATTTCCTGGTCTCCACTCTGCAGGTCTGGTGGGTGAGGTGTTCTGAAGCTTTGTGGCTGATATCCTTAATATTCTGTGTGCAAGGATGCTCTAAAGTGGAGTGTGTATCTGGTAACCTGGGCAACTCAGTGTGTTAGGAGGCATGACAGGGTGAGGGGCTTATCCTAAGCTATGGTGGCTGGGATGATTGTCAGCCCCAGGGCCGGGGCTGTCCTTCTTGGCCTTAATCCAAGAGGTAGGTGATGGCAGAAGAGGAAGCTCTGTCCATCCCTGGCTGCTGTGAGTCCAGACCTGGCTTGGTGTGTGGGTGTACACGTGCTGGATCTGCCATGTATTCTGTGAGGCTGGGTGGATGGGGAGGAAGGAATTGACAGGGGGAGGGTTGAGTAAGCATCTTCCGTGGGATGTTCTGTGATGGCAGCCTTCTCAAGCATCCTCTCTTTTTCCTCCTGGGGTCCCAGATCCTATACAGTTACTGGCTTCTCCATTTTGAAGTATCCCCCCTTTGTGGGAATTTCCTTGATACAGCTGTGGGGCTGGGGGCCTGCTGCCCTCCATACAGCTAAGCTGGTTTTAGAGTTTGAGCATTGTTGGGGGCACCAAAAGATTCCTTCTAGGTTCTTTGCTCATTATCTTTCCATTCTATCAGTCAGAGGATCACCATTGAAGATGTTCACTAAGGTATTAGGGGGAACTGGTGCCCACCCTCACAGCAGCAGAGCAGGTGCCATCCCTGACGTTGCTGACACCAGCTTGAATGAGTGTGTCTGCATCAAGGCAAGTGAGATACAGAGCTGCTGGTTATGTCCTGTCTCCTTGCACATCCTGGTTGTGTCCTGGCTCCTTGCACAGCCTGCCCTGCCCCTCATTGCACTTGCCTCTCCTGCAGGAATCCTTTATTCCTGATGTGGAGCAGTTGGTCCTGGGTCGGAAGTCTGCTGTCCCTGGTAGATAGGGACTGACCAGGGTAAGCCTCAGTAGGGAAGCTCTATTATCTGCAAGATCACCAGGTGAAAGAACTTCAGAGCTGCCTGGGGGGAGTGTATTGTTTGCACCTGATTTCCAACTCCCCTTCCCTTCAGGGGACATCCCTGGCCCTGAACAGTGAGCTCCATCAGGCCCACTTAAGATATGCAACACATGGAAGCTTGTTGTCATCTGGGATGACATAATAATTGGAATGGCAATAAGTGCTCAGCTCTCTCCAAGCCTGTCTCCTCCTTTCTGGCCAAAGAAGCCATTGAAAGTGGCACTAATGAAATGTAATCTAATCAAATATGTCACATCTCCCCCCCCCCCCCCCCGTTGTGACCTTATCCTTTATCTCCTTTGTCCAAAAGAAACATCCGTTTCCTAAAGATGGGTCTGAAGCAGCCCTGGTCCACGAGCTTCTTGCCCGCACACCCTAGCCTAGTCTACTGACGCCCTTGGGTATATGGGGTGTGGCTAAGGTAGTACCCACCTTCCTCCCTTCCTGGGGAGAGAGGCTCCTCCCTGCTCCTGGCTTTTCTGGGTCTGTGGTCCATCAGGGTCAGGCTTTTCTTCTTGATGGTCCAGGATGATGAACACAATATGAATGTTTACTGTGTGAACACATCCCTGATAGAAGAGTGTGACTACTTTTGAGATGCCCTGGAGCCTCCCACCAGCTCCACAGTCACTCAGGTCTCGGGACCCTAGTAAGGGATGGGTTTACTCCTCACAGCGACCAGAACTCTTGGAGGGAGGTAAAATTCATTTTCTGTTTCTCAAAAGTACAGTAAGAAGGGTGGAATATGGGAGCAACCTGCCCTTGGACGATTGTTTTTGATGTGGGCAGAGGCCCCTCTAGTGCTCTTCTTACTGTCCCCATCACTGGGGGAGCTGGGCCCACTCTGTGTCAGGGTGTCTGGATATTTCTTTGTCCTATAACAGGTGTGCTGACCAGGCTGAGTTTCACTTTGAGGGTCAGTTAGGAGGGGAAGGAGGAGTTGGAATGAGTGTGTATGCTCTTGGCGTCAGGATAGAATGGTTGCTGGTCCTGCTTTGGATCCTTTCAAGCTATTTCCCTCTTCTCAGAGGGAGAAGCCTGCAGGCTGTCAGCTCCTCCCCACCTAACATTCCTGGCCTCTTTGGACTAAGTGAGGACTCTGTCCAAGGCAGCACTCTGCACAGGCCAGGCGTGGTGCAGGACACCAGGCCTTAGCTACTAGTGAGTGCTAGATGAGAGCCTGGGCACTGCTGGGTGTGGAGACTGACCCTGGGCACCAGGGAATTTTGACCTTACAGAAGAGTTAAGTCTCTCATTAGCATTTAAGAAACTTTCTGCCTAAAGATGGCTTAAGTTAGTTATTAGCTCTTTTGCTATTTTCAATCATTTTGATTAGTTTTGTGGGTCTCGTGTTGGATATCTCTCTTTAATGTCCTTGAGAGTCTGAATCAGAATGAATGGGCTGGATTTCAAGTCCTATTGTCAAGGATTCCAGAAAAGAGAAGCAACTCATGCTCTTTGAAATAAAGGTCTATTTAAAAGTTTACTTATAATTTCTGGTTTTAAGCTCTAAAACAGAGCTGCAAAAGTATAAGGAAATACTCCAGTAAAACTGTTAATGCAAAAATGACTTGTTAGATGTTGCTGCAGAGAGAAACTGAAAGTTGAAGACAACCCTCTGCATTTACTCAGGACCTTTATGATTGGTCATAAAACCCTAGAAATGGGGAGGAATACAGCAGTTAGATTTGGAAATAATCTTAAGATTGCTGCATCCAGTGTCTTCAGCAGATGTTCATGGTTCTCCCTGTTAGCCTGGGTCTGACGCAGCATAATTTATGTTGTTGATAATATGAAAGAATGGTGTTTGGGGTGGGGGCTGAGTTAGAACACAGAACAGTTCCTGGCTCCTATCTTCCCCAAGCTCTGTCTCAGTTTTGTGGTATTTTGTAAAGTGGATGTATTAACTTACAGTTTGCTAGGTTTTAGTACTTCTGCAACTGAAGTTCAATACGTTGATGGAAGCAGTTATTTTTTTTTATAGTTATTTCCCCAAGACAATTTTTTTTCTACTGTACAGCATGGTGACCCAGTTACACATACATGTACAGATTGTATTTTTGCACATTATCATGCTCCATTACAAGTGACTAGACATAGTTCCCAGTGCTACACTGCAGGATCTCATTGCTACTCCATTCCAAAGGCAATAGTTGGTATCTATTAACCCCAAGCTCCCAAACTACCCCACTCCCTCCCTCTCCCCCTTGGCAACCTTGAAGCAGTTTTCAAATGTAAAGAATAGCAGAGTATACAAATGAAAGGCCCACCTTCCACTTTGGACCCTAGACCCAAAGTCATTACCCTTGCCCTTGCCAGTCTTCTTACTTTGCATATGAATGTAGTTTTAAAAAAATCCTGTAGCTCCCAGGGGAGGAAGAAGGATGGTAGGGGAGGGAAGTATTGGGATTTTGGCATTAGCAGATGCAAATAATACAAATAATTATTAACAGATGCAAATAATACATATCTAGATTGTACATAGAATGTATAAACAAGGTCTTGCTGTACAGCACAGGGAACTATAATCAATATCCTGTGATAAACCACAATAGGAAAGAATGCATAACTGAGTCACTTTGTACAGCAGAAATTAACACAGCGTTGTAAATCAATTATACGCCAATTAAATTTTTAAAACTTAAAAAACCCTATAGCTCCTTAACAAGGTATTAGGAAATATTTCGATAATACAGTATTTTATTCGTAAACACTAGCTTTTATGTAGTATCTAAATAGTTCAATAATCCAGTTAACTGATGCCATTATTAGTAAATAGTTGAAGGATATTTAAAGTTACATGCTGTTACAATGAGATCAATTCCGAGTACATTTTTTCATGTTATAGGAGAATTTCTCTAGGGGGAAGTGCTAGACATAGAACAGCTAGTCAGAGATATGACTTGGTCTTACTGCACTACTGAGCTTCCTCCCCTTAAAGAGGACTGGATTGGTTTACGTTCTCCTGGGCTGTGTCTCCTTTCTCTCCCTGTCCCAATATACTGGGCAAGTTACTTTTTGTTCATCAGATTATTTCACTGCTTTAAGTTGCATCTTTAAAAATGAGGATTTGAATATGTCTTGTAGGATACTTGAACTCTTTACATTTCTCTCTCTTTTTTTTTTTTTTTGGCTTTTTAAGGGTTGTATTCATAGTATATGAAAGTTCCCAGGATGGAGGTTGAATCAGAGGTAGAGCTGCCAGCCTACACCACAGCCTCAGCAACACAAGATCTGAGCTGCCTCTGCCACCTACACCACAGCTCATAGCAACACTAGATCTGTAACCCACTGAATGGTCTTTAACCCACTGATCGAGGCCAGGGATCGAACCCGTGTCCTTGTGTATACCATGTAGGTTCATTACCACTGAGCCACAACGGGAACTCCTCTTTGGATTTCTTTATCATTTTTTCTTTTTTCTTATAGAAACTCTTAAACTGGAGTATGTTTGCCGCATGTTTACCTTTTGAAAGTTAACCTTTTCTATGTGGAGGTCTTATACAGACAAGCCCATCACTGCTTTTATTAATTCTGGGTTTCACTTTTGCTTAGCTTTCTATTTAAAAAGATCATACACATTCTGTACTTCCTAGTTCTTGTGTGTATAGTTATATCTACATGTTTCTTCCTCTTGAAATTTGTTTCTGATTGAGGAGAGGTGGATGTCTCCCACACCCACTGCTCTGTGAGGCATAAGTGGAAGTCTGCAAGGTTTCCACGAAAGCTCTTTTTTGGAGCTGAGGGGCTGAGCAAATGCAGGGTAGCAAAGATGGCAAAAGAGTCAAGGAGGAAAGCTGGAATGACCTGGGATTGTGTAGGGTAGAGTTCAGTAAGACTTTCTATAAAGGGCCAGAGAGCAACTATCTTAGGCTTTGTGGGCCATACCACTGGCTGCAACTACCCAAAACTGCTATTGGTGTGTGGAAGCAGCCACAGAGGAAATGCCAACAAATGAGCAGAGCTGTATTCCAACAACTTGACTCACAGGCACTAAAATTTGAATTTTATGGAATTTTCACTTGTCACAAAACATTTTTTAAGTTTTTTTTTTTTAATCATTTAATAAGACCATTCTTGGGGGAAAAAGTGTTTGCAAACCATATATGCAATAATGGGATAATATCCAAAATATGTAAGGAATTCATACAGCTCAAAACCAAAAACCCCACAACTAACCCAATTTTAAAATGGGCAAAAAATCTGAATAGACATATCTCCAAAGACATTCAAATGGCCGAAAATTACCATGTTCAAAGCCACTACTCACCATGTAAATGCAAATCATAGCCACAATGAGATCACCTCACACCTGTTAAGATGGCTGTTCTCAGATAGCAAGTCACAAGATAAACAAGTCTCAAGATAACACGTCTTTGTGAGGATGGGGAGAAGAGGGAGTCCTTATACATACACTGTTGGTGTGAATTTACACTGATGCAGCCATTGTGGAAAATACCATGGAAGTTCTCCAGAAAATTAAAAGTAGAACTACCGGATGGTAGTGGAATCCAACAATTCCACTTCTGGGTATATACCCAAAGGAAATGAAATCAGTATCTCAAAAGGATCCCTGCATTCCATTCTTCCTTGCAGCATTTTCATAGTATCTGAGATATGGAATCAACTTAAGTGTCTATCAAGTTATATATGTGTGTGTGTGTGTGTGTGTGTGTATATGAATATTAGTAAGCCTAATAAAGAACTGAATCCTGTCATTTGTGACAACAAGAATGAACTTGGAGATTATGCTAAGTGAAATAAGCTAGACAAAAATAAATGGTGATACCACTTCTACATGGAATCTAGCAAAATAAGTTGAACTTATTGAAAGAGTGAAAGGGTGTTTACCAAGGGTGAGGGAGTGGGGGAAACAGGGCCGAAGGGTACAAGCTTTAAGGTGAATATGTTCCAGAGACATTGTGTACTACATGGTGACTAACGTTAATAATGTATACTTGAAATTTTCTGAGTAGATATTAAGTATTTTTAACACACAAAATCAACTATATGGAGTGAAATATATATTAATTATCTTGATATTGGTAATTATTTCACAAGGATAACAAGCATCACATTGTATACCTTAAATGATATAGTTCTTTGTCAATTATATCTCAACAAAGCTGGAAAATAAATGAGAATAAAAAAAAAAACCCTAAAAAATACCATTCTTAATCTGTGAGCTATATAAAAACGGTGGTAGGAACTGGCCCATGCACCATAGTTTGCCAGCTTCTGCCTAGAGGATCATTGAGCAAGTGGGCCACTGTTAGTAACTCTCTCTCCTGGCGCATATGAGAAAATATAGCCCTATTTGTTTAGGCCACTGTTTGTTTTTTGGTTACTTGCAGTTAAATGCATTCTTACCTGATAAGGGTCTATTTTATTCCAAATAGCCAGTGTCCTGACCTTTTTATTAGCTATTAAAATGTTTCCCCAGTGACTTGAAACACTATTTTAATCATCTTTAAAGTGAGTCTTTTTCTTTCATTCCATTCCAATCCACTGATTGTTGTCCATTTTCACGTCACTACTGTCAACTTAATTCTATAGTTTTTTATGTAGTAGGATTCTGGGAGGATTTGCTCTACCTACTAAATTGTTTCTCTCATGAGTTTTATTTTATTTTTTTGGCTTTTTAGGGATGCACCCATGGTATATGGAAGTTCCCAGGCTAGGTGTTAAATCAGAGCCACAGCCGTTAGCCTATACCACAGCAATGCCAGATCTGTGCTGCATCTGTGACCTATAACACAGCTCATGACAACACCATATCCTTAACCCACTGAGTGAGGGCAGCAATTGAATCTGAGCCCTCATGGTTACTATTTGGGTTTGTTACTGCTAAGCCATGATGGGAACTCCTGGGCTTATGTCTACACTGATGGCATGGACTCAGTCCATATTATTCTTCCATTTCAGTATCTGAAACCATGTAGACTTGGAACATTGTTTTCTACCTAACTCTAAAGATCAAGCCAGAGTTCAGTATTTTCTGGTCCTTTGCAAAGTTCCACTGAGTAGCTCCTGTGTTTGAATTAGGTGGAGTTACATAGGAGTGAATCCCTTCTTAATGTCATCTAGAACAGCAAGATGGTATTTCGTGCCGTTAACTATTGGAAGGTGAATGGAATCTCAATGCTGAAAACAGTACGAGTGGTTTCAGTTTGTTTTCTAAATATCATGTCTTGGAGCAGTGAGCAAAGCAGGATGGAGATGCATATGTTTAATCAACATATATGGTCAGCTTCTAGAATTAAAAATAGAGGTAGTGGAGTTCCCATTGGGGCACAGTGGTTAACGAATCTGACTAGGAACCATGAGGTTGTGGGTTCAATCCCTGGCCTTGCTCAGTGGGTTAAGGATCCGGCGTTGCCGTGAGCTGTGGTGTAGGTCGCAGACATGGCTTAGATCTGGAGTTGCTGTGGCTGTGGTGTAGGCCGGCGGCTACAGCTCCAATTCAGCCCCTGGCCTGGGAACCTCCATATGCCGCGGGAGCGGCCCAAGAAATGGCAAAAAGACCAAAAAAAAAAAAAAAAAAGAGGTAGTAAGTGCTAAGGCCTGGGCAAGGGGTTGAAGCCTCATCCTCAGACCTTCTATTCCAACAGGGAAAATAGACTCCTGGTACCATGACATGCATCTAAGGACACATGCATGTGTGCTTTGAGACCACATCAGTAAAGATGCCCTGAACGACGAACAACCCTCAGACCAGGGGAAAAGGGGTAGGGTAGTGCGGTTTCCTGGCTGAACAAAGCAGCAAACACAATGGCCTCAAAAAGAAGAGAAAATAAGAACTGTGTTTAGATAACTGCAGAAAGCTTGGTGGAGCTGGAGCAGGGATTTGACGTAGAAGTTGAGGGAAGAGGGGTAGGCAGATAAACCCTTGGAACTGTTCCGAGCAGAGCCTGTGACATCATCTGCACTCAAACATATAATGCTCTTCATGAAAAGTTGTCTAAATCAGATGATATGAGATCGCTTCTCTAGAGTGACTTGTACTAAGAAACTTACTGGGACTATCTGTTACTGAGCACCTGTACCTATGACATAGCAATGTTATGCCTATGCAAATATCTTGCCCCCAAATATAGCAGTGCTGTATGTAAAAACTGCAAACTGGAAACTGCCCAAATGCCTCTCACCAGTAGGATAAATTATGGTATGTTCACACAGAGGAATATTTTGTAATGGTGCAAGGAAATATAACAGTCTGCAACAGGAGTGATGAATCCACAGACGTGATGTTGAGGCGGGAAAGCCAGACACAGAATAAGTACGTACTTGTATGATTCCATTTTCAGAGAAAACAGTCAAAACTAGCACAAACATTGTGTGATTCCACTTATATGAGGTACCTAGAATAGTCAAATTCACAGACAAAAAAGATATACTGGTGGTTGACAAGACCTGGGGGAGGAAATAGGGAAAGTGTTGCAGTTGCAGTTTGGGATTAAGAGTTCTGGAGATGAGCTCTGGAAATGAGTGCTGGTGATGGTAACAATTATAAAAATAAATTTAAGGAGTTCCTGTTGTGGCTCAGAGAAAACAAATCTGACTAGCATCCATGAGGACGTAGTTTCAATCCCTGGCCTTGCTCTGAGGGTTAAGGATCTGGTGTTGCCGTGGCTGTGGTGTAGGCCAGTGGCTACAGCTCTGATTTGACCCTTGGCTTAGGAACCTCCATATGCTGCAGGTGCAGCCCTAAAATAGCCCAAAAAAATTTTTTTAAAGGCAAAACTGACATTGTTAAGATAGTGGTGGTTATTAGCTGGTAGGTGGGGCAGCAGTGGTTGGAGGGGAATGCTTCAGAGCAGGGGGTCCCCAGAGGATGCTCAGTTGGTGAAAACATATCAAGAGGCATCTTACCTGCACTTCTGTCTGAATGTTACACTTTGGTACAAAGTTATCTTGGAAGAGAAAAAGAAACAGGAAATATTTAAATGAATTAATAGGTGACACACTCTTGGAAAGCCATGTGTAAGGCACTCTTCCACTCATTTAACCTTCTTATGATGTGCTGAGGTAGGGGCTATTTCATAAGAGGAAGCAGAAGAACAGTGGGTTATTGAGAGAGTAGTTGTATGTAGGTGTGTAGTGGTAGAATTCAATATCTCAGATCATTGGGTACATTTTTGAGGTACATTCCCTTGCCTACTCAGTTTAAAGGTTTTCAGTGTTTTGAATAGAACTTCAAATTCTTAAAAAATAGGACCCATGTCAGAGTTCCTGTCATGGCTCAGCAGTTAACAAAGCCAACTAGTATCCATGAGGACTTGGGTTTGATCCCTAGCCTCGCTCAGTTGGTTAAGGATCTGGCATTGCTATGGCTGCAGTATAGGCTGGTTTCTACAGCTCCGATTTGACCCCTAGCCTGGGAACCTCCATATGTTGTAGGAGCAGCACCCCCCCCCCAAAAAAAAAACCCCACAAACAACAACAAAGCAAAAATTAGGACCGGTGTTAAAGTGTGTGTTTCTCAACCAGAAGAAGAAAAATTCTCAAGTGTAATCAAACTTTCTCATTCATGTTAACTTCAGGAAAAGCTGGCATTATAGGTTGGATGCTACCTCTGCATTGTTCAAAACCAATCATGGCTATTTTTTATCTCTTAAGTGAATTTCCAAAAGAGAATTTGTAATACTTAGGAAAGCACCCCGAGTGTCCAGCAGATGAATGGCTAAAGATATGGGATATACATATACACAGTGGAACATTACTCAGCCATAAGTATTGAAATCTTATCATTTGTGACACCTTGGATAGATCTAAATGGTGTTGTGCTAAGAGAAATTAAGTCATACAGAAAAAAAGAAATACCATATGATTTTCACTTATAGAACCTAAAAGATAAAACAAATGAACAAACTTAACAATAGAAACAGAGGCATAGGTACAGAGAACAAACCCATGGTTGCTGGAGGGTGGGGAGGGGGATGAATGAAATAGGTGAGGAAGATTGAGGTACAAAGTTGCAAAATAAATGAGTCATGAGTGTGAAATGTAAATTGTGGGGAAAATTATTCAAAAACTGTGTACTATCTTTGTATGGTGATGGTTGGGGATTAGATTTATCATGGTGATCATTTTCTAGTATGAGAATATCAAGTTACTATGTTTATATGCAAATTTAATTAAGTCAATTATACTTCAATTAAAGTTCACAATACCTCAGAATTTTTAGGGATCACACTAGGAATTTGAAAGGAAATTTCAGTGTCTCAAAGCATTTCACAGACCTTTGGGATAAAGTATATCTTAAAAATGCATACAGTGTACCACTTTCTCTTAAAATATGGTCTTCATTCTTTGTCCTTATTTTATAGGGAAAAGAGACATAAAACTTCTGGGTCCTAGTCTCTGTGTTCACTCCTTTATTTTCTTTTTCTTTTCTTTTTTTTTTTTTTTTTGTCTTTTTGCTATTTTTTTGGGCCCCTCCAGCGGCATATGGAGATTCCCAGGCTAGGGGTCCAATCGGAGCTGTAGCCACCGGCCTACGCCAGAGCCACAGCAACGCGGGACCCGAGCCGCGTCTGCAACCTACACCACAGTTCACGGCAACGCTGGATCGTTAACCCACTGAGCAAGGGCAGGGACGGAACCCGCAACCTCATGGTTCCTAGTCGGATTCGTTAACCACTGCGCCACGATGGGAACTCCCACTCCTTTATTTTCATATTTGTTCCTCTAAAGCACATTTGTCCTTCCCTGCTTCGTTTTATTGAGCTTTGCAACAAGAGCCCGTCCACCTTCAGCCACAGCCACGTCCAGTTATCTCCAGTTGGCTGGTCAGAACTCAGAGCAGCCATGGGTGGCATCCTGCTGCAGGACAGAGAGCCATGTGCCTCTGGCAGGCTGCTCTGGCCCCTGTTCTTGCCACACCCCATCAGACTTTTTGAGACACCATCTTGCCTAAGGGATTGGGCCTGGTTAAAATTGTTGAGAACGCTCTTAGAGAATGGTTATCTGAGGAGGTTGGGAAAGAAGGAGAGTCAACTTGGAAAAGATAAAGGAAAACAGTACAGGAAGTGGGGGAAGTGATGGGGGCAGAGGTTAGTTCTTATCACAGCCAAACTGGAGCATCTTGCTCTGTATCATCTAAAATATCTCCTTCCACCAGCACTTTACAGGATGTCTGCTGGTAACTGCCACTTATTTCACAATCCTGAACTCAAGGGTGCCCATGAGAGAACAGTATCCATTGAAAAGGCTCCCACATGAAGTCCATTGTGCTCTCCCCTAATTTTAGCTTGAATCCACGCACACTGACATAGTTTAAATGGGAGATCTGTGTACAAGCTCACTCACTGCAGACAAGCCCTTCTCCTGCTATGTGGAAACCTCCCATTTCCCTTCCCCACTGTGTCTTTGGTCAACAGTTATAAACTCTCTCAGACAGCTGGTTGTGTATTAAAAAGTCTATTTATATCAGTCAACGGACAACTGCGTGTTTATGGGGAATCGTGGCAATTTTTGCTTAGGAAGGACAATTGGGGTATTTCTTCTGTAGCAGAGCGGGTTTGGCTGCTGGACACTGCAGACATTGCCTCACTTGTCTTCTTACATTCTGTGGACTGAGGTTACCCTGGGTGCTAATGGTGAATTCAGACCCAGCACAGACTGCTGGTTCTTCAGTCAGGTTCTTGGGGGCTGGACAATGGAAAACATGAAACAATAATACTTTGTGAGGAACAAAGAAGTACATAAGTACCCATAGCTTAGAGGAACAGCACACTCAAAATCTGTGCTAGAACTCATGAAACTGTGGGTTTTTTCCTGCTCTTATGACTCTACTTAAAATATGACCATATGATAACTTGTTAGCATTCAAAAAACCTTTCTAGGAGTTCCCTCGTGGCACAGTGGTTAACGAATCTGACTAGGGACCATGAGGTTGTGGGTTTGATCCCTGGCCTTGTTCATGGGTTAAGGATCCGGCGTTGCCGTGAGCTGTGGTGTAGGTCGCAGACGCGGCTTGGATCCCGTGTTGCTGTGGCTCTGGTATAGGGCGGTGGCTATAGAGCCGATTAGACCCCTAGCCTGGGGAACCTCCATATGGTGAGGGAAGCAGCCCTAGAAAAGGTAAAGAGACGAAAACAAAACAAAACAAAAAAAAACCCCTTTCTATTCTGGGCATCTCAAGGTGCTTTTTTTTTTTTTTTTAAATTTCAGAAAGTTTAAAAATTAGAACATAACACAATGAAAATCTACTGGCCATGAGTGGGCAATGAAATAAACATCTTAATAGAAAAAAATTTGTTTGGATTCCTAGAGAATGTCTTGCATAATGTTTTTCTACCAATGGTAACATTGATGTGCTGGCTTTCTCCTTTCCCTGTTTTAAAAAATAATGGAATGGGTAATGACATTTATTTATTTGTTTTATTTATTTATTTTTTGCTTTTTAGGGCCACACCTATGGTATATGGAAGTTCCCAGGCTAGGGATCTAATTGGAGCTGCAGCTGCTGGCTGGATCCGAACTGCGTCTGCAACTTACACAACAGCTCACAGCAACGCTGGATCCTTAACCCACTGAGCAAGGCCAGGGATCAAACCCACATCCTCATGGATCCTGGTTGGGTTCGTTACCACTGAGCCATGACAGGAACTGCCAGGTAATGATATTTAAAATAGAGTGTATTTGGTTTTTATTATGAGAAATAAGACAGGAAAATTAAAATAGGAGTTCCTGTGGTGGCTCAGCAGATTAAGAACTCGACATAATGTCCCTGAGGAGGCAGGTTTAATCCCTGACCTAGCTCAGTGGTCTAAGGATCTGGCATTACTGGAAGCTGCTGGGTAGATTGCAGATGTGGTTCAAATCCAATGTTACTGTGGCTATGGCATAGACCTCAGCTGCAGCTCTGATTTGACCCCAACCTAGGAACTTCCATATGCCACAGGTGAGGCTGTAAGAAGAAGGAAAAAAACACAAAAAACTATAGCCTCACTGATCAGATTACACTTAATATGTTAAAAAGAACACTAGTACATGGTTAGAAAGCTCAACTGAGTAGCTTTACAATGAACATGAAATGAAAACTAAACACAAATATTATTTGTGAATATCAGTTCAGGAAAGAAAAGTATCTACATACATCTCTGTGTCCATAGAAGAGTCTTTTTGTTTGTTTGTTTGTTTTTGTTTTTGTTTTTTTTTTTTGCCATTTCTTGGCCCGCTTCCCTTAGCATATGGAGGTTCCCCAGGCTAGGGGTCGAATTGGAGCTGTAGCCACCAGCCTACGCCAGAGCCACAGCAATGCGGGATCCAAGCCGCGTCTTCGACCTATACCACAGCTCAGGGCAACACCAGATCCTTAACCCACTGAGCAAGGCCAGGGATCAAACCCACAACCTCATGGTCCCTAGTCGGATTCGTTAACCACTGTGCCACGACGGGAACTCCAGAGGAGTCTTTAAAAATGTATTTAAATAGTGCAACAACCTGATCCACCTCTTGGTTGACTTACTCTGATTCCAATTTATTCCACATTATCTGTAAAACAGCACATCTCCTGTATTTTATTGTGCCTTCTCCAGAAGATGCTAATGATTACAACAAATATGATTTTATGAGTAGACTTTTAAAGTTAATAAGGACTTAGATAATTTGTAAACTAGGACTTTCAGAATTCTCAGTTTGTTTTTTAATCAGTAAGTTATCCCTAAGTGACGACTTATCCAAGTTTAAAGGCTTGTGCTGGATTTAGTTACTTTTTGAAGCATTGTTTAACCCTTGTTTTTCTCTGTACTTTCTTAAAGGGTAGTTTGGAAAAGAAGCAGCCTTGTGTTGCTAGAACAACTTGTTCTTAATTCTGTACTAATCTGAGACTGCTTTCCAGAAACAGTGGGATAAAGCCAGTTCATTCTGCTCAGTAAGGTCTCTTTGAGATTTGGTTCTTGGGCCTTTTTCTTTCAGCCTCAACTGCAGCAAAAAGGTAAATTAATAATGAGGTGCAGGTGAATCAAGCCAAGGCCATTTCAAGAGAAGCCTGTATAGCATTCTTGTGGTTTCAGTTTTTACAGTCTGCCTAAAGTCTTGGCCTCTTCTGGGATGCATAACTGCAGAACCTTCTGCAGAGGCTGGAATTGGTTTCAGGTTGTTCAGACAAGATCATCAGTCTTACTTGTGATTCCCACCAGAGGTGGACCTAAAAGTTGAGCTATTGAGGGCTTTCCTTGTGACCACATAGATGTTAAGCTGCCAGAGATAGGAAGAGAGAACAGTCAATTCATCCCAAATAAAAGCCCCTTTCTGTGGGTTTAATCAGAAAAAAGTAGTAAAGTTTTACATTGACTGATGCCTCTCTGAGCTATTTGAGGTGGAGATAAATAAAGTGGGAAGATGAAGACTTAAGTAGGTCAAAAGAAGTATTTTCAGAATTGCACTCCATATGTGAATATAGAACATGCTGGAGGGAGTCGTCAATAGAAACAACAGTGGTACATCATTTAAAGCAGAGAAACCTAGATTTATTAGTTTGGGGCTGTATTTTAATATGGTTTTACTGGGGAACAAATCGGTGTGTTTTTTCCCTTCTAGCAGTTTAAAAAGTCGGAGAGTGTTAAGAACTGAACACTCTTTTAACAGTAAGATCCATGTAATTAGTCTCCCACAGACTATGTAATATAACTTTGAGAGAAGGGAAACTATAGCTCTTCAGGATCAGCCAGCCCCCAAGATACAGAATGATCCTCTCTCCAGAAGAACACACTTCTATGAAGCCAGCAAAATTTCTGCCAGATAATTTTGGGAGCAAGAGGGGTTTGACAGACCTAACTTTCTTTCTTATTAAAAAATCAATGATGGGGTAGGTTCCTAGGAATGATGAATGGTGATTTTGAGCATTCTTTTTAAAATTTTTTTACTTTTCATTGTTGAAACCACACAGAGAGTTGTTCCCCAAGCACACTGAAACAAAGAAATAGAACATGCTATCACCAGAACCTTCTGGGAAATTTTGAAAGGGTGGGGGTGGAGAGGAGAGGTGGATTTTTCAGGGAAGCGACTTATGGTCACTTTTGGCAGAGCAGAGAATCAATGAGGGAGAGGGCAGAGCAAACCTAGGACAAAAGCTGTAGGTGCTGCTGGATGGAAAAGCTCTGGGGAGGTGAGGGGATGGGGAAACTATTGGAGGGTCCCTTTGGAAGCAGGAAAGTACCCTGGCACCCTTGGGGGCAGTTCTTCTCTGTGCTGGCTCAGCTGGGCCAAGGTGAGCCTAGGGCCACTAGGATGTAATGTATTAGAATCTCCATAGAGACTATTGCTCTACAGCTATGTCCACTTATCCATAAGGGGTGCATTCCAAGACTCCCACAGATGCCCAAAGCTGTGGGTAGTACCGAACCCTATGCCCACTATGTCTTTTCATATACATGCACATCTGTGGAAAAGTTTGATTTATAAATTAGGCACAGTAAGAGACTATCTGAGTTGCCAGCACCATTACTCTTGTGCAGTGGGGCTATTACTAATAAAATATTACTTGAACTCAAGCGCTGCAGTCCTGCAAGAGCTGATCTGATCACCAGGATGGCCATAGAAAGGATACTCTAGACAAGGCATGACTCACATCCCCGGCGGGAGAGTGCAAGATTTCATCACGCTACTCAGAACAGCGTGAAATTGAAAACTTATGAATTGTTTATTTCTAGAGTTTTCCATTTAATATTCTAGGATCATGGTTGACTGGGGGAAACCGTGGAAAATGGGGGCTATTTATAATCCTCTTTAGGTAATTTTAATATGTAGCCATGAAATCAGCTTCTGCCCAGAGAAAAAAAAATATATGTGGCCTGTGAGGGAGTGACTATTCCAGAAAAGATCTTGTGAATTCCAGCATGAAACCCTCTTAGGTAGTAACCTTGGGTAATACTGCCGCTAATGCCTACTTCATGGAATTTGCTGGGCAGGTTATCCTGTGGTTGAGTTCAGAGGTTTGGAATCAAACATGCTGTGTCCAAACCCTGGGTCACCCATTGACCAGGTGTATGTCCTTAGGTAATGTGCTTGATTTCTTTAAGCCTCAGTTTCACCATTTGTAGAATGGATGTAATAATATGTAACGGAGGACTTAGTTCTATATCTTTGCTGAGCATGCTGCTTGGCATATGGAAAGCATGCAAAAGTTGTAGCTGCCCTTTTTTACCTGCCTTCCTCCTCTTGCTGTTGTTGTTATTTTTAAAGCTTAACAAAATGCGTAAAAACCTATATGTTAACCTTTCTTCCCATTTCCAAACACTTTGTTAATGCTCCTCATATGATACTCACAGACTGTGGAACATTATTTTATTACAGTGTGTGTACTATAAAATAATACATTACATAAAATGCCCATGGCCTGCTGACTTTTTTTTTTTTTGACTAAGTTAAAATCTTTCATCATGAAGTGGGCAGAATATGCACAATGACTAAATGCTGGTTGTCTGGATGGGATTCAAGTCAAATGTGACAATACTTTCTAGAAAATAATAATGACATCACCACCACCTAGATATTAACTGAATGTGCTAAGAATATCACATGGATTGCCCAATTCAACACAGTATCCCTTTGAGCTCATTAATAGAAGGGCCTCTGTTTTTTGATAAGAAAATGGAAGTTTATAGAAATTGTCATTTGTCCAAGGTCACAGAGCTAGTGTGAGGTGGAGGAGGAGGAATTCTAACTCAGGCAGGCTCACTGGGCAGGGCTCTGTCTCTAACCTCTATGCTTAACAGGCCCCACTGGCTATAGCTGAGTGTCATGGTCAAGGTCCTCCAAGGCAGACCTGCCACCATAAGGGAAAAGGGAACACCAAGAAGCTTTTTCCTCCAAGTTGCTAAACAATAACTTTCCTCATACGTGGGTTGCTGTTAATGGCATAATTTTTACACTGTTATTTTGGAACATGTTATGTATGTTCCAGTGTTTATACTGTTTGTGGCTATCTGCATATCTCTGTGAACTCGTATATAAGAGGAAGGTTAAAAGGCAATGAGATGTTATCAGAAAAATTGTGTCAACTTTAGTTTTTAATATTTTCTTCTGATTATAAAATAGGCATAAAAATCAGAATAACAGATTGTATGGTATCTCGGCTATTCCGAAATGTGCATTTACACATGGAGATCTACAGAGGAAAATACATCCTAAATGGGAACACCAAAATATTGACAGTAGTTATCTCTCTAAAGCACACCTGGGTTGACTATTGCTTTACCTTTGTGACCTTCAGTATTGCCCGATTTTTTTCTTTCTTATGGTGGTCATGCATGACTTTTATAATCAGAAAGATCAAAATATATGTCCACTATGGAAAACTTGGAAAAACCCAGAGAAGTATAAAGAATAAAATAACAGCGATCCTATTCCCAACAGTTAAAAATGCTGACTTTTTGGCAAATTTTCTTTCAATTTCATCTCTATACATTGATATCTTGTGTGATCATACAGTATTTACTATTTGGGGAACTCAATTTCTTTTCTTTCCCTTTTTTTTGTGTCTTTTTGCTATTTCTTTGGGCCGCTCCCGCGGCATATGGAGGTTCCCAGGCTAGGGGTCCAATCGGAGCTGTAGCCACCGGCCTACGCCAGAGCCACAGCAACGCGAGATCCGAGCCGCGTCTGCAACCTATACCACAGCTCATGGCAACACCGGATCCTTAACCCACTGAGCAAGGGCAGGGACCGAACCCACAACCTCATGGTTCCTAGTCGGGTTCGTTAACCACTGCGCCACAACAGGAACTCCCCCCCCTTTTTTTGGTTAATATATTGTAAGCATTTTGTGACAGTAAATACATCTGTCAGGGAATTCTCTTGTGGCACGGCAGCTTAAGGATCTGGTATTGGCACTGCAGTGGCTGAGGTTGCTGCTGTGGCCCACACTTGATTCTCGGACTGGGAACTTTTGTATGATGAAGCATAGCAAAAAATAAATAAACTTTTCAGGCGTTATTTAAATGGCTACACAGTTGGTCATCTATACAGTTTAATCTTTTTTTCCTATTGTTTTATAGTGATCACCAATGATGTAGTAAACATCTTCCTTCATGAAATTGGTCCATATTGCAGAATGTTCCCTACATTCCTGGAATTACTGGGTTAAAGTGAATGATCATAACTTGGTTATCGATTGCTATGTGACAAACTGATCCCCAAAGGAGAAGGTTAAAATAATGTACTGTTATTCACAATTCCGTGGGTGGTTGAATGGTCTGCACTTGGCCATTCCTGTGCTGTTGTTTGGGACCTCATATAGTCAAGTGGAAGCTGGGGCCCGAGGGCATCGGAAGGCTTCCCCATCCTGGAAGTTCTCAGGCTCCTCCTCACGCAACGTCTGCTGCCTCCGTGCTCCTCCGCGCCTCTGTGCTCCTCTCTCTAGTGAAGGGGAAGCTGTCAGACTCTTCCAGGCCAGAGCCCAAAGCACGATGTCCCTTCTGTTCGACCCTATTGTTCGGAGGAATCCCAGGCCAGCCAAGGTTCCCCCTCCCAGTAGAGAAGCACAGGAGGCAAAGGTAGGAATTGGTGGCAGCCATTTCTCGAGTCATGTTACCACCGACCATTGTGGAAAATGTAAAGTTCAGTGTGGTGCGGTTTTAAACGTGTGAAGGGGCTGAATGCTTGCAGCATGCCACAGGAAGAACTTTCTGTCAGAAAGACATCTTGCTGAGGCCCCTTGAAGGAGAATGAAGAGGGGAAGCAGGCCTATTAGGACTGGCTCTGGGTGCTGGGGTGCAGTTCTAATGAGGGGAGTTACTGGTGAATGCCTGGGGCAAACCCTGAACTTTCCCCTTCCCTGAGGTTCGGTTCGGCTTGAGCTGTCCCTGGCGAGGCCAGGCCTCTGGGGCCAAACCGCAGCTTGGGCAGAGGTGCCAGGGGAGAGGGTGTGGGGACTGCAGGCAGGGCGTGTTCTGGGGCAGCCCTGGGGCACTCAGGTGAGCCGGGCTGGGAAGGGTGTTGAGATAGTGAGGGCTGTCTGGGGAAGGAAGCAGAGGCACAGGACAAGATAACTAGATAGTGATCTCAACTCTGGCCTGAAGGTAACAGTATATCCACAGTGCTTGTTGGCGCTGGGCACATGGCAGCTAGCATAGTCTTTCTAGAAAGGCTTGTGGTCTTGCTGGGGTGTGAACCCTCCACCCAATGACCAGAAATCTAGCATTCGGCCCCAGTGGAAACTCCACCACGGAGTACTGTGAGACTCTGAGATACTTAAGGAACAGGAAAAATGAGGACACTCATTTTTTTTTTCACTTTCCTCAATGACTCTGCCTCTTTCATTCCACTCTGGACTCCCTCCTCCCCACCCACCCATGCCCATGGTGAGAAGCCATCCTTCCACCCTAAGCTGTCCCCAACTGCCACACAACCAGGCAGGGGACAATAGGTTAGGAGTGTGGCTTCTGGAGCTCAGGTCCAAAGTCTGGTGCCACGACTTACTAGCTGTGACTTCCGGTAACTTGTGCAGCTTCTCTGCACCAGGGCTCCCTCATCTGTAAAAGGGGATTAAAAATGGTCTCTCATTTAGTCATAGTGAGGATTGAATGAATTGACTCATGTGGTTTCTTAAAACTTCCAGCCAGCAGGCACACAGTAAACACAGAGCATTAGTTATTTTTACTTTTGTTATCACTTTTTTCCCCGCAGCTCCTTTAAATTTTGAGTTTAAACATTTATTTTTTTAGAGCAGTTTTATGTTCACAGCAAAACTGAGCAGAAGGAACAGAGATTTCTTTTACGACTCCTGTCCCCAAGAATGTATAGCTCCCTCCCTCACTACCAATACCTCCCACCAGCATGTTGTACATGTGTTACCTATTACCCAGAGTCCATAGTTTACATTAGGGTTCAAGCTTGGTGTTGTACAGTCTGTGGGTTTTATCAAATGTGTAATCCAGTATCATATGTCTTAGTTTTACTGCTTTAGAATCCTCTGTCCTCCGTGTGTGTCATTTTCAATTGAAGTGTGCCTCAAATTGTCGATAATAAGACATTTCTTTTTTTCCTTTTTCTTTTTTTGACTATACCTGCAGCATATGGAAGTCCCTGGACTAGGGATCAAATCCCAGCCGCAGCTGTGACCTGTACCAGCAGCAGTAGCAGCGCCAGATCCTTAATCCACTGCACTGGGCTGGGGACCAAACCCACACTGCCGCAGAGACAATGTGGAATCTTTAACCTGCTGAGCCACAGTAGGAACTTGAATAAGGTATTTCTCAGGTATGCTTTGTTTCCTCTTCCAAATTAACTAAAACCGAGATAGTTAGTATGACCTGTACAATTTTACTTGCTCCACACAGCACCATGTTATCTGTGGCAGGAGGCCCTGAATTTTCTGGTAAGTGTTCACTTGGGTAGTTAAGGGCACAGACTCTGGGGCCAGATGTATGAGTTCAAATCTTGATTCCTCCCTTCCCTGCTGTGCGAACTGGAGCAAGTTACTGCCCTGGACCTGCCTTGCCTCGTCTGTAAAATGGGTCTGATGACGGTAACATGCTTATTGAGATTTGTGAGGATTGTCAGAGTTAATACATGTAAAGTGCCTGGACGGTGATTGGCAAGTAATATATGCTCATAAGCATTTGTTCTTATTTGTCACACACTAAAGCTTTTTAGGACACTCAGGATCAGCCTAGAAGTTTCTGTTCCAATTCAGCATTGTTGAGGGTCTATGTGTGCCCTGCCTTTTTTTTTACTGTCACACCCGCATGCTGGCCTGAAGAAGGACAATTCTGACAAAAGGAGCTACATTTTCAATTTCTGTACAAATCTAGCTTGAAGCTTCTGCTACCTTTTGAACTAAAACTCTGTTGGAGTCTTATAAACATGCCAAGAGGTAGTTAAAAAGGTAAGACTTCATTATATGCTAAATGTAAAGGGGCAATAGTCTTGCTCCCTTGGTCTTCCTTTCACCTTTTAATTGCACCAGCAAAATATAACAAGCGAGACTGGAGTGAGAGATAAGCCATTGCTGAGAGTGTCTGGTTGGAGGTGGTCCAGGCAGGTCTTGACACCATATATCCCAGTACATCTTGGTACAAAGTATGAGAATATGCATGATTGGAGGATATCGCCTTCCAGCCACAGCGCCTCTCACTACACTCTTTATGATTAGAGAACTGTGCAGCCTTGTGACTTCTTCCAGTCAAAGTCACGCCCAAAGTTAATTCCAAATCTAAACCTCTTTAGTCATTATTATGCTTCTCTTACCCGAGTGTCCCTTAAAGTTCCTAAATTGAGAAGGGTTATTTGGTCAGTATAAAAGTCTCAAAACAAAATGCTATTTTGCAGGAAATGGCTGATGTGTCTTATACAAAGTGGACTTCATTTTACAAACATTTTTGAGCAGATACTGGGCTCCAGGCCCTGGGGTAGGTGCTGAGGAGATAGTGGTGAGCAGGTCAGGGAAGTTTCTCTCCTCATGGAGGTTCCAGTCTGGGTGAGAGTCAAAGACTGGCTTGGGAATCAGTAATATCCAGTGCCTCAACTGAGAGAGAAAACAAAAGCCCCATACCTTTTGTCTTTTTGGAAAGATCCAGGATCTTTTCCTGTGATTCCAGGTGAACTCTCAACCGGGAGTGTCTAATCAGTTCTCTTTTCCTTCCTCTTCTCTTCCCTAACACTGGCTTCCTGTTCCTCTGGGGAAGTGCTTTTGACTGGTGAATATATTAATATGCATAGTTAAAAGAAACAGAAAAAAACTGTTTTGTATATTTCCTCTACATAATGTGTTACTGTTCAGAGTTCTTGACCTCCTTAATCAATAGAAATTGATAAGAGGCCAGACAGGAATATTCAGGCAAGGTTTTATTGAGGCTTCTGCTGCAGCAGCAGGGAGTGAAAACAAACATCAAGTTTCTTGGTTTGCTCACTCCTTGGGGGGAGGGAGGACAGTTGGTTCTTTCTATGGAGTAAGGGCAGGGGCGGGTCCAGAGGTTGGGCCAGAGGGGTGGCTTAGGTGGTTTGCCCACTTCCTTGGTGGTGGGTGTAGGGGGCGTGCATAGTACTCTCCTTTTCCTTCTGACACCCTGCTTTTGCTCTTGGCTCTTCAGAAGTGGCACTTGGGGTTTTAGAGGTTTTTTGTATCTTCTTATCCATAATTTTCCCCAGTTGCACATGTACACAGTTCTTTTTTATCCCTTATAGTTTCTTTGTATTTTATTGCTCAAGGAGATGTTTGTCCAGGGGCAAGCACCACAGTCACTGCAGCAAAGGGTCTCAGATCCCAGCCTGTCTTATATAGTTGATTATAAATGGTTGGCTCATGTGGTTATGGAGGCGGAGAAGTCCCAGGGGTGGCAGTTGGCAAGCCTGGAGACTCAGGAGAGCTGATTGTATTTCAGTCTGAGATCAAAGTCTTAAGAACTAGGAAAGCCAATTGTGTGAGTTCCAATCTGAGTCTGAAGGCAGGAAAAGACCAATGTCCCAGCTTGAAGAAGTTCAGGCAGAAGGAAATTTCTCTTATTTGCCTTCTTATTCTATCAAGGTCTTCCATGGACTGGACAAGGCACACCCAAATTGGGGTAGGCAGCCTGCTTTACTCAGTCTCCAGATTCAGATGTTAATCTCATTCAGAAACACCCTCACAGACACATACTCAGATATACCCAGAGTATCATTGAACCAAGTATCTGGGCACCCCATGGCCTAGTAAGTTGACATATCAAATTGACCATCAGTGGAACTTAGGCCACATGCCCAAATCCTAGCTGCAAAGGAGGCTGGGAAAACAGCATCTGGCCTTTTAAACTTACACAATGAGAGATTTCCACTGGGATCCTGGGTGACTGAAAAGAATGGCGAAAGTGTCCTTCCGCTAGAACCCAGGTTTCCTGATTCCAAGCTTTCTTCACTATGTCATGGTTGCCACATGTTTTTCCCCCTTTTCTTTCAAAAAACAAGCTGGTCGGGTGAGAGAGCACTGAGAATTCCATTCTTTAGAATGTATTTAATTATTTCTACACTGGAGCAAATGCCTTGGCTTGATGTTTTTTCATGGGAATTCAAGCCCCATTCTCTTTGGCAGAAAGTCCTAACTATTTTTGGAAGTTGGAAAAAAATTCAGAGAATCTGGTTCACTTTTGGTCATGTACAGTAATGTTATTTTTATGTATCTAGGACAGTGACATGGTCAATGTTTATTTTTGATTGGCTTTCTGGGGACACAAGGGTGGGCTAAGAGGTCGGGAACATGGGAGGACAGTCCACTCACAGTTAGCCGGAACCTTGTGCTGGTGGAATCCTCACTCACTAGCAAAAGCCCTCCCTCCCTGAGTGCTTGAGATTGCTCCCTCAGAGCCTACCAGGCCTCTCTTTGGTCTTCTTTTCCTTTCAGCTTGGTCTGGAATGTTCTCTAAGATTTGGTGCAAAGTGTCCTAGAATTGGGACCCCAGCATTTGAGTTGTAGTTCTGCCATTTAATCACTCTGGGCATTGAGCAAGTTACTTACTCAGAGTCTCAGTTTCTTTATCTGTGAAACCAGACTATTGGATTAGATAATCCACAGTCAGGGTACTTTGGCTAAGAATCAAAATATCCAAGTATAGGAGTACCTGCTGTAGAGCAGTGAGTTAAGAATCTGACTGCAGTGGGGTGGGGCGCTGTGGAGGTGTGAGTTTGATCCCCAGCCAGGCACAGTTGCTGCAGCTGTGGCTCAGATTCAGTCCCTGGCCCAGGAACTTCCATATACCATGGATGTGGCCATTAAAAAAAAAAATCCAAGTATAAAAATGACTTTAAAAATAAAGAAGTTAAAAAAAATCTTTTTTTGCCTTTTAGGGCTGCACCCATGGCATATGGAGGTTCCCAGGCTAGGGGATGAATTGGAGCTGTAGCTGCCAGCCTGGTCCACAGCCACAGTGAGGCCAGATCCAAGCAGCATCTGCGACCCACACCACAGCTCACAGCAATGAGGGATCGTTAACCTAATGAGCAAGGCCAGGGATAGAACCTACATCCTCATAGCTGCTAGTCAGGTTTGTTTCCTCCAAGCCACAATGAGAACTCCAAAAATAACTCCATATAATGTTAAAATCAAAATTCTGGATTTAAGGTTATTTCATGGATTGGTTCAACAACTCAATGAGATATTAAAAAACATGGGCTCTTTGTCTTACTGCACTGTCAACTTTAGCATGATATTTCTCCTGACAGTTGTATGTGGCTGCCAAAGTCCTAAGTCTCAAGAGTCCATCAGATCGAAGAAGAGAAGTTGGGGTATTATTTCCTTGTGAGTCTTTTTATCAGGGAGGAAACCTTTCTTCAAAGACTCTAGCAGACTTCTTAGGTCCCATGCATAGTTTCTAAGGAAGATGTGGAAAAGACTTGCAGAATCCTTTCTAGTCCAAGTATTCTGTGATTCTCTGGTTGACAGTCTTCATTAGCAAATACAAGGATCAGGCTTTGACACCGGCTCTCGAGTGTTGGGTTTTGCGTGACTTTGGAAAGATAAAGAACAGTGACCTCTTCCTATGAAAGGCACATGGAGTGGATCATGGCAATACTCTTCAGAACATTTTTTTGTGGGGGAAATAATGAACTGTCTGTTTCTGGGAGTAATTTCTTTAAATACAGAAACATCATATACTTGATATATGCTTCCTATAAAGTTTGTATTTTGGCCTAATTTCTTTCAATATTGCACCCTAGTGGCAGGGTTGAAAGTATCCCATTTACCATACTCATAGATTGGGTTCCCTGGAAGCAGACACTGAGACAGACAGACAGTAACACCTGTACATGTCTGCAGCATAATTCTTCCACTGAGACTTGCTATCAGTTCCATACAGCATCTTCTTTTATGGATGCTTCTGGCACCATAGTGTCTGCAGATCACATGGTCCTACTGGCAGGGCTACCCTTACCATAGCCTGAACCTTTTCTGATCTAGGCCATACAACTATCTGGCAGCCTTTTGTATGACCCAGTATATGGGCTGGCAAAGCATCCCTAATGTGGGATATGCTGTCTCCAGAACTTCAAAAGGCTCACCAGGGCCTGCACTTCCTTAGCAGTGGGGCTGGATCCTTCTTCCTGGAGACTTGGCCCCACCTTCAATCCACAGGACCTGAAAACTATCTGAGGTCCAGAACCTGGGCAAAGATCATGACTTTTGACTGGGATGAATGCTTTCAGTCTCTCAGTCATCTGTCCTTAACTTTTTATACTGGTACAAATTGAGGAGTACCCTGTCTGACATCTATTTTGATCCTTTGGATGCTCTGCTTTGAGTTAGGCACCTCAGACTGCCACTATAGCCCTGCTGGTTTCTGCAATAACTGCAATCCACTGGCTTCTGGCAGGCAAGGGCTGCCACCAGCACTGTATGTTTTGGGGTTCTGTTGTTCCCTTTCCTCCAGTAAGCTCAGCTCTGTAGTGGTATTTTGTAGCCTGGTCAGCCCTGGTCTACAAGGGGAGCCACCTTTGAATTTTTCACCCCTCTTGGTAGTATATACCTTATGACTTGACAAATGTCCTTTGGGTCACACACTGCAGCACATCATCTTCTGGTCACATGTTATATAGCCGTCCCACCGTGCCCACTTTCCTGGGCCTCTTTTTAAAAAAAAAAAAAAATTATTGAAGTATAGTTGATTTACAATGTTGTGTTAACTTCTGCTGTATAGCACAGGGACCCAGTTATACATATATATTTCATATTTCATATTCTTTTCCATTGTGGTTTATCAAGGGATATTGAATATGGTTCCCTGTGCTGTACAATAGGACTTTGTTGTTTGTCCATCTTGTGTATACTAGTTTGCATCTGCTGATCCCAAACTCCCAATCCTTCCCTCTCCCATCCCCCTCACCCTTGGCAACCACGAGTCTGTGAGTCTGTTTCATAGATGTGTTCACTTGTGTCATATATTAGATTCCACCTATAAGTGATATCACATGGCCTTTGTCTTCTTTTTTCTGACTTATTTCACAGATCCATCCATGTTGCTGCAAATGGAAAAATTTCATTTTTTATGACTAATATTCTGTTATATATATATTTATATATACAAAACATCTTCATCTTTTGTGACTAATATTCCATTGTGTGTGTGTGTGAATATGTATACACACACACACCACATCTTTATTCATGTGTCGATGGACATTTACGTTGTTTCCATATCTTGGCTATTGTGGATAGTGTCGCAATGAACATACAGGTACACATGTATTTTCAGATTATAGTTTGGTCTGGGTATATGCCTAGGAATGGGATTATTGGATCATATGGTAACTCTATTTTAGTTTTTTGAGGAATCTCCTTACTGTTTTCCATAGTGGTGCACTAATTCACATTCCTACCAACAATGTAAGAGGGCTCCCTTTTCTCTAAACCCTCTCCTACATTTATTATTTGTAGATTTTTTAATGATGGCCATTCTGAACAGAGTGTGATGTTATCTTATTGTAGTTTTGATTTGCATTTCTCTAATAGTTAGTGATGATGAATATCTTTTCATGTGCCTATTGGCCATCCGTCTATCTTTGGAGAAATGTCTATTTAGGCCTTCTGTCCATTTTTTTATTGGTTTTTTTTAAAAAAATTGAGTTTATGAATTCTATGAGCTGTATGCATATTTTGGAAATTAATCCCTTGCCAGTCACATCATTTGCAAATATTTTCTTTTTGTTTGTTTGTTTTGTTTTTATTTTTGTTTTGCTTTTTAGAGTCGCACCTGCAGCATATGGATGGGTTGAATCAGAGTTACAGCTGCTGGCCTACACCACAGCCGTAGCAACACAGGATCCAAGCCACATCTGAGACTTACACCACAGCTCATGACAACGCCAAATCCTTCACCTACTGAGTGAGGCCAGGGATTGAGCCTTCAACCTCATGGTTCCTAGTCAGATTCATTTCTGCTGCGCCATGATGGGAACTCCCAAATATTTTCTTGCCTTTTTTGCATTTTAGGGCCACACCCATGGCATGTGGAAGTTCCCAGGCTAGGGGTCGAATCTGAGCTACAGCTGCCGCCCTATGCTACAGCCACAGCAACATGGGATCTGAGCCATGCCTGCAACCAACACTACAGCTGACGGCAACGCTGGATCCTTAACCCGCTGAGCGGGACCAGGGATTGAACGGGCATCCTCACAGATACTAGTTGGATTTGTTTCTGCTGAGCCACAATGGGAATTCCTGCAAATATGTTCTTCCAGTCTGTAGGTTGTCTCTTCACTTTGATTATGGTTTCTTTTGCTCTGCAAAAGCTTATAAGTTTGGTTAGGTCCCATTTGTTTATTTTTGCTTTTATTTCTGTTGCCTTGGGAGACTGACCTAAGAAAATATTGGTATAATTTATGTCAGGGAATGTTTGCCTATATTCTCTTCTAGGACTTTTATGGTTTCATGTCTTATGTTTAAGTCTTTAAGCCATTTTGAGTATTTTTGTGTATACTGTGAAGGTGTGTACTAACTTCATTGATTTACACATGGCTGTCCAGCTTTTCCAACACCATTTTTCTGAAGAGACTGTCTTTTCTCCATTGTATATTCTTGCTTCCTTTGTTCCTTATCTAGAGGGGTGTGGCTTTATTTCTGGGCTCTCTATTCTATACTGTTGATCTGTATGCCTGTTTTTGTGCCAACACCAAAGTGTTTTGATTACTGTAGTTTATACTATTGCTGGAAACCTGGGAGGGTTATATCTCCTGCTTTGTTCTTTTGCCTCAGGAATGCTTTGGAAATTTTGGTTCTTTTATGATTCCATATAAATTTTAGGATTATTTGTTCTAGTTCTGTGAAAAATGTCATGGGTAATTTGATTGGGATCACATTAAATCTGAAGTTTGCTTTGGGTTGTATGGCCATTTTAACAATATTAATTCTTCCAATCCAAGAGCATGAGATAGCCCTGTGCCTCTTAATCCCTTCATCTGCCATTCATCATGATAATTCTGGCATTTCAACTTCAATTAGCCTGTCCATCACCTTTTCCTGATCTCTTGGAGCCATCATGGTAGTGAATTTATACTCTCTCCTGGGGGTTTCTCCAGGGTGTTGAATCCCACCTCTCAGAAAAACAGTCCCAAGTACAAGCACTATTGATTACCAACTTTATGTCTCAGCTCCTTTGATCAAAGACCTCAGAATCTGGTCCTGCATATTCTCCCCTGGACCTGCCAGTACACAGACACAGGGCTTGGTGCTGCTTTGTGACATTGTCTGTTCTAGTCCCTTTCCTCCCTTATCAGCTTAGCATCAAGGGATATTTGGATGGCACAACTCCTTGGCTCCCACAGTCTCTCTCCCAGTTGTTTATTATCCTAAGTATCAAAGACAAACACTGATTTCCCTAAAGAAAAATGTTACAGGTATTTTCTAGCAGTCCTGAACCTAATAAGAGACTACATTGGTCAGGATAGATAATGCAATGCTTTGGTAACATAACCTTCCAAATCTCATTGACTTCATGGAACAAAGATTTAGTTCATGCTCAGGCTAGAGTCTAACTGAGGTCAGGTAGTTTTACTCAGCATTTCATTGCCAATGTAAGACTCAAGTATCTAGCTTCTTCCCTCATTTGATTATGTTACCTAGATATGGGGTTTCCAAGGCCTCCTCAAAGGGCAAAGAGTATGATGGAGGGTTGGAAGAGATGTTTTTAATGACCAAAGTAACACATGGCTTTAATTACTTTTATCTGTATTCCATCAGTTCCCAACATGTCTGCAAAGAAATCCAGATGATGCCTTCTTTTTTATGTGCTCAGAAAGAAAAATTGGTATAGTGAACTAGGAAATGATTTTGCTGCAGAAACTAAACTCCAAAATCCCCCATTTTCCTAAAAGATAGCATCTGTCCCCAGTTCCGTATTTGCATGTGCTTCTCTTGGTTTTAAATTCCAAAGACATGAATGCCCTTAGTCATGACTGAGAGATTTGGAGAACAAGGTTCAACTTGAGAGTGTGTATGTATGTGACCACCTCTGAGGCCACCCAAAAACTAAGTATTCACTAATGGAATTATTTGTGCATTCTCTCAATACCATTGGTGCAGCCGGCTGAAGGTCTGCTTCCTCCATTCTACAAAGGAGAAGATTTCCTGTCCTTCAGAATCTACTTCTCACTCTTCAAGTGCCATAAAGTCTTAGATGCCTCTTGATGACTGTGAGTGTATGTGAGACTGCATCTCCTTCTGGGGATTCCCAAAAATAACTAGGGAAAGGGTGTATGTTTCAAGGGGGCAGCCTGATACTCTGTGGGTACAGGTGAAACAAAAATAGGACTTGTGCATTGTTGATACTTCTGTGACTTCTTTTTGTATCCTAGACTGGGAAAGTGTAGGAACATTTGAGCTATGTTAATCTTACTCTTTTGGGGGGTGTTTTGCTATTTTAAATCTTTATATTTTGTGGTATTGCAGTTAATTTTGGAATCAGTGAAGCATGAGTTTGAGTCATAGCTCAAGTGCTTAATATATTTTGGTAACTCATTTACTCTTCCTGAGCCTCAGTTTCTTTGTTGGTAAAATGGGGGTAATAATACCTACCCAAGTGGGGGGGAGAAAATATAATAATGTACACACAACACTTAGAATGATTTTTAACATAAGGCTTGACAATGACGTAAATGTTATAATTATCTTCCTGCATCTATTTTAGGCTTCGATAAGTCAGGGATCAGGCCCCGCTGTGGGTAGCATAATGTCATGAACATTATAGGTACCACCGAATAAGTATTGAGATAATATGAGAAAACTTATTAGTGCTTTGATTTTCTGTTAGAAATGCCCTGTGCAAATTCAAGACATAATAAGAGTTACATACTCTTTTTAGAGCATGTTTTTGATTCCCTATCAATAGATTACACATTTTAGCAGTTGTTCAACAGCAGCATTGGGTTTTTTTGTTTGAGTCAACTCTGACTGCTTGCTGACTACCCTTTGTGAACCTGTGGAAAAGCAAGATGTAAGACAGTGGGCTGGGATGAATGGAGAGAAACCACTGTCAACAGACAGGCGGCTGCAATTGCAACTTCGTTATCACAATGCCCTAATTAAGGGCTAATTAGCTATTATTGATAATTCAAGTAACCATAATGAGCTAAATGCCCAGGTGAGAGATGGAGGGCTGATGACAAAGGTAGAAATTAGCGACAGTAGAAACAATCGCCATTCAAAAAAAAAAAAAATGTTTCACCCAGTAAGAATGTTCGCTGCACTGCCAGAAGTTTCTTAATTTCGTTTTTACCTTTAATTGAATATAGCTTTAAGAATATTGGGGCTTGGGCTTGGTTCTGTTAGAAGATATTTAGTACTATAAATCAAAATCCAGCAGAAGCTCTTCTTACAGGAAAAGATGCGGGAAACAAGGTAACTTGGTTCACAGATCAATTCAAAGTAGCATGTGTTAAAAATAAGTATTAAATTATAGAGCACTTTCCGTAGTACAAATATAGACCCAGCAATCAAATTGAAAGAAGTTAAGGGTTCTGCTTCCAGGCATTAACTCAAGGTGGTATCTGTAGACTGTTGGGTAAGGTACAATGAGCTAGTGAATCAATACTCAATAGTTTTTAAAAAGTGCATATTTCAAACAAATTTTTGTAATCAAAAGCACCGGGGAAAAGCTCTTCTAGTAAGCATTTACTTTCTTGTTGCTGACAGATACTTCCACCATGTTTATTTTCATTATTACTCCCCTCATTACTATCTCAGATATTATCGGCAATACGGTTAAAAGTTGGACTGGCTTTTTTTTTTTTTTTCCCCCTGCAGGGATCAGGGATATAATCACAGACCTAAGAGAGAACACACTGAGCTGAGGATATTCAAATCCATATTTATCCACTGATGTAACCAAGTTGCCTAAACCCTGGGTGCCTCAATTTCTCCATCTATAAAGTGGAAATTACTTACAGATATTACAAATATCAGAAAAATTACTCACCAAAAAATTATGTAGCATATGTGAGAGAAGTTTTCAGGGCCTCTTAGGTATTTTCTATACACAAAAGGCATTGTGTATTCCTCTGACGGCAGGTGTTCCTTCCTGTTACCCAAACAATAAAAATCTCATCAGAATCTGTGGAGAGATGCCATTTTTGAATAATAAGAATGAGAGTTTTAAAAATACACTACAAAGGAAAGAGTCACACCAAAAAAGGTGTGATTTACAAAAAAAAAAAGAAAATGAGGTTATTCTATAAACATGAATTCTTGGATCCAAATCTTGAGATGTTTGTTCACATTCTGGGAGCCCAATTTTGGCATGTGAGGAAGGGAAGAGGTCTTGAAACTTCATTGTAAGTAAGAGACTGGAGCATGGAAGTGTGAGTTGAAAGGATGCTGAACAAAGGGGTCCTGCCAACTAAGGCAAAAGGACAAGGAAGGGACCCACAGGGGCCTCTGGCATAACGATGTCCCCCTTGGAAATGCCCACAGCTCCAGCAGTGTCTGCACAATTGCCCCCTTGTCTGAGGCTCTCTGAAATGCCAGATACCAGGCCTCTCTTCCCTCCCAGTGGTTCCTGGCATTTCCACTGCCTGCCAGATGTGGGGATTGGGCACTGGCTCATAATCAGCCAGGTCAGGTCTGTCCTTGAGTGGGTCCTTCCAAACTCATCTACCTGACCTCCTGCTGCATTACTATCATCTCTCTACTATACCATGACCAACTGGAGACTAACACAATTTTTCAAATGAAAATGGCACTGCAACACTAAACACTTGACCCTCATCAGAGGCTTCCTCCTGGTAGGCCACTGGCTCAGTAACCACAGGCTACAGAATTGCAGAGCCATTATCTCTAAAGAACACAAATTTAAATATGTTGAGTTTTTATGTGAGCTGTAGTCTACTCTGGTGGTTCTCAAAATGTGACCTGAGGAGCTCTGAGGGCGTCCCTGAGAACTCTGCAAGGGGTCTGCTACATCAGAGCAACATTTACGGTAATGTTAAGAACTTACCTTTTTAACTGCATTGACATTTGGACTGATGACACAAAAGCAGTGGTGGGTAAAGGTGCTAAGTACCTTAACACAAATCGAAGCAGTGGCACCAAATTGTACTAGTTGTCATTGTATTTATTCACCACCATGCAGTCGGTACAATTTTTTAAATGTTCTGTGTGATGATATGGGAAGTCTGCTTCATGAAGCTCTTCCGTCATCAATGAAAGCACATTGTCTTGAAAAAAAACTTATGCAGTTGCTGGAATTAGAACTTTATTTTTGGAATACCATTTCTACTTGAGGGAATGACTGACAGACAAATTATGGATATTCATATCTGAGTATTTGTCTGACAGTCCCCCCCCCAAAAGAAAGAGGAAATGCCACTTTTAGAAAAACAACTGGCAGTAGTTTGCTAATGTTAAAATCTGAGATTTCAGGAGTTCCCGTCGTGGCGCAGTGGTTAACGAATCCGACTAGGAACCATGAGGTTGCCGGTTCGGTCCCTGCCCTTGCTCAGTGGGTTAACGATCCGGCGTTGCCGTGAGCTGTGGTGTAGGTTGCAGACGCAGCTCGGATCCCGCGTTGCTGTGGCTCTGGCGTAGGCCGGTGGCTACCGCTCCGATTAGACCCCTAGCCTGGGAACCTCCATATGCTGCGGGAGCGGCCCAAGTAATAGCAACAACAACAGCAACAACAAAAAAGACAAAAGACAAAAAAAAAGAAAAAAAAATCTGAGATTTCAATCAAAAATCAAAATTCTAATACTTGTGTCCATCACTGTGAGCTTGATAGCTTCCCAATATTGAAAGATTTTGAGATCAGTGTTATATGAACCAATATTAATATTATATGCCAGCATTATTACTACATATTAACAAGTATAAATTTTTATTACTGTCTGAAAGAATGCATTTATGTTCCACATTTAATGGCCATTCTGTAGTTCTGACCCCACTCCTGATGCAACCTTTATCTTTGCCATTTTCTCTCTATATTTGTGAGGTTAAAGAAAATTAAGAGAAATATAGTTTAGGCCCTTAGAATTTAATCACATTGATTACTGGTGTAATTCTGTTTCGATTTCTTGGTAATGTTTTCTTTGCAATTACCAATTTAAAAGGATCTGCCATTCAATTTTCTGCATTGTTAGGAAGACTCTTGGTGTCCTGTCTTAAATTAAATAAATCTGTAGTGCCTTTAGATCCTGAGAAATATGTGCTACGTGAATCTGGAAGAGCAAGTCGTTTGGCCTCTGGCAAGCAATTTACCTCTGAATTTATCAAGAACATCTTTTTGAAATAGTGACTTCATCAGTAAATTTGTAATTTAAGATGGCAAATGGGATTGAAATATATTGGACTTTGTGTTTTCTGACTTAATACTAGCAATATTTTTTAGCCCTTCCCTCCTTAACCCACCCAGAACGTGAGCTCTCTGACACTGTGGCCCAGCAAATGGATAGATGATTCTTGAAAAAAATGTGATCTCTTTTTGAGCTATGGATATTTTGCATGTATTCATAACCCTTCTACTTGCCAGTGAATTATCAAGCCCAGGAAGGAAGAACCTAGTTTTTGCGGAGGAAAGTAAGTCATGTGGAAGGGATTCAGTTGTCTTAGAAATGAAAATGTACTGATCCTATCCAAGTCCCAGCTTTTTATTTTCAGGCCTATTTCACAGCTAGCCATTCTTTAAGAAAAAACCTCATCCACCCCTCAATTTTAGCCCTCCCAATATTAACTACCTTGAGTGTCTAAACTGAACTGAGTGATTCAACAGAGGCATTAGTGGGCTTCTGCTTAAATATTGCAGATTCTCTGCCAAATAGCAAGAATTTTTTTTTCTTGACAGCAGACTCATGTGTTTCTAATGATTGCTCCAAATAAGCACGAATGAAGACAGGGGAGGAGAATGACTCCTTCCAACACACTGTAGTTCAGAAATGTACTTTGGAGCAGCCCTGTTTGACACCATTTATGATTGGGATTAGCAATTACAATTAAAACTAGCAACTGAGCATCGTGGTGAACAAAGTCTGAGGTCAGAAACTGCTATTTTGTGGCTTTAAACGTTTAATTTTCTGAGTCTGTGCTTTCTTTATTGAGGTATGATTGAGGTATCATATGTTTCTGGTGTGCAGCATAGCGATTTGAGTCTGTTAAATGTGCATTGATGGTAGTAATACCTGTTTCACAGTGTTGTAAGGATTTAATGAGAGAACCCATGTGAAGCATGTGAAACAGGGCTTGGCACAGAGTTAGGGCACCATAAAGGTTAACTGTATGTATTGTTATAATTATTACTCATTTTGGAAGAGCAGGTTAGAGATTTAGACTAAAGACAATTCATGCCTGTCAACTCATAGGCTGATGAAAAATTAGTGAATGCTACACATGGCCTTATGTTATTAAAAACTTTCCTGGATTTGCAAAAACAAGCTCAGCAGTAGGATAATTATGCCTGAAATCTGCTTACTCTTCATCAACTACACTTGGAGAAACTTACCATTTGATTCCAAAGAGGAGTCCAGTGGGATGGTGGGGTTAACTGGGAGACAGAGGTGTCTCTTTTTGGCAATGGGGTGGATCACATTTGGGCCCATTCTGGGAGCTTATACCTCCTGAAAGCTTCAATTCTGTTAATTAGATTGGCACCTTTGGGCCTACCAGATAGAACAGATCCTAAACGATTCTGGCAAGAAATCTTCTTTTTTTTTTTTTTTTTTTCCAATTTTAGGCAATTAATCAGTCATTTTACAGAGGTGAAATTATTAGTTGCCAGCCTAGGATTATCCTGGAATTTGTAAAATAAAGAGATGGTTTACAGACTATATGATTAAGTGAAGTAACTCACCACCAGTGGAAAGTTGTGCTATAGAAATTCCTATTTCACAACTTGTTTGGGGAAGAGAGATTAGTAGGTCCTAAACTATGCATATGTTACGGGTTTTGATACTGAGTCAAACTTTCCAATTTAGAATTTTTAAAAGAAGACGTAGTCTTTGTGAAATATCTTCAGTAATGGTTAGGGTTTAATTGTTTAATTTTGCTTTAAGGTAATCTGTCACATTATAAGATGATGAATTTTTCATTTCAGAATGATCAAGGCTGGGCTTTAGCTTTTATCTAGAAGTGTGTAATTAAGACAACTTCCAAGTGAAAGGTAGCATAAGTAGTATGTTATCATTCTTTCCATCCTTGCTACTCACAGTGTATCTATGGAAGAGCCGCACTGGCATCACCTGGGAGCTTGTTAGAAATTGAGAATTAGGAGTTTCCTTGTGGCACAGTGGGTTAAGGACCTGGTGTTGTCACTACAGTGGCTGGGGTCACCCCTGTGGTGTGGGTTTGATTCCTGGCCCGGGAACTTCCACATGTCTTGGGCATGGCCAAAAAAAAAAAAAAAAAAATGGAGATCCACCTCAGACCAATTGAATCAGAATTTGCACTTTAATAAGATCACTAGGTAATTTGTATGCACACCCAATTTGAGAAGCATTGTTTCAGATCACAGGAAACTAATCAAATAATTAGAGGGCCAGCCTTCAGCCTTCAGTATCTTATTCTGTATTCTCATCATTCTACCTGACAGTGAGGGTCAGAATAATTTTAAGAAAACCACTCTTTTGAAATTTATGACAAATTAACCAAAATTAAGTTGAGACATTTCAAATACACAGAAAAGTACAGAAACTAGAGTAATAGACCATCTGTAAGCCTACTACTGACTTTAAAAAATAATTTTAGTATTTGGCCATATTTGATCCATCTCTCTTTCCACCAATAGAAAAAAATTGTGATAAAAAATTTTATGCTTAACACAAAAATGACCACTTTAATCCTTTTGAGTGTATAATTCGTGACACTAAGTACATTCACATTGTTGTGTAATACCACTTTCCCTCTCCATATTTTTTTCATCATCCCGAACTGAAATTCTGTACCCATTAGACACTAATTCCCCCAGCATTTGGTAACCACTACTTGACTTTATGACTTGGCTCTTCTAGGTAAGTATACAATTGGGATCATACACTATTTGTCCTTTTATGTCTGGCTTATTTCACTTAGAATAATGTTTTCAAGAGGTATCCATGTTGTGCCATGCTCAGAACTTCATTCCTTTTAAAGGTTGGGTAATATTCTATTCCATGTATGTGTCACATTTTGTTTATCCATTTATCCATTAACATTTGGGTTGTTTTTCCCTCTTGGCTATTGTGAATAATGTAGTTATGAATGTTAGTATACAAATATCGCCTCAATCTTTGCTTTCATGGTTTGTTTTTGGTTGTTTGTTTTGTTTTGTTTTTTTTGGTATATACCTAGAAGTGGAATTTCTAGATCAAATGGCAAGTCTGTGTTTAAGTTTTTGAGGAACGAACCTGGTCTTTCATATGCTGCACCATTTTATATTCCTACTAGCAATGCATAAGAGTTTCAATTTGTCTACATCCTCCCCAGTGTTTTGTTTTTTAAATAATAAGTATCCTGATGGATTTGAAGTGGTATGTCATGTTTTTGATTTGCATTTCCCTAGTGATTACTGATGTTAAACATCTTTTCATGTGCTTGTTGCCCATTTAGTGGAAAGGTCGTTCACCCTTTCCATGTGGGAACACAGTGAGAAGTTGGCAACCTGCAACCTGGAAGAGGGACTTTACCAGAACCCGACCAGGCTGGCACCATGACCTTGGACTTACTAGCCTCCAGAACTATGAGAAATGCATTTCTGTTGTTTATAAGCCACTCAGTCTGTGGTTTGTTGTGGCAGCCTGAATGGATTACAACTAGCACACTAAATATAGCCTTTTCCAGTTTGCTTTTCTTCATTCAACAATATTTTAAGATTACCCAGTCTGAAATGTACACATCTAATTCATTCATTTTATTCATTGTTTATCATTCTGCTGTATTCACATTGAGTCAAGATATTTAAATTCATTTCTCCAAAGAAGGCTAGCTAGGTTGTTTCTAACTTTTAAAAAATAACAAATAGGAGTTCCCGTTGTGGCGCAGAGGAAATGAATCTGAGTAGTATCCGTGAAGATGTGGGTTCAATCCCTGGCCTTGCTCAGTGGTTTGGGAATCTGGTGTTGCCGTGAGCTGTAGTGTAGGTTGTGGATGTGGCTCAGATCCAGCATTGCTGTGGCTGCGGGGTAGGCCAGCAGCTAGAGCTCTGATTCGACCCCTAGCCTGGGAGCTTCCATATGCCAAAAGTGCAGCCCTAAAAGGCAAAACAAACAAATAAACAAAAAACAAACAAACCAAAAAAAACCCCAAATAGCACTGCCACAAACATATCTGTACACATCTTGCACAAACAAGAATTTTTCTATGATAGAAAACTGGATGTGGAATTGCTGGTATTATAGAGTAGGTTGGGGGATGAAAGTTTTTAACAACATAACCCAGGCATTCAGGAGTGAAATGGATATAAGCGGTAAAACGACCATTAACTGGAGCTGTCACTTGATTAGATTATATGTGTCATTTCCACTAGATTTGTTCTAAGGGCTGCTGTTTTTATTGTAACAATGTGATGGTGGATGAGTTTCACCATCTGTTGTCATCATCTGGTTACCTGGCTGAATCTTCTAGGAAGCAGGCTTTCCAATGGATCACTGCCAGCCTTGCCCTTAACTTCCCAAAGAATTTTCTCACTTGTTAGACAGCTGGAGACAGTGATACTCTAAGTCCAAACAGATTGGGTTCAGACACTTGAAATGGTAAATACAAAGGTATCCGCAATTTAAAATATATTTTTAAAATCAGGAATCTGAATTAGCATTGAGAGAGAGGGTATTACAGAAGCAGATAACTCTGAGGCTGTTAACTGAAATCAGTTAACATTTTACTTCTCCAAAAATGCATTTGGCAGAGGGACTGCATGAAGGATCTTATTCTTAGCCTTTAACATGAAGTTATTAATATAGATGCTGAACTGGCACACAAGGCTGTCCTTTCATCTGGACGCTTGGTAGTCAAGCAATGAGAACAGATCAACTATAGACCTCCCCCCTTTAGAATCAGCCTCAACCATGAGTTCTTTGCAAGACCTATTTTCAACGTCATTAAATGCTTTCATGTTGAAATAAACATCACACTCCCTAACATTCCAAACCAGCGGAAGACAACCAAAACAAAACCAAACAGAACCTGGCCTGTGTAGAGACTAGAATGCTAAGTTAGTAGAGGCTGGGAAGTGGGGAAAAAGGGAGATAGTGATTGAAGGGTACAAACTTTCACTTGGGTTTCCAGAACTTACTCATCTTCCAACGTATAGCATGGTGACTATTGTTAATAATAATGCATTATATACTTGAAAGTTGCTAAGAGTAGATCTCAAGGGTTCTCAACATACACACACACCCCAAAAAGGTAACTATTGGAGGTTACCCTTGATATGTGGATTAGTTTGATTGTGGTAATCATTTCACAATGTAAACATATATAAAAAATTACCTTGTATGCCTTAAAATATATAATTTTTACTATTATTATTAATATTTTTGATTCTTAGGGCCGCATCTATGGCATACGGAAGTTCCCAGGCTAGGGGTTGAATCGGACCTACAGCTGCCAGCCTACACCACAGCCACAGCAATGCCAGCTCCGAGACATGTCTGCAACCTACACTACAGCTCATGGCAATGGTGGATCCTTGACCCACTAAGCGAGGCCAGGGATTGAACCTGCATCCTCCTGGATCCTAGTTGGGTTTGTTAACTGCTGAGCCACCATTGGAAGTCCTATAATTTTTATTAAAACAACTAAATTTAAAACACTTTTTAAAAAACAAAAAACCTATTTAAACCATGATTTTTAATACTATTGTTATTGGCTTTTATAATTCCACAGATTTGACTAAATCCTTTGACTGTTACACCCTGGGTCAACTGCAACAGAGACTATAGTTTTACGTATAAACATCAGACTAAAATCTTTGGAAAGTATAAATAAATACGTATTCAAAAGCTAAGTCACTAAAGTTGCTAGAATACATCATTGCCGATCCCATCCCCCATCAGGTTGACTATTTTTCAGCCCAGGTTGAATATTTTTCAACCTGCCCAGGATGCAGAGGCCATCAGGAGATATCTCTGTTTGAACCGTTTGAGCTAGAGAGCCGGTATATTAGCAAGATCACTGGTTTGAGCCAGAAGCCTGGGCTTGAAGCCTGGTTCTGTCATTTACTATTTCGATGGCCTTGGGCAAGTCTCTCACTTGCAGTTTTCTCACCTACCAAAAGGCAATGACAAAAACATACTTACCTCCAGGGACTGTTCTGAGGATTTTACAAGATGGTGAATGGAACAGTTGTTTTCAACTGTAAAATCTGTGAGCTGTCACATAAGCCTTAATGGTTCCCACTAGTGAGAATGCCCAGGTCCTGAGTGAGAGTTGTACGCTTATTACATATTGATTACGTTTTAGGTAAGAAATATCATGTTCTGTTTCATCTTTTGCTTCTCTATTTTCTGTGAGATTTTGTTTTTTGCCCTCTTCAATTTTGCTAACTATGAGGCAATTCATGGATTTAACTGGGACAGATTGATAAGGGATTATATTACAAATTGGGACCATGACCTTGGAAAAATAATCTGTTTGAGGATTGGAGGTTATTATATTTTTTCGTTTAACTGAATTTTAATGAGTTATTTCAATAAAATATTCAAGAGTTAGAAAGGCAGTTAAGAATCCCCAACTGTGCATCCTCTGAAGTTCAAATGTTTTCAGATTCGGGCTCAGATTATAACTAGTCACAGCCATTTGTGCCTAGTCAGGGATTGTCATCCTGACAGACATAAATTATATAAAGCCTGCAAGTTATCCACTCAATGTGCTGAACACAAAGCTCCCGTAAAAATGAACAATACATGTATTATATGAAACACGATAAAGGATGATACACTCCACTGGGATGTTTTGATAAAGCTAGTTTGGAGAAATCAGTTTTGCCAACCCTCAGTTAGCAAAGATCTATGATTCAAAACAGGATTTCCTGTATGCTACCAGAAACATCCGTGACTCTTGTTTTTTTTTTTTTTTTTTTTTTTTCCTTGGCCGGTTCTGCTAAATTTCCCCATTTGGAACTTTCAGTCTCTTGCACACATTTTTCCCAAGCCCCACATATAGTATGTGGGGCTCTGCCTTGCAGAATGGCACCTCGCCAAAAGGAAGAGTGGAGGCCTGATATCTAGCCATATGCCCACGCAAGTTTGTGTGTGTTCAGAAAAAAGGGTACTTCTTCCTAATTTGTATAAAGTTGCATGGCTAGCAGAGGCTCTACTGGCCTCTCAATGTCTTTTCTTATCTGTGTTCTCCCCCATACCCTATTTTTCTCTGTCTGGTCACCCTCTTACCCTCTATGCCTCTCCAGCTGTCCCACAGGCCATTCCGAAGCTCCCTCACCTTCTTGTTTCCAAGGAACCACTTCTAACTCCAATATCTTTTATAAGATCTATTCACATGTATTCTTAATAGCATCATTCAAAATGCATGAGGGAAAACAAACTTCACTGGTTCAATGTGTTGATTTTCATAACTATAAAAGGGGAAAGCTAGGTTGAGTTGAAATATAAAATTATCAAGAGCAAAACAGGAAACAAATGTTTGCTCAGCCAACCATTTCCTACTGAGGGCTCTCGGTGGAACGTGGTCTATGAAGAGTTGGCTGTTCAGCCTTAAACAGATTGAAGTGATCTGTGGCGGGGGGAAGAACACCAAAGCCAAGGGCTGCCTGGAAGCGCGGGGGAGCGCCAGACCCCTGAGCTGCTGCAGAAAGGCCGACTGTGAGGGCCCGCATCTGTGTTGAAGGGAAGTCTTTGAAAGCTATCTTTTTAACAGGATGATTGTGAAAGCTACGAAGAGGAAAAAAAAAAAAAAAAAAAAAAAGGCAGCACAAAACTGCCACTTGAGCATTGCTTCCTGTCCATGTCGCTCTAGCTCTTTGCTGACGGATATTCTTAGGCCTTCTTTGGCTTCAAAGGTTTCCTCTTTTCTATTTTTGGTAGCAGAACATGGATTTAGATCTGCCTTACCCCTCTCGACTACTAGTCTGTGCCCCCAAAGAGAGTAGGGCTGTTGTTTTCTGTTAGAGATCAGTTCTCTTTCTTTTCAGCACCTCCAAATGATTTTTAATATTAAGGACATAGATTTATGGGAAGGAGTCATTGAGTTTTCAGACTGATTTGTAGTCTCCTAATTTGCACATTCCTTTCTCTAACGGGGGCATCTCAGAGATCATCTCCAGTAACAGGGGCTTGACTTCTGTGATGAGTGAGAGAATCCAGGTTGGGGAAACAGCCCCAGAACGACCAAAAAGTAAGCAAGGATGATTTGCATTGGAGTAACATGGAATTGATTAAGCACAATCCCATTTGGGAAAGAAAGAACTGATGCCTCTGTAATCTAAGATTAGCTTAATTTACGCGGAATACAACAAAAACTGCAAGTTTTTGGAGTGCTCTGTAATGCTGAGGACCCTGACCCGTGGAAAGGAAAACACATTATGTCAAAGCAGCATTTCTAATTTCATGGGTGTTTAATTTCATGCCCTCTATTTCTCAAATCACTTCTGTTTTTCCTGATTTCATGACCACCCACCCAACTCTGCTGGCCCACGAATAATAACAACCTTGCACGAGTTGTCTTTTATGTCCATAAAACCCAACTTTCTTTTTTTCTTTTTTTTTTTTAATTTTTAAAGAAGTATTTAGTCCTCCCATAAAAATATGGGGCCGCCCACTTGGCTGAAGGCAGAGCTGGGGCCCAAGAATGCTGCCCCGCAGCCCAGCTGCCTCTGCCCACGTGGTCTTCAGCAGGGTCCCTCTCAGGGCTTTAAAAGGGTGACAATCTTATGCTTGAAGAGGATTATCCTGGCAAGTTGTAAACTGAAGAATCAGGTGGGTCTCCCCACCACCCCCAAGGTTATCCACATGCATCTGCATCTGGTTTGACCTTCACAACCCTCTAGAAACCATGAACCCACACCCCATGAATATTCTGCTTGTGCCACTGATTTTATTTTGTTTTGCAAAGAGCAAAACGAACAGAAGCATTTTGGGATTGAGGGGGAGGGGTGGCATTTGGAGAATTAATTCTAGGCACTTTGCAAATGGATAACTGACAAGGAAAAAGCCCCTAGTCTAGGTCACAGTAGTGGGTTTCCAGTACTGGAGAAGGTGTCTTTAAATATATTTTACATAATGGGTTTGAGCAGCAGGCAGCATTATCTGCTAAGTGGCTGTAGTGACAGTGAGCTAAAAAGCTACATAATGGAGTTAGAAAGAAAGCCTCCCTTAACTTTTTTTCCAGAGCATTTTTACCCTGCGGAATTTTTTAGGGGTTATTTTAAATGTGTCCCAATGTCAGACTTGTTCAGAAAGAGCGTTTGTGTCTCCCAAGAGAATGATTATTTGCGCTCTCCTCCCTCTCTCAGCAAAATGTTAACTTTTAATAGACTATCTAGCCTTTTCTGTATAGAGTGTGTCCTCCCTCAGAATTCCTATGCAAATATTCAAACTCTGGGACTGGGAGAAGGTTAAAAGGAATTGAAGAAGTCTATAGTGGCTCTTTCTGAGATGCACTCCAACACTTGGCAGGATGAGGTGTTCATAGCAGGTGCTGGATTTGCTATAAATGGACAATTTATAAACAGAGCTGACAACTGGGAAAACAGAGCGGTGGGGAATGCTGGCATTCCAGGGGCCAGCGGTTGATTTCCTATCAGATGGTCCTCAGCATGGAATTATTGATAGCCACTGCTCTGAAAGCAAGCCAGTTGGCTGACGCATAAAAGGGCCGTACCTCAATTCATGCCTGATCTGCTGCTAGATATTTTAAATAGGTCAGTGCAAATTAGCTTCTTCAGGTTGGTATTTCCTTAATTAGCAGTTTAATTGCAAAGCCCCCACCACTACCACCACCTCGACTGAATCTAAAGCTCTTCCTTCTCTGTAATGCCGGATGGGTCTGACGGAAACAAAAGAGGAGCTGAGGGCAGAGGGCCGAGGGGAAGGATTCAGAGCACTTTGTTTAGTGCCCAGGGTCAGCACAGAACCTGGCAAAGGCAAGTCTTGCGTGCATCCGAGGGCAGTATTTTTGGCCCTGTCTCCTGGGGGAGAAAGGAGCTGAGCCTTTGAGCACTGAGCCCTCTTATTTCTCTTTTGCTGTTTGTCACAGGCTACCAGTCCACTAGGACATTCCTGAGCCCCCTCAGCAAGGTTCTGCTTTCCAAATACTCATGGTGCTTTCCAGGGATCACATCTGTAATTTCTGTTGTTTCTGTTTTTTTGACCCCCCTCAACCCCCGCCATTGAAATGTTTGGTGGTGGTTCCTGGATAGACAGCACTGGATGATGTTCCTGTGTGTATCTCCACAGCCTTGCATTGGTGCAGAGTTCTCCTGAGGGGTAGTGGAGTGGCCCTATCTGTTTGTTCTAGCTGTATGAGTGGCTTTTCCAGGGGACATTTGTTTGGCTGGGTCCCTACTTTTCTCCCAACCACACCCTATTGTTGCTCTCTACAGAGGAACAGACGGAGGGCCTGATTGTGCAAAGACCTTTGACTGCCTTACAAGGAGTGAAAATGGCACAGGCCCGAGATTTAGTTATTGAACTGGTTGCCCATCCCAACACGAGGCTTGGCTGAACAGGAGGCCTGTGGGATTATAAAGCACAGGGCTTTGAGGGAATCCAGAAGAGGGACTGTTTGGTGCGACATAATGACAAACACACATGAATTAGAGAGGAAGCGGAGGCATTGAGGCAATTGATACTTTTGTTAGTGGCGGGAGGTCTTTGTGAGTGGACAGGCCTGACAGGTTGTAATGAACATATTTTTACAAAGAACTGTACCAGGGTCAGGAGATACAAGGAAGCACAGGCAGGACTTTATGATGCTCTTAAGGAGATAACGCCATGTTCTTGTGAAAGGACTGTAAAATGGGAGCAGCAGGACATGTCAAAGCCATGCATGACAAGGGAAGGTTCTAGAAGTGTCCAGGAAATGCTGGTAGGTGAGGAAGGATTGACAACAAAGACAGGACTGAAGTGGGGCTTTGGGGAGTAGGAGTACATTAGTAATTGGAAATGTGAAAAGGAGACTTTCCAGGTGGCTGGATTCCATGCTGAGAGCCTGGTGTAGGAGCTGGCCCCAGCTCGGGAGGAGAAAAGAGACTGTCCTGGGTGGTAAGGCAGAAGGGTCCCACAGTTCCGGAGGTCACACAGAGTGGGCAGTTCATCTTGTTGGGCCTGTCTCCCCAGGGAGGGCGGGAAGGAAAGCATTATGTCAGGAAGGTGAAGGCAGAGGAGAGAGTGGCAGTCACTGCAGGAGGACCTCGCCACATCCAATCTCACAGTGACCGAGGCTGAGTCTGCAGAGATTCGGGAACTGCATGGTGAGCCCCACCAAGCTGCCCTGCGCAGACAGAGCATACTTCCTCCCTCCCAGCCCCTGCTCACCCTTCTACTTGGCCAGGGCCGCACAAGCTTCTGCTTACGGAGTTTCCCCACAAGCTCAGAGCCAAAGCGAAACAAAGACAGATTCATTTTTTCAAAGTTCACTGTCTGACTCTTGGATTCCCATTAGTGTCGCCTTGATTGATCTGAGGCCTTCCTGGACATTTGGATAATTGCCTAATTTCATAGCTAACTCAGAAGGGCATCTTTGAGATCTGGGAGCATCTGCTCGTCTTCAAAGACAGTTGAAGAAAGCGCTACAGATCTGATCTGGGATGGGAGTGGAGTCTGCCTGGTCAGGGAGGGCTCACCTACTAACCTCCCCACCCCCGCCTCCCAGGGAGGAAATGAATGTGGAACACTTTTTCCTAACACTCCCCCTACCCTACCCCCGCCATGTTATGACACACCCCAGTGTGTGGCCTGGAGACAAACAGCTTGGGCATCGCCTGGGAGTTTGTGAAAAATACAGAACCTGAAGCTCCACCCTAGCCCTCCTGGTTTGGGATCTGAGAGTTTTGCAAGATCCTGAGGGATTTAGATGTGTATCAGAATTTAGAAGTGCTAAGGATCACCTGTGGAGTTTTTAAGACATTCCCTGGCATAGTGCCTACCCTAGGCAGATTAAGTCAGATGCTGTAGGGGTGGAGTCCTGGCACTGATAATTTTTTGTGTGTGTTTCCAGATGATTCCATGAGCAGCTTGAAAACCACTGGCCAGGGTGAGCCACTCTGTTTCCAAGGCACCAAATTCCCCTCATGTTGTAAAACAAAACACCAGTAACCTTTTAGCCACAGACCCAGACAGAGTGAAAATAATGCTGACTAAGCATTTATCCAGAAGCTGGTTAGGAAACTCCTGGCCAAGAGCAGACAGAACCACTGAATTCATTTGAAAGTGTCAAGACAGTAGTTTGTTAACATCCCCAGTCTTGAGTATTCTCTTCTAGCTTTGGAATGTGGCTCCAGGGAGAACCTGAAGGATGGTTCCCTTGGTCCCTAATCTTGATATCTTAGCAGATGGTTCACAGGCCTGTGCCCTGAGGATCCCTGGTCCCTGTACACTGACAGCAGAAACACACAGAGGAATTCAGAGTATTGATTTTTCACACACATGCATACTCTCAGTAAACACAAAAATTTAAAAGCCGTTTTCCATCAATCCTCAGGCAAGAGTAGATGTCACATTTTAATAACCATCATAGTTTTCTCAGTACATTTTCTTTCCCATTGGGGCTTTTCAGTTACTTAATGCCAGAGTGCTTTGAACCTTATTATTTCCTGGGTGAATTTCATTGAATCTCAAAGCAGTCCCTAATTTCCCTTAATTCATACCCTCTGGCACCACCCCCCTGCCCCCAGCTCTGCTGTAATATCAAGGATCTTCCACCAATAGATTCCAACTATGAGCCAGTCTTGGTCAAGACTTGGAGGGTATTAGCAACTCTGTTTCTTCTTCCTGCCTATACCTGGTTCTCCCTGGCCCTGGGATGCTCGGGACGCTCGTGGGTCTGAGCAGGCTCTAGGAGCTGCAGCCTTTCTTTTCATGCCTTACTTTTTGTCCTCTGTGAACTAGGTTTTAAGTATAGCCTGCTTAGCTGGAGTCAACATGTACTCCTTAACCCTTTCTAGTGATTTTTTTTTTTTTTCCCCAGGCCAGATCCTGCTTTGAACCAGGACATCCTAGAATTAGTGTGGTGGTACTTACTTATCTGTCTGGGGTTTCTGGGTGCTGTGTCCACTCAGTAATTCAGAGCATCATGCATACTGGTCTGTGCTCAGCTGGAGGTCACCTTGCCCCTTTGCACACTATAGTTTTGGCCACTGGCCACTCTCCTCAGGGGCTCATTTCCTGCCTGGCCACTTTCCCTTAGCTTTGTCTCCTTGTTCCCTTTGGTTTTCTGTGGGCTTTTTTTTCTGGTTTTCTCTTGAGTTTTTTTCTTAGGGCCTCAGCACAGCCCACTGCTCCTGCACTGCTTAAGATACCATAGTTGCAGCACCTGCTCTAAGAGACCATGTGGAGACAATGCCTCCAGGATCATCATTCTCGATAACAGTGGTAACATTATTTTTTGCTGATGAGGAAACAGATTTCGAGATGAACCAGACAGTGGTGGTGAGAAGATCCCAACTTTCTCAGTTCTAGTTTGAAACATCTAAGGCTTCTGCATCATAACATTGCAAGTCAATATGACCATGGAAAAAATTTGAATAACTAAATTGAAATCCAGCATTGACGTAAACTGAAGTGACGTTTATGTTCGGCTTTGTGCTTGGTTCATTATATAATATGTATGTGCATATATAAATATATTTATAAAAATACGTAAATACTAAAACACACATAAGCACACACAGACATACACTGAAAATATACCAGGGTGTTTGTGAAGTGGGCACTGAGTCCAGAATAAATATTGTTGCTTTCACTAAAGGTGAAGGACTGCTGGCTAATTGCCGTGTGAGTTTCCTAAGCTGCTGCTCCTTGTGGCTCCTTCAGGGACAGTGGAATACTTGTTACTCTCTGGAAGCAGATTCACAAGGAAGATCAGAGGATCTGAGACATCGTTACTGTCTATACAAGAATTTATAATTTGCACTCTGGTATGCTCCTAGGCACTCTTGTTCTGGTGCTTAAAGTTGGTATGCCTTCTGTCCAGACAAGTAACTTCATGGGCTATTAATTATGGAATTAGAAGTCCGAGCCGTCTCATTTTAAAAGATCATAAAATGTTTAAAGGTATGTTGCCTATAAACTATTTTATTTTTTTGTCTTTTCATTTATTGCCATTTTATTGTCCTCTGTTGTGGGCTGGCTGGCGGGCCAAGCCAAGCTAATTCTTGCCCTGTTGTTTTTGAAAGACTAGGTCAATAAACTGGGGCTACAGAAGAGCTGACAGCTTTCCTCTTGCCCCATCTCTTGTTGGGTATGTGGTTCTGCTATGGCAAATCTGAGAGATGGGTGCCGTGAAGTTGGTTGTTGATAGACTGAGAGAAAATATCAGAGTGGGCAGAGACTCCAGGGGCCAAGAAAGCGAGAGAGTCAAGGGGAGCACCCTAACGGAGGAAGAAAGGGGGAGAACTCCAACATGAGAATTCCACCCTATATTGATTAGCAAAACTGTCCCCACTCTGATCAGGACTCACGGCTCACCCTAGGACTGAGTCAACATTAAGTTGACCCTTACCTGAATACACACCCCTGAGTTAGAATGAAACGTGGGCAGTTACATGTTAAGGGTCAGAGTAGTTCTCGCTTCTCCTATCTTATTAAATTTAACTCATTCTTAAATTGAAGTAAGAATCTAGCAAAATCTGGAGTTCCTGTTGTGGCTCAGTGGAAATGAATCCGACTAAGAACCATGAGGTTGCGGGTTCGATCCCTGGCCTCGCTCAGTGGGTTAAGGATCTGGTGTTGTCGTGAGCTGTGGTGTAGGTCGCAGACACGGCTCAGATCTGGCATTGCTGTGGCTCTGGTGTAGGCTGGTGGCTGCAGGTCTAATTGGACCCCTAGCCTAGGAACCTCCATATGCCATGGGTGTGGCCCTAAAAAAAAGGCAAAAAAAAAGCAAAACTAGCAAAATCTTTTTTTTTTTAAATTTTTTTTAAATTTTTTTTAATAATTTTTTAAAATTTTCCCACTGTACAGCAAGGGGGTCAGGCTATCCTTACATGTATACATTACAATTACATTTTTTCCCCACCCTTTCTTCTGTTGCAACATGAGTATCTAGACAAAGTTCTCAATGCTATTCAGCAGGATCTCCTTGTAAATCTATTCTAAGTTGTGTCTGATAAGCCCAAGCTCCTGATCCCTCCCACTCCCTCCCCCTCCCATCAGGCAGCCACAAGTCTGTTTTCCAAGTCCATGATTTTCTTTTCTGAGGAGATGTTCATTTGTGCTGGATATTAGATTCCAGTTCTAAGTGATATCATATGGTATTTGTCTTTGTCTTTCTGGCTCATTTCACTCAGTATGAGATTCTCTAGTTCCATCCATGTTGCTGAAAATGGCATTGTGTCATTCTTTTTTATGGCTGAGTAGTATTCCATTGTGTATATACACCACCTCTTCCGAATCCAATCATCTGTCAATGGACATTTGGGTTGTTTCCATGTCCTGGCTATTGTGAATAGTGCTGCAATGAACATGCCGGTGCACGTGTCTCTTTTAAGTAGAGTTTTGTCCGGATAGATGCCCAAGAGTGGGATTGCGGGGTCATATGGAAGTTCTATGTAAAAACTAGCAAAATCTTTTATCCTGGACTCTTGCTATTTTTAAACTTTATAAAGACTGATCATCTTTTTTTTTTTTTTTTGGAGGAATAATATAGTGCCTAATACCTAATGGCACTTAAAAAATTGTAGAACAAATGAATTGTTGCTTTCCTGATAAAACTCCACTTCCCCTAAAAGTTATGTTGGATATATCTTTTTATTTTACTTTTAGATTTATTTTAAAAGTATATTTTTTCATCACATAAGTCATATGGTAAACACAGAATGAAAATTTTCAAAAATTATCCCTGGTCTCACAGACCACCACTGTTAATATTTTTGTGTATTTTCTTACAGACTTTTCTATCAAAAAATGGTTTTGGTTTTTGGGTTTTGTTTGGTTTTGGTGGTGGGGAGTTGGGCAAGTGGAATGTAGGATATACACAGATATTTTTTAAAATTTAATTCAATGAAGATAAATTTGGTTTGGAGGCTTCCACCATCTTTGGAGTCACTGGGGAGTCTTTGGCACATTTATAAATATCTGTTCTGAGAATTTAGATTAATAGAAGTAGGGCTAGAATAGGAAGAATGCTCATTATTGATGATGTGAGATGTAGAGAGATTTGATAAGCATTCAGTTGAGTGCAGAAGCTCACCTAGGACTCCGAGTCCGTCTGGTAGTCCTTCTAATAAGTATCCTCATACATAGTCACAACAAGGGAGGTAACCAGAGAAAATGAAGGATGGCCTGCAAGACATCTGGTGGTTGTGAAATAAACTGATTCATTAGAGAAAACGAAGTGACCTGAAGTAATAGCAAAATGTTTAAAAGTGAGTGCTCAAAAGGCATAGTCCTAGATCCAAATACCAGGCCCACCAAATACTAGCTCAGTGTCCTTAGACAACTTTCTTTAATAATTTCATCATTGGGAGTTCCTGTCCTGGTACAGCGGAAACAAATCTGATTAGTATATATGAGAAGTAGGTTCAATCCCTGGCCTTGCTCAGTGGGTCAGTGATCTGGTGTTGCTGTGAGCTGTGTAGATCGCAGACTTGGCTTGGATCCTGTATTGCTATGGCTACGGTATAGGCTGGCAACTGTAGCTCCGATTTGACCCCTAGCCTGGGAACTTCTATATGCCAAGGGTACGGCGCTTAAAAGCAAAAAAAAAAATTTTCATTGTTGAACATGTATTTTTTAAACCATCGACTATGTGCCTAGTAATCTCTGTGCTGAGGATGCAGCGGTGAATGAAGCAAAGCCCCTTTCCCATTAGGCTTATAAGCTAGAAGGGTGAGATAGACAACAAAAAATGTGAATGTATGATGTGTCAGGTTGGAAATAAGTGGCAGGGAGAAAATGCAAGGTGACCAGGAGAAGGGAGGGAGGGTGGGCAGGGTAGTGAGGGGTTTCTGTTTATAAAGGAAGCACTTCACAGATTAGGTGACATTTGAGAAGAGATCTAAAGGAAGTCTTAGGGAGTTCCCATTGTGGCACAGCAGAAACTAATCCAACTAGGAACCCTGAGGTTGCGAGTTCGATCCCTGGCCTTGCTCAGTGGGTTAAGGATCCAGTGTTGCTGTGAGGTCGCAGACGCAGCTCTGATCCCGAGATGCTGTGGCTATAGAGAAGGCCAGTAGCTGTAGCTCCAATTTGACCCCTGGCCCGGAAACTTCCATGTGCCATGGGTGTGGCCTTAAAAAGATAAATTAAAACAAAAATAAAGTCTTAGTTTTTCCTCAGACTCGGTTTTCTCATCTTTAAGTGGGATTATGATAGTAACTCCTTCACAAGGTAGCACTTGAGAATTAGAGAATGCATTAAAAGCAAAATGCTCTATTGGTGATGGCTGTATTTGCTACAGTTTGTTTCCTCCTGTCAAATGGAAAAATTAAGTAGATTTGTAAGGACCTTTTGGCAAGAACACTCCTGTGATGCTTGGTCTTTGACTTGTGTGATGACACATGCTCTTGATCAAATTCTGGACCTGCTTCTCACCCCTGCTTTATTCTTAGCATATCTGCCAGAACTTCCAACACTATTTGACATCAGGTGGAGATCTTAATGCACAGCTTAGAACAACTAAAATTATGGAAAGATCCATGTAGAAAGGATGAGAACTCAAGGTTTAATTCCCTATGCAATGCAACTTTTCACCTCAACCTTTAAACCTAGTTTCTGTCTAGTAAAGGACAGTAAGATTCTTCTCTTCAGGTTTTTAAGGATGTTTCTGTGGATACAAGACACACCCTTGCTTGAAGGGATTATATTAAAACTCATTAAATTTTGAGTAGACAAAGTATGCAATGGTGCTTATTATGAAGAAACTGAAAAAAAAATCTGAGAAATTACTTTTGCTGCCCTTGAAAATTGAATAAAGTGCTTAAATCTGTACAAAGATTTTAGAAAATGCTTTTCTAAAATCGTGATGGGAAATTGTCTTCCAAAGCAAACTTTGGATATTTCCTCTCATAAACGCTCAATATGTTTCTTTTGAATAAGAACCGCCTTCTCAATCCTCTGTTAGGACTTTGGTCAGTAACATGAGTCTAAACCTCACTGAGAGGCACTGACAGTCATGAGTGTTTTGACCTCTTCCTTGCTGTTACGCTAGATGTGTTTTTTATCATTTTTTCTCTTTCGGCTGCACCTGCAGCATGTGGAAGTTCCCAGGCTAGGGGTTGAATCAGAGCTGCAGCTGCTTGCCTATGCCACAGCCACGGCAACACCAGATCTGAGCCACATCTGTGACCTATGCCACAGCTTTTGGATGCACTGGATCCTTTAACCCGCTGAGCAAGGCCAGGGATTGAACCAACATCCTCAAAGACACTATGTTGGGTTTTTAACCTGCTAAGCCACAGTGGGAACTCCTGTGGTTTTTTTTTTTTTAATTGAAGTATAGTTGATTTATAAATTATGTTGATTGTCAGATGTAGAACAAAGTGATTCAGTTATACATTTCATATTCTTTCCCATTATAGGTTATTATAAGATATTGAATATGGGTTCCTGTGCTATACAGTAAATCCTTTTTGCTTGTCTATTTTGTTTTGTTTTTTAGATGGTTTGACCAAAATGAGCAGTGGTTCACCATGAGGGTTTGTCAGAAGGCCTTGGTTCTTGTGTGGCCCTGCAGCCTTGGGTACCCTGAAGAGGGGCTTTGCAGGTCCATCAGAGTCATGTTGTCCCTGGCTTCTGTGACTCTGCATTGCAGAACTCCTTCCTTCTGGCTTATTCCAAATCTATCACTTGATTTGTATTTATGGTTGAATTTGACCTCCCCATTTAAAAGATATTTCCTATTTTATTTTATTTTATTTTTATTTTTATTTTGTTTTTAGCACCACAGTCATGGCATATGGAAGTTCCCAGGCTAGGGGTCGAATTGGAGCTGCAGCTGCTAGCCTACACCACAGTCATGGCCACAGCAATGCTGGATCCAAGCCACATCAGCGACCTACACTACAGCTCATGGCAGTGCTGGATCCTTAAGCCACTGAGCGAGGCCAGGATTGAACCCGCATCCTCACGGATACTAGTCAGGTTCGTTTCCTCTGAGCCACAATGGGAACTCCAAGATATTTCCTATTTTAAATGTATGCATTAGCCAGTATTCCTTTTTTCCATTCCTGGCAAATGTGTAATGGTGTCGATCTAAGAGAATTCACTGGACTGAAGGAGGCTGAACCCAGTTACCAGCAGTGCTTATGTCTAGGCTCTTGCATGGCTGTCTCACAGTCACTGTCTGCTGGTTCCAGGCTGCACATTTCCCCAGTCATTTTTTCCTTGGCTCTTCACCATGAGTCCTCCCAGAACACTGCAGGGTCTTTAGTAGCTAAAAGTGACTTAATCTAAAGGTCCTTCAGTCTGTATTTGTAGAAATTCATAGCAGATGGTCTCAATATGTTTGGGCTGCCTTTTTTAAACAAACAAAAAATGTAGAGAATCTACAGGAAAAACAAAATAAGTGCTATTTTTTAAGTGGTAATGGAAACACCCAGGGTGCCTAGCCTATACCAAGTAGCAGGGCTCTCCAAAAACAGGAAATAACATGTGACAGAGACACAAGAAAGATAGGACTTTTTTTGGTTGTTCATATCTTTGCATTTGGTCCATTTTATAGTTTGATGTGCGAGAAAAGGCAGCTTGCACAGTCAGAGCCAGTGATAAATTATCTTTCTTACATTAAGTTCTGTGTATGTAAGAAAGGGGTCCATGGGACACGTTCTTTCTTAATATACACGTTGGTATGATCTGCTAGCCTTAGTCGTGAACTTCTTATATCCAGGGTTTACAGATTCACAGTAATGCCAGATTGCTTTGCTAGCCTTACCAGCATAGCCATTAATTACACAAAGAGGCATGTGGCTAAAGACAGAGGTCACCAGTAATGTGATTAGGAGGCCCACTGTGCCTCAACAATTTTCATGGATTAACATATGTCTTTTTAGTATCTATTGACTGGGAAATAATAGTGTTTAAAAAAAAAGAAAAAAGCTATTGTGAATTCCGTTACATGGCCTCTATTTAAATGTACTTAAAGATAACTGTTTATTAATTTCAATTATGCAATCAGTGAAGCTAGAGTCTCTTTCTGTCTCATGATCTGAGCTCCAATTCCAAGCCCCTCCCTGACAGGAACTGCTGTTAGTACTATAGCTTGTATCCATCCACCTTTTCTCTCTGCTGTCATATACACATGTGCATCTGTAAAAATATTTTGTACTGCTTTTTATGTGTGGTATATGTATTTTTAACACATATTATATGATACTGCATTATGTGGGCAACTCAACACTGTGTCTTGAAAGTTGTTTCATATCAGTTCATAGAAGTTCCGTTTTTTTTTTTTTTGCCTCCCCCTTGGCATATGGAAGTTCTTGGGTCAGGGGTGGAATCTGGGCCGCAGTTGCCACCTACCCCATGGTTGTAGCAGTGCTGGACCCTTAACCTACTGCTTCGTGCCGGGTATTGAACTGGTGCCTCCACAGAAACAAGCTGAGTCATTAATCCACTGCACCATGGAAGGAACCCCCATGCCCCACTTTTTTTTAAACCCTGTTTAATATCATAGTTTATACATTGCCCCACTGTTGGCCATTTACATTTCCCCTCATATTTTGCTACTATAAACATGTTACAATAAACATCCTATTTGTGTGTTTGTGTGTGTGTGTGTATGTGTATGTGTAATCTCCTTAGGACTATGTCACCAATCATCTCTGGAATAGATACCAGGAAGTAGACTTGCTGGGAGTTTTATTATTTTTATTTTCTTCATTATCTCATTTTATTTTTTTAGTTTATATGATTTTATTTTTTCAATTATAGTTGATTTACAATGTTCTGTCAATTTCTACTGTACAGCAAAGTGACCTAGTCATACATATATAAAAGATACATCTTTTTTCACATTATCCTCCATCATGTTCCATCACAAGTGACTAGATATAGTTCCTTGTGCTTTTATAGCAGGATCTCATTGCTTTTCCATTCCAAATGCAATAGTTTGCATCTATTAACCCCAAACTCCCAGTCCATCCCACTCTCCACCCACCCTTGGCAACCGCAGGTCTGTTCTCCCAGTTTCTTTTCTGTAGGTAGGTTCATTTGTGCCATATATTAAATTCTGGATATAAGTGATATCATTATGGTATTTGTCTTTCTCTTTCTGACTTACTTCACTTGGTATGAGTTCTAATTCCATCCAATGTTGCTGCAAATGACATTATTTTGTTCTTTTCTAAGGCTGAGTAGTATTCCATTGTGTATGTGTACCACATCTTAATCCATTCATCTGTCGGTGGACATTTAGGTTGTTTCCACGACTTGGCTATTGTGAGTAGTGCTGCAATGAACATGTGGGTGCATGTATCTTTTTCAAGGAAACTTTTATCTGGATATATGCCCAAGAGTAGGATTGCTGGGTCATATGATAGTTCTACATTTAGTTTTCTGAGTTCCATACTGTTTTCCACAGTGGTTGTACCAATTTACATTCCCACCAACAGTGTAGGGAGTTTTACTTTTAAATTAAGTTACATTTTATTAATCACAAAATCTAGATATATTTGAACTGTAATAGAATATATATGTAAAGGCATTGTTTATTCAGCCTGAAGACAATGCCTAGTGCCTAAAGGTTTGCAGAACCTCCTGATTAGGAATCTCTAGCAAAGTGGACCTGAGCCCCTATTCCAGAATGGAAAGAATACGGGCCTGGACATCAGTAGCCTTGCTTCATGCATTAGCTCTGTGACTTCATGTCTTCATTCCTATATCCTCATCTCTAAAATTGGGAAAATATGTTTACTTCCCTGTCCTGATGAGTAAATGAGAAAATTCCATAGAAGTTCTTTAGATTGTTGGTCCCAGTAATATGACTGTTGTGGAAGTACTGTAAACAAACAAACGAAAACACATAGCAATAATGAATTTAAAAAAAACTAATAAAATATTAAAAATAGAAAGTTGTATCCAAAAGGAAGACAGGGCAATCTCCAGGTGTCAGAAATAAAGAGAGAATGTAAAGCCAAAACTATAGGCTCGTGAGCAGCTGCCGTCCTAGCTCAAAAGAGAATTAGACTTTGATATATGCTCCAAATGCCTAGGTAGATGATAGGGTTTCAGTGTCCAAAGTGTTGTCCTTGGGCTACTCCAGGCTGCTGAGATCGTAGCCTGAAGCCAGGGCCATGGATGCCTGCTCTTTCAATATAAGGCAAACTTTAAAAACTCCCCATAGGGCCAGTGAATCTCTAAGGAAGTTAATGAGTACCGTGGGTCCTGGTGGAAAAAATACTTGCCATGACCACTGAAAGTCTGTGAGTGTGCTCTGCCTGGGCATGGAATCCAAACTTATCCTACCTGCATCTTAGGGAATCCCAAGGTGGGAAATTAATGTAGGAACTTAGTATAGACTAAGAGAACTCCTAGGGCTTCCTTCCCAGAAGGAATGAAAATCACTCTCTAAGTACATTTCCACAATTCACAGAGAACAGAATTCTCTCTCTCTCCTCTCTCTCTCTCTCTCTCTCTCACACACACACACACACTCTCCACATGTCATGAAGTGGAGTAGAATAAAAATTATGAAAATTTATACCCCAAGAGCTTAGTAAGGCAATATAAGTTAGGATACTATGAAATAAATGTTTAAAATAAGGGAAAATCATAATATTGGAACAGAATACTAAAAAGAGGCCAGGCTCATTTGAAAGATATCCTATAACTCTTTAGAAAGGAAAATTACAGTTATTGAAATGAATGGTGCTTTGCAAGTAAATACTCATGGAAGATAGGGTTTATTATTTTAAGATATAATTATTAGTGATTGAATAGTAAAATAAAATAACGATGCATATTAAGCCATGGCAGTATGCTACAAATGCATTGACTTGTCATGGTTTTACATTCATCCAATTTTAATGTTTTTTTTGTTTTTTTTTTTGTCTTTTTGCTATTTCTTGGGCCGCTCCCACGGCATATGGAGGTTCCCAGGCTAGGGGTCCAATCGGAGCTGTAGCCACCGGCCTACGCCAGAGCCACAGCAACAGCAACGCGGGATCCGAGCCGCGTCTGCAACCTCCACCACAGCTCACGGCAACGCCGGATCGTTAACCCACTGAGCAAGGGCAGGGACCAAACCCGCAACCTCATGGTTCCGAGTCGGATTCGTTAACCAATGCGCCACGACGGGAACTCCTCAATTTCTTTTCTTTCCCTTTTTTTTTTTTTGTCTTTTTGCTATTTCTTTGGGCCGCTCCCGCGGCATATGGAGGTTCCCAGGCTAGGGGTCCAATCGGAGCTGTAGCCACCGGCCTACGCCAGAGCCACAGCAACGCGAGATCCGAGCAGCGTCTGCAACCTACACCACAGCTCATGGCAACGCTGGATCGTTAACCCACTGAGCAAGGGCAGGGACCAAACCCGCAACCTCATGGTTCCTAGTCGGATTCGTTAACCACTGCGCCACGACGGGAACTCCAGTTTTTTTTTTTAAAGCTATACATTATCTTTATCCACAATAACATAACCCACATAAGTAATAACCCCAAGTCACAAGATATAAATCAATTCCAAAGTCTTCAGAAATATCTGACAGCCTCTTATTTGTCTTTGAGTTTTTTATTTCTTTTTTAGGGAATAAATTTGCCCGTTGAAATTAAGGGACCATTCCTCTTAAGTATAAAGTAATTCTGAAGGCAACAGGAAGTGGCAGTAAAAGTTGAACTCTTTAAACCTTAGAAACATCTTGAATCCCATTATAACAATGAAGAAAATCTTGTTTTGCCTCTGGAGTTTGGCATGGCTGTGGCCTAAGGAGCTAGTTCCTGCTTCTCTTCAGCAATAAAGTTGTCCAATCTGCTTAGACTTCGAAGAAGTGCCATTGATGTTGGTGCTAAGGGAGCTGCTGCTTATTTTCCAAGCCAAGGGGACAGTTGGGCAGAGGAGGAAGCTCAAAGAATTTTTTACTTTGTAATAGACGGTCCAAGGATTCTTCTGAAATGCGCCTTTTTGTTGATGTTGCTGCTGGGGAGAACTACACCCTTCTCCTGATTCACCACTGAAAGGTCTAGACCTTTTCTCCATGACTGTCAAGTTTTCCTGTTCTTTTCAAATAAGACTCTCCCAGGAATGCTCTTATTTTTGTTTCTACAACATCTGTAATGCCAAGTTGTTAACTGAGCATAAACGTGAAATGTGCTAAGTATGAGAGAATATTTATTAGCATATCCATTCTTGCCTAAAGTTTCTAGTCCATCTCATTTGCTTAGGGATGTTTTGTTGTTGTTAATATCCATCGATGAGAACAATGCCAAGGGATTTATTAAGGAAGATGAGAAAGCTCCAAATTATTGTAGGAAAGATAACTTTTCTAGAGATCACAGGGAGAGATTCTACAGTTTCGATTTATTAGAAAGCTTTGGAACAAATAAGCGTAAAACATGGAAAAACTGATATAATCAGGTGAAAAGGAAAATAAGTGAAGTTTAGAATCGGGTGATCCCTCAGAATAAAAAAAAAACCCTTTTTCAGTTCATGTAAAAAAAATGGAAAGTAAGACATGCAACATCCATTTTGAAAATAATAGAACTCACATTTAAATCATGGCTTGTTTCCAGCATTAAAGGCTGGAGATTCACATGGGATCTTGGAACCAAATTCAGAACTTGACAGGGCAGCATGAGGAGGGAGGGGGGAGTGGCTGTGTGGTTGGAGACATTCTACTGTAAATGATTTTTTTTAGCCTTTATTGTTTTGGTAGAAACCAAAACAGGCCATGGTGGTGTATATGTGATGCCAAGACATCTGAATGAAAATCAGAATATAGCCCCAAACTATAGATGCTTCCCTTACTTTTCTTCCATTACATAGGAACAGTCTTGGGAATGGTGGCCCCATTCTAACCAAGAATCAGGAATGGCATCAGGGAACAGAGGATTATTTCCCCCTCCCAGCTGGCATTCTCTGGGGCTTTCTTCTATCCTCCAACTTACTTTTCTTGGCTTTGCTTCTGCTAAGACATGCACCTTCTTCCTGCCTCTCTTTGTCTTTTTCTCACTTAAACTTCTTGAGGCTCAGTTTCCTCATTTATAAAAGCCCAGCGTCTGCATCATGGTAAGCACTTAGGAAATGTTTATCCCCTTCTTTGGGGGGTAGTGTTGAGGGGGGCACACTCATGGCATATGGAAGTTCCCAGGCTAGGGGTCAAATCAGAGCTACAGCTGCCGGCCTATGCCCCAGCAATCCCAGGTCCGAGCCACATCTGCAACCCACACCACAGCTCATGGCAATACCAGATCCTTAACCCACTGAGGGGGCCCAGGGATCAAACCTGCATCCTCATGGATGCTAGTCAGATTTGTTTCCACTGAGCCACGACAGGAATTCCCTCATTCTCTTCTTAATGAGCCCTGTTTCCTATCCATATCAGTGGTGATATAATGGCAAAAAGGAGGAAAATAAACAAAGCTGATTCTGGAATCTGTTTTTCCTTTCATGTTCCTGAGGACCCTCATGGAAGAATCCTAGTCTCTGTCTTACCCTTCCATTCTCCCTTCTTACTCTCCAGGGGCCCAGATGTTCAGGGGAGTCATTGCAATGGAGTGTCCCTCTGAGATGTCAATGCCTATTTTTCTTTACACTTCAGGGTCCTCTAATTCCATATTTTCCCTTCCTGCCACCCTCATCTTTCTATAGAATATTAAGATTGTGGTTGGACTTGGGGAGGGGGAAGGGGAGCTTTTCACTTTCTTAGTATTCTTAGCAACACTAACCCACAGAAAACCTTAAAAAAGATTTTGAATTTGCTATAGGAAAAGGAAGGCTTAAAAGAATTTGGGAAGTGGGCCAGAGTAGGGAGCAGTGCTCGAGGGGTGTCAAAAGATGATGATGGCAGACAGCTGAAACAGACCCGCCCTGAGGTACTCAGAGCAGAGTGTCTGGAAGGTGACCCACATGAGAAGGCTCTGAGGAGACACATTTCCATGAAGCCTGTCAACCTCTGTGCACGACTTTGCTTCTTGGAGTGCCTCGAGATTGGTCTCTGGAGTCCTTACTCCTGCCCCTGGGTAGATGAGGTCAAAGATGAGAAAAAAAGACACTGATCCCACAAAGTACTCTGAATTCATGCTTTCCCGGTATGATCAGTATACTGTTATCTGGTAGCCCTAGCATGACATATTATGCCTCTGGATCCTTGTCAGCCAGCTACCACTTGGAGCTTATTTCTTTGGGAGAATGTTTTCTGAGCGCTCCAAACAAAAGTTTGAAGCCAAACACTGGAAATCAAACATTGGGGATAATAGTTGTTCAAAAGTGAAGTCCTACTGATAATGCGGTCAATTAACCAGGTTTTTCTAAATGACCAGATGGTGCGATGCTAACAGATACCATCTCAAGAGATAAAAGGTTTCAGATATTTGTCAGTGAATAGCCAGTATTTAAGGACACAGTGCCATCCCAGGTCACGACACAGCTAAGCCAGTCTATTGTAACACTTAGCATCATAAGAAACAAGCTATCTCTTACTCATAGGAGGTGAACTTTATTTGATTGTAAATATAGCTATTTTGAGAAATACAGCTGGCTTAGGTTTCCTCAGTAGTTTATACCAGCAATAAATTTTTCCTGATGTTCTTAGTCTTAGTGTTTTCAATTTAATTGGCTACACTTAAAGTGTCTGATCTTGAGAAACAATAGGGAAGTGCATTAAGATGAATGCAATCAAATACAAATGGCTCAAAGTTACATTAAAAAGGGGGAAAAATCCATATATTATTCCATTTAATGTACTGCACTCAGTGTCAAAGCCTGAAAAAGAATAGCAATTATAGTCATTAAAAAATGGGTTTTCAGAGAATATTTAATGGCTTGAGAATATGCTGCCTTTAAAAAAATTTTTTTTTAATTTTTAGGGTGCGCCACGGCATGTAGAGATTCCCAGGCTAGAGGTTGAATCAGAGCTGTAGCCGCACACCTACACCACAGCTCACGGCAACACCGGATCCTTCATCCACTGAGGGAGGCCAGGGATCAAACTTGGATCCTCATGGATACTAGTTGGGTTCATTACACTGCACCAATCACAGGAACTCCACTATGCTACCATTATAATGAGTGGAAAAAAGCAGATCACAAAACTGTATTTTGGAATGATCTCAGTTTTGTAAAATAACTGAATATATACAAAAACATATATACAATATATGTGTATACATATCTACATACAAACACAAAGAAAAATTAAAAGACATGAAATTAATAAAAAGATTGATGGTGGTAATCCGGGTGTTGGAATTAGGTATGATTTTTCTTGTATTTTTTCCTGTATATTCTATAACAGACAATTTTTAATTTATTTTCATAGAAACTTTTTAAAGGAAAAAAATTATAAGAGAAAACTAAAATGAATGTAATCTAACCCTACAATGAAAATCACATTGCAAAGGAAAAAAAATACAAGTAAGGAAAGAGTTGCCAGAACATGCAGGGAAGAAAGAGGAAGGAAGATAGTTGTTGGGTTGGGAACACTTACAACTTTCTCTCCAGAGCTTGAGGCTTTTTCTACAACAGCATCTGACCATTCCATAGCTGAGTTCCTTTGATCTCTAGGAGGCAAGTTTCTGAACCAATCACAAGAAAGATCACGTTTGCTCCTGGTGAATTGGCCCAGCTGGCATCACATTTGTGAGCAGTATTTGTTTCAGGGTTGCTGACTGTACAAGCTGCTTTATGGGCCACTTTTTGGGCAGCTGTCCTGAGCTTGTTTTGGGTGGCGTGGCTATAGGCTTTCCCTGTTTCCTTGCTGCACCAGCAGGCACACTGGAACACACGTCTGATTCTGTCAGGATCCACGGCTGTCACACTTGGAGCCTCCAGGTTCCCTCCACCCTGCACTGGCCTCCAGACTTCATAATGGTTCTGCATTAACTTGTGGTCAGAGTCCCCCTTTTTTTGTTCTCAGATAGTCCCTCATTCAGCTTATTCAGATCTTCAGCTTTCATCCTGAGATCTGGACACTAGCCACATGGCGACATTGCTCTGAAGTTCCCCCAAATGGCGATCGCTAAAAAGAAATGTGCATGTCTCCTGTCTGGGCATGCCATCCACACCCAGTGAAGCTGGACTTTTATGTAAAGCCTGGGTTTTCAAACAAGAGCATGAGACTGAGACAACTTTAGGGTTGGGTTTAGAGGACTGTGTTGTTGGCTTGTTTCTGAGCCAAGATTTAAAAAGAAAGAAAGAAAAATCAGTTTGCAAAGAAGCTGATAAAGTGGCTGTAATCATTTTGGTGAAATAATTTCTCTGAACATAATGATCTCTATCTAGCATAGATTCTATGCTCTAGGCATGAAAGTAAATCTTTTTTCCAAATATGATTTTCAAAAGAGATTAATGCATGTAGGTGCTTAGCCTGTATAGCAAGCACTCTATAGGTGTTGACTCCTTGTGGTTAGCTGAGGCACTAGGGCTGTAGTTGGCAACACTGGGCCATAGTACCTCTATATTAGAGATTTTTTTTTTTTTTTTTTTTTTTTTAGTGGAGAAAGGTTTATTGCAGGGCCAAGCAAGAACTGTGCAGCTCATGCTCAAAAGACCTGAATACCTAATGGACTTCAGGGAAGCTTCTTTTAAAAGCAAGGCAAGGTGGGGGAGTCGCAAGGTGTGTGATCCATTCATACACAGTTCTGATTGGCTGATAGTGAAGTAACAGGGTGGTGTCAGAGTTCCCATCGTAACTCAGTGGTTAATGAATCCACCTAGGAACCATGAGGTTTCGGGTTCGATCCCTGGCCTTGCTTAGTGGATTAAGGATCTGGCATTGCTGTGAGCTGTGGTGTAGTCACAGATGTGGCTCGGATCTGGAGTTGCTGTGGCTCTGGCGTAGGCCGGTGGCTACAGCTCTGTTTGGACCCCTAGCCTGGGAACCTCCATATGTGGCAGGTGTGGCCGTATAAAAAGACACACACAATAAAACCAAAAAAACAAACAAACAAAAAACATGGTGGTGTCATAGGGGTTCACATTATTAATCCTTAGGCTCCAGTAGGTCTGGGGGCTATGTGCTTAGTGGTCATCAAGGAGTTAGCTTTAGAGAACAATTTTAATTATGGCTTTTTTTTTCTAGACTAGAAATCTCCCTTAACTCTAAGGTTTTTACATCATTCACATTTTAAGCTCCTTACAAAGAACAGATTCTCTTGGGTTACCATCAACTTCTTCCTTTATATATATTAATACTTTATGTATTTAGGTGCTCCTATATAGGGTGCATATATATTTACATGTGTTATAGCTTCTTCTTGGATTCATCCCTTGATAATTGTGTAACGTCCTGCTTTGTCTCTTGTAGTAATCCTTGTTGTAAAGTCTATTTTATCTGATCATAAGTATCTCTACCCCATGTTTGTTTCGATTTGTACAGAATACTTTTTTTCTATCCCCTCACTTTCGGTCTGTGCATGTCTTCAGACCTAAAGTGAGTCTCTTGTAGGCAGCATATATACAGGTCTTATTTATGTATCCATTCAACCACTCTGTCATTTGATTGAAGCATTTAGTCAATCTAATTTTTTTGTTTGTTTTTCTTATTTTTTAGGGCTGCATCTGTAGCATATGGAAGTTCCCAAGCTAGGGGTTGAATTGGAGCTGCAGCTACCAGTCTATACCACAGCCACAGCAACACCAGATCTCAGCCGAGATCTGGCCAGGGATGGAACCCACATCCTCATGGATACTAGTTGAAGTCTTTTTTGCTGCGCCACAATGGCAACTCCGTCAATTTACATTTAAAGTGATTATTGATATGTATGTTCTTACTGCCATTTTGTTAATTGCTTTTGGGTTTTTATAAATAACATTTCCTCTTGGAAGAATGGGAGGACAGTGACACATAATATGCTTCATCCTGCTTTTTCTGCCCCCCTCTTTTTTTTTTTTCTTTTTTTAGCTCCATGGAATGACTCAACCATACAACTACCTGGAGAAAATTTATCCTCATTAAGAGATGGGCTTAATTCAGCTCTCTTCTGAATGGCCAACGACCTGGTAAGATGAGTGTTTTGTTTCAACAACAATCCTCTTTCCTCTTTAGTAGGTTATTTACTCAACTTCCCCCACCCCCTCCGCCCCCGGAGACTTGGAGGCAATTCACTGAAGACAGGATCTGAACACTGGGAAGACTGGAGGATGCCTATCTCTCTTGGAAAGAAGACACTCATTCCATTCTGGGTTGGATTGGGGGATGGAGATTAACATGATTAACTTTGGCAAATTCCTTCATCAATGTGGCTGTTATCTAGCAGTTGAAAAGCAAAATTCAGAGAACCATACATCCTTGCAAAGTTGCTTCTTCGAGCCTCTCCTCCAGAGCATAAGGAGTCCTCCTGGAGAGGTTTTCCTCCCATTAGATTAGAGAAATGACTCTCCTCTTAGGACTCTCCCATTATATCGCACTAGCTCTTGAAATCTCTCCCTTGTCATCTCCCCTTACAACAGTGTCTTCAAACTGATGGAATTAGGGATTTCTTTCCTCCTTCCTTCCTTCCTCTCTTCCTTACTTGTGTACCTTTTTTGTTTTGTCTTTTCCTTCAAAAGGACACAGTTTTTATTCTTTACCTTTCTTTTCTTTTTTTTTTGAGTATCCATGGTGTGATAGCACCTTACTTCTAATTGTATAGAACAAAGACACTTTATCTCCTTTAAATACCTTTAGTTCTATATCTCTGAATATGAATATGCCCACTCATTGCTGGAAAAGGTATGTGCAGAGTAGACCAGTGAACATTCCACAGTAGATGGTTTCTTCTGGGAAGTTCTTTCCATCAGATTCTCTGTGATCCTATGTTCTCTCTCATTGGAACAGGGTACTCTCCAGAGGGGAGAATTTGCCTAAATGATACCATTATTATGATTTTCAAAATATTTTTGCTTTCACCAAAAAGCTTACATTTGCCAATAATTCGGAGTATTTGCATGGTCACTTAAAAATCTTTAAAGACACTCATCTTTCAGTAACACCACATTCTCCTTGGCATGAAGTATCTGTTTTCTATGAAATATGGTGGTTTTGTTATTTCTGGTTCAGAGGTGAGTACTGCACCGCTGAGCAAAACCCTGGGCGACATGGCTGTAAAAGAGGCAGCTTTTAGGTGTCTCTCTTTACAGGAAAGGCAGAGATGTGAGGCTTGATAAAAGCAGGGGGAAATGGGGAAGGGAGGTGAGGAGATGTTTTCGAAATATAAGATGTTTATTAACTGTCATGAACGTAGAAGGAGATGGCTCACTTCACAGGGAAATCAGGCAGAGTGAAACCATAAGATTATGTGATTACAAATGGTGACAGGCCTCTGAGTCAAAGCTCAGGTTAGTGGTTTCAGAAATCAAGGGGCATCTCTTAAGTGCTAGATTCAAAGGAATTCTGTAACTTCGTGGAGTTTCAGCCCACTTAATTAATTGCTTCAACAGACCCCTACAGTCCCATTGCGTTTGCCCTTCAGTTTTAATTCAAGGACCCTGAGTAGTAGTTCTCACATTTGAGTGTGCACCAGAATCACCTGTGGGGAAAATTAAACATACAGCTTCTGGGGCTTCCCCTCTGGAGAGTCTAATTCAGCAGGGCTGCCAGAGGGCCCTGGAGGCTGTGTTTGTGATAGGCACTCTAGCTTGTTCAGATACAGGGTCCATGGAATGAACAGTGCGAGAAGATGATTTAATGGTGCTTGGGAAATGTCTAGCATCATGATGATTTTAAAAACTTTCTTACAGCAGTAGCTTTCAACATGTAGACTGAGGGTTTGAAATGAGCAGATTCAGAGACCCCATCTCACTTTCACAAACATTAACTACATTTCCACCAGAAACCATGTCCTATGGGTTAATAGCTGGCTGATGGGAAAGAGTATGCCTGCCAATTACAGAACGAGGGAATGTGATCAGTGTCATCATAGATGGACCTGTAAAGAACAGGGGAAAGGGGATGAAGAAGCAAGTTTTTTGACCTAAAAGAAACTTTAGAGATAATTCTCTGGTCTATTGAAGACGTGTTTCACAGGGGAAAAACTGGGACTCCAACTTAGGAAGACTTCAATATCTTCCTTCATTTGTATGAAAGACTTAAAAATCTATATCACACTTTCTGTCCCTGCCACATGAACTTTGTGAATGATATTCTGGGAGCTGTATATATCTGTTTGTTCTGGTATACAAAGGAAAGAAAACTAGATATAACTTTATCACATTGTTTTCCTTAATCATTTATTTTACACAGGCCTTTGGATCTTCAGAAATATCTTGCTGACTGGGATTATTATACCATTTTTTTTTAACTTGATGGATTGTTTATATAGTTATGGCGATCAGCACATATGTGCTTCCCTAAAACATGATTTTCCAGCTCCTGGGGACCAGCTGTATAGAGCCGTGGCGTAAATGTCAGAGCTTGGATAGCAGGTTTTGCTTTTTGAAACTTCACACTTTCATAAAAACAAATGCATTTGGGGACTGGTTTTGGTAATAATTTGACTTCTAGCATATATATATATTTGCCTTTTTAGGGCCACACCCACGGCATATGGAGGTTCCCAGGCTAGGGATCCAATTGGAGCTGTAGCCGCCAGCCTACACCAGAGCCACAGCAATGTGGGATCCGAGCCACATTTGTTACCTACACCACAGCTAATGACAATGCCTGATCCTTAGCCCACTGAGGCCAGGGATTGAACCCACATCCTCTTGGATGCTAGTTGTATTCGTTAACCACTGAGCCATGACGGAAACTCCTTTTTTTTTTTTTTTGTCTGCTGGCATATTTAAAACCTAGGTACTCAAAGCAAAACAACAACAAACAAAAGCTCAAAGAAAAATGAATGAGAGAAACAGATGCCTCTCTACACCTCCCACTTCCAGGTAGTCTCTAATAGGGCTGGAAACTGGCAAGTGATGATCCTTAGAACTCTGTATTTCTATGGATAGCACCCCAGTTGATTTCTGAGTAGGAGGCTTCCAGAGCAAGGAAACCCAACCAGAATATGAGGAATAGAAAGCTACCTTCAGGGGTGAAGTCAAAGCAGATACCAATTATAAAAGTCTCTTTCCTGCAAACTCTGGGGCTATCAGGGAACAAAAGTTCTTAATGATTTATAGCAGAGCCCCTAGTCATATGATTTCTATAACACAGAGCATTTTACACAAAGTAAAATGTACAACTATGTGATTTTGCTTAATTCATGTGTTAATGTCTAATTTGTGACTTGAAGGCGGAGCAGAAATGTGGTAAATGTTAATAATCTTACCTCCTAGGAATCTCTTTAAACTCAATAGAGATCAGCTAGCTTGGCCTCTCCAATCTCAGAAAGGAAGGAGAGCCTTGCTATTTTGGTAAGTATCTTTGTATATATTCCCCAACCTCATCTTAGACAGCTAGACCAATTATGAACTACTTGGAGAACATCTTATAGAACAAGCTGATAAAGTAAAACATTAAAGGTTTCCACCCCTGATTTAGGGATTATGGAATGAGCCTAGGAGTTAGGAGTCCTGGGTTCAAATTCCTGACGTGTCTGGGTGGGTGGGACTTAAAACGCAAAGCTTTTGGAATTAGGCAGACCCAGCTTTATATAATATCTCTTACTTTCTAGCTGAGTGAACTCGAAGTTATTAACTTTTGAAGCTGCAGATTTCTTATCTGTGTAATGGCAGATAGAGGATGCTTGGAAAGTATCTGTTGTGAGGGAACACTTATTTCACTGGGTGGTTAAGAGAATTAAAGGAATGAATTCACATATGGCATTTAAGACACTTTGGCTCATATGTAGAATAAGCTCAATAAGGAGTAATTATTCTACTTCTAGCTGATGGTTTTACACAAGTCACTTCTGTCTTAATCTCTCTTTCCTTTATCTGAATCATATTTCATGGATTTTTTTTGGATGAGAATTAATGGAAAGAATGTTGTTACAAAAGTGCCTGGCTCACAGTAGGCCCTCAATAGAGGGGGGAAAAAAAGAAAGACAGATAGAATCTGCCTCTGGGTATCTGAGGTACTCAGAGTTTCTAAACATGGAATTTTGGATCATTAACTCTTGGTGTAGTTCTTTAATTATCACTCTGTGAAACTGAACAATCAGTTTAAGATGCAGTGCAAGGATATGACCAAGAAATGGAAGATCAAGGTGTTTCCATGTGTCTCAGCAGTAATGAACCCAACTAGTACCCATGAGGATGCAGGTTTGATCCCTGACCCCACTCAATGGGTTAAGGATCCGGTGTTGCCATGAGCTGCGGTATAGGTCACAGATGCTGCTCAGATCTGGCGTGGCTGTGTGGCTATGACATAGGCCAGCAACTGCAGCTCCGATTCAACCCCTAGCCTGGGAACTTTCATATGCTGTGGGTATAGCCCTAAAAAGAAAAAAAAAGGAAAGAAGAAAGAAATGGATGATCAAACATACTTGGGGAGAGTAAGTGAATCCACTCGAGAGTCAGTGCATCAGAAAGGAGGCCTTAAGGGCTCTGGTTTAGTTACTTAGCAGGGTCTAGCAGAAGTAACTTTAAGTCTAAAGATGACAAGTAAGTAGGACCTCAAGGGCAAAGAAAATATCACTTGTCCTTTTGGTAGTTTCCAGTTTTATTAGGAGCACAAGCTGAGCACATAGTAGGCATCAAATGAATGCTTGTTGATGACACACACTATTGGTTGTATACCCAGTAGCTATACTCTTTTTCTCATTGGTGCTAGAAACCTGGTTTTTATCAGGCAACACAAGATCCAGCCCCAGAAAAATGACTCAGGGTTGGTCTAAATCAGTCATGGCAATTTCATTATTCTTTGCCAGTGATTGGTTTGGAAATAGTCATGTGACACAGTTGTGGCCAGGAAGACATAAAGGTGACATTCGCTGACTATTTTTCTTCTGAAAAGAGAAACATCCATCAGGAGAAATTCCACTCCTCTCCCCCTCCCTCCCCTGCCTTTTCAAATTTACTTTTTCCCTCATCCCATTACCTGCTCTCTTGGATCCTGCTGCCTGAGGAACCTGTAATTGAGGCAGCCACTGTGTGACTCTGAGAGGAAACTTTGCCCATATGAGGATGGACAGCAAAGTAGAAGGATGGGAGGAGCCAGAGTCCTTCATATCTTTGAGCTATAAACCAATGCCAGAGCCAACAGAATTCTTTTTTGTGTTTGTGTCTTTTCTTGAGCTGCTCCTGCAGCATATGGAGGTTCCCAGGCTAGGGGTCTAATCGGAGCTGTAGCCACCAGCCTACACCAGAGCCACAGCAATGTGGGATCTGAGCCGTGTCTCCGACCTACACCACAGCTCACGGCAACACCAGATCCTTAACCCATTGAGCAAGGCCAGGGATCGAACCTGCAACCTCATGGTTCCTAGTCGGATTCATTAACCACTGAGCCACGACAGGAACTCCCAGGCTTCTTATTAAGTAAATAACATGTGTTCTTATGGTTTAAGCTATGCTTAATCAAGTTTTCTGTTAGTTACAGTTTAACCCTTGTAATAATACTGATGATCGTATGTAGAGTTCTTACTATGTGCTGAGAACTTTCTAAGTACTTCATATGTATTAGGTCCTTTAATCCTCAGAACAACCCTAAAAATTAGTTGTTATTATCCCTATTTTATACCTGATTAAACTGAGGCACAAAAATGTTAACTTTCTCAGTGTTACAAAGATAACAAATTACAGAGTTAGCACTTGCATCTAGTTATCTGGTTCTACCGTTTTATTAAGCTACTTCAGTATAGCTAAAATATTTATTACAACATATAAAAACTGTTAGCTTGAATTACCTTTGTTGGACAAAGAGCAATAAGAAAGGACCTAAAACCTGTTTTAATAATATTAAAAATATACTGGCCAAGAGCCTATATAATGGCTATTTCATATATCTACTAATGAATAATTTTTTGTACGTTTTTGAAAATATGTGCCAATGTAACCAAGGTACTGGGAAACTTGTAGTGAAAATATTATTTTATGGGGTGAATGGTTTACTAGTGAACAATGATTTGAAATGGCCCAATCATTAAAATCATAAAAATATAAATTAGAAGACTGGGTTTCACTCATTAGCCATGTAGTCAAAGTCCTGGGATGAGAAATTGAGGATCTGTCACTGCTTCAGCAAATAGTTGTTCTAAGTGAAATAAATCAAGCTTGGAAAGAGCTACTTGTCTTTTTTTTTTTTTTTTTTAACTAGTCTACCTTTTTGATAGGGTTTGTGTGGAAAACATATTTTTATTCATTACTTTATTTTCAGGGTGATTTTCCATGGATAAAGCCAACAATAAGGTATCCTAATAATAAACATAATAGGTGAAAGTGAGACTTTCCCCTCCTCTACCTCCTCTTTTTCCTTGTAGTAAATAAGAAAAAACTCTTAGAGAAACTAGAAAGCAAAGAATTGCAATAGTATGTATGATATTTATATGCTCTTTTGCTTTCTTTGGACACATGCTTACATGGGATTCTAAAGAGAAGAGGACAAATTAATTAGATTAGTTCAGATTTTTATAGTAACAAGTAATAGAAAATCCAAATCAAAATGATTTAAAGCATGAAGATGAATTATTTGTATTTTTAAGAAGACATGATATAGAGACAATTATAGACCTTATACTGCAGAGTTGTAATGAAAAGCAAAAGAATGAGTGCCTTAAAACCATTGGAACAGGACACATAGCTAGCATTCAATAAATATTAGCTACCATTATCTCATTGGCTATATTTATGTTTGAAGCCCACACCTGTACCAATCACTGGAAAAGGAAATGGTGTTGTTAAGATGATCTTAAATTCATCTGAATTTTTTTCTGAGCTAGTGAGCTGGGGATAGGGTCATCTTCCCTGAGCAACGAATAATCAGGGTTCTGTCAACAAAGAAGTAGGAGAATGGCTGCTGGTTGGAAATAAACAGTGCCAGTACAACTGTATTTAATGTTGTTGGGGAGAAGATCTTTCAAAATACTTTACTAGCTTTAGGTATAAGCTAAATGACTCTCTGAGGTCTATAGGAAACTAGTAAGACCAGTATGAAATTGGAAGAGAGCCTATGGACTTAAGGTGCTGGTCCCTCTCCAAAATGTCAGCATAGCAGATGCCTCAGAAGGACTGTAAGTTCATGGTCAGTAGAGTAATCTGTGAGAAGTTCATGATCGCAAATTTGTCTCCTTTGTATTCTTTGGTTTGAAACTACCAGGGTGAGTCCAGCAGAGGAGGGGGCTGAAGAAAACTCACCATTCAAAATCCATACATTCGTCATATTAAGGGACTGCCCCTAAACTGGCTTAAGACGTTAGGGATCTCAGCCTCTTTTCCTCATACACTGACATTCTTTAACCATAGCTGGCATTTGGCTAAAGTAGTCTCCTGCTTTATTCTGGTTCCTCACGCTGACTCCAAGGGCCGTTCTTCTTATCCCATTGTTCAATACCCATCTTTATCGTTGCTTATTTTAGAAGCAAGAAGAGGGAAGGGTTTTCTACCCAGGGACTTTTTGCTTTAAGGAAGAGAAACCTACCCAAGCTGGTTCAAGTAAATTTGTTGAAGGACACCACTTCAAAATGCAAATAAGATTTATGAAGTCCAAATGTCACCAGACCTCAGAAGAAATCTGGGAAAGTGAAGCTCTGGCTACTCTCTGTCACTCTGGGGCTCCATGGTAACTCATTGTGTAGACTAAACACAGCGCCAACAGGTTAATTCTATACCATTTAGCATAGTCTTTCAGTTCAAGTTCTCTCCAGTGACTCAGTCTTTCACTGTCCTAATTTTAAATTCCTAAATCATAAATTTGATAATGTTCACTTACCAAACCAGGTGTTGGTTATCATGGAGATGAATTGGTGACTCACATGTAAGGATACTCTATTGTAATTGGGATGGAAAGTGAATTATTCAGAATATGTGACAGATTATGGTAAATGAACTAAGCACTGCATTGAGAACTTAGAAACCTAAATTCTAATTCTGATTTTGTCACTACATATTTGTAAGTCTGACTTCAGTAAAAGATGGAATTGAAATAGATATTCTGTAAGTTCCTCTTACCCTAATATTCTATAAATCTTCATATCATAATCTGTGACAAAATTCCTGAAGCTATGAATTCTTTTATATTGACCATATTGTACCTAGATTGATTCCTGAATTTTGAACTCATCAGTGTTGTTTTACACAACCCATTGCGAAATGGCTTTCTTCTGGGAGTATTTTCTATAGAGTTAATCAACGAGGTCTGAATTTTTATTTATAGCTGACATAGAAGATGCTAGAGAAGATGAGAGTATGATTGACTAAGATATATAATAGGAGTCTATTAGAGTGTTATTATTTTGTTAATGAATAAATAGACGTTCAATATTTATATCTTGCTAAATTGATAAGAATTTATTAACATGATTATTAAATATATTGTCATATTTAATAAGATCCATTGTGGAGTTCCCATCATGGCTCAGTGGTTAGGGACTGCCCCTAAACTGGCTTAAGACGTTAGGGATCTCAGCCTCTTTTCCTCATAATGAATCCGACTAGGAACCGTGAGGTTGCAGATTCGATCTCTGGCCTTGCTCAGTGGGTTAAGGATCCGGCATTGCTGTGAGCTGTGGTGTAGGTCACAGACGCGGCTCAGGTCCTGCGTTGCTGTGGCTCTGACATAGGCCAGTGGCTACAACTCCGATTAGACCCCTAGCCTGGGAACCTCCATATGCCGCGGGAGCGGCCAAAGAAAAGGCAAAGAGCCAAAAAAAAAAAAGAAATAAAAGAAAAAAAGAAATCCATTGTAACCAGTTCTATGTTTTGTGCATATGGGTGCTATTTTGAACACAGAAATAGTCCTAGGAATTTTTTTCTTATTAAAATAGAAGATTGAATGACTTACCAGACCCATGTTCTGAATTCTCTACTTCTATAATGACACAGGATTAAGAAACATATGGATAGAATTATAAGAGGTTTAAAGCAGAAAAACTCTTATATGTTTAATTTTAAGTGGAAAATTTGAAGCTAGATAGGGAGTGTCATGAGGGGGTTGTGGGTAAGGAAACCACATTTGTAGCAGTCATGGCAGAAGGGATAGGGACTGCTTAGGCTGTCACTATGTATTCATGCATGGAGGAGAGGGAAGAGGGCATTGTCTTCTCCAGTGGGAAGAATGCTTGGGGAAGCAGTACAGGGTAGTGGAGATGGGTGTGGGTCCTAGAGTGAGACAGCTTCCTGGGCATGTCCCTGAATCTCTGTGCCTTTGCCGCCTTATCTTTGTTAGATTCCTCCAGGAGTAGACCCAGCCATCAGGTTTCAAGTGTGAATATTGGGAGGTGATCTCAGAAAACCCCCATAGGGCAGTGGGGAAGTGAACAGATGGGAAGCGAACAGATGAAGGGAAGGTGGCCAATAAAAAGTGAATTATCAAGTGTGTTACAATTGTGGGCACTGGAGCTTCACTTCATTGGGGAACTCGAGAGCCAGTGTAGACCACCCACCGTAGAGTCAACCTCCTTGAGGGCAGTCCTCTCCATCATTGCTTCAGGGATGCTTCTCAGGAGGTGGTAATTCTCTGGCACTTCTGGCCGAATATACTGCGGTAAAGTGGGCTTTGGGCTATGATCCAGAGATGCAGTTGTGGGCACTGGGAAACCCTGGCAGCATGAGCTAAAATGAGGGTTCTGGAGGGGGAACGGTCAGGACACAGGCAGCATCTGCTCTACCTTTAACCTAGAAAATGGAGATGATGATTATATTTCCCAGAGAAGGTACTAATAAAGATTAAATATAGAGTAAATGGTAGAAGCTAAGCTCTTAGTATGGTAGTTGGCATATAATAAGCACTCAATGATTTTATTATTAATTTTAAAATATTATTAAAATCAGATCAGTTTGTATTTGGCAGAAATGCCAAGCAGCAGGCTGTCTGGCGATATCATTTGGCCATGTCAAGGCAGGAGAAGAGCAGAAACTGCCTATCTGTCAGCGATCTGAAAAGCATCCCTGCACTGCTGGGCTGGGGGCCTCTGAGGTGCTCCTCTCCTCTGAGTTTCCATGGTTACTCACATCTGTGTGCCTGCAGACACATTTTATGCCCTAAGTCTCATGCCCTCAGCCCACCTGATTTGTGCTGCAGCTGCAGTGGGCAGGTCTCAGGGTTGCTGCTGGGAGCCCATCTCAAGTACCTGCTACAGCATTTCTCAGCTTCCATCCTTGGGTTTTTTTTTTTTTTTTTCCCAAGGCAAGGTAGATTGGATGTGCAGGGGAGTTAATGCCCCAAAGGGAGGGGATATTAAATGAAGACCCTTATCTTTGCTCTGTGAGGGTTGGTGGGCCTGGGCAGAGGTAGTAAAACAAAGTTAAAATATACTTGCTAAGGGAGTTCCCTGGTGGCCTAGTTGTTAAAGATTTAGCATTGTTACTGCGGTGGCTTAGGTTTGATCCCTAGTCTGGGAACTTCCACCTGTCATGGGCGTGATCAAAAAAAAAAAAAAAAAAAAAAGTACACTTGCTATTCTTAGAGCCATGTTTGAGATGCTATGAGTGGAGCTGGTTGGCGATCTGAATTGTGAAGAAATTCAAACAGAAACCTAGTAGACAGAAGGAGAGATGTACTATTTAGAGAGGCCAGCAGGTGCCCAGGCATTATAGAGGGTGGGCAGGGCCCAGAGTACATGGGGGAGGGAACTGGAAGAGATGAGAGAGAACGGTAATCCTGGTGCTATGAGAAGGACTGTCCCCTGCAGAAGTGGGGAGCCTTCTGAGACTTAATCAGGAGAGGGACTAGACCAGGTCTGTCCAGTTAAGACTGCTCTGTTGGCCCTGGGAAGGGGAGATGCCAGAGACGACAGGCAGTTCCAGCCGTGGAGAAGACATTATCTGTCCTGGGGCAATGGAGCAAGAGGGGACCACAGTGATTTCCATCATCAGTACTTTTAAAAGGCAGGAATAAGGAAGTGGAGGAAGACAAGGAAGGGAAGCAGCAGAGGGTTAGAGGCCACAACAAAGCATTTAAAGAGAATTGCCTGTCAGCTGCTTCCTCAAATGGCTTGCAGATGAAGCAAGTCCTTTTTTTCCCCCTCTACCTTGAAATGGGCCCTAGAAGGACAGTTTTGCATCTTCCTTTTAAATCTACTAACTCAAAGCCAGATTTATTTCTAGAAGCCTTTGGTTCAAGTGAACCAGCATCAGCATCTTCTCTAGAGGTCTTTGGACAAAATCTCAGATTCCTTGGCTATGTTTTGTTTCTTGGTGTGAGGAGCTCTTTTCTACAGGGTATGTGAAAAGACGTCTTGGAACAACATGCATTGGAATGTGAGGGAAATATTGTAGACTCACGCCAGCTGTTTGCAAGAGTGATGAATGGTTTGAGGAATGATGCTGCCAAGTTCATCCTTCTACCTTGGAGGCTGGGGAAAATATCAGGTGCAATATAAATAAAGCCCTTTAGGGAAAAGGTAGGGAAGAGACTCTCCATTATGGAGGAGCCAAAAAAAAAAAAAACTGAAAAGTAACAACTTCCTGCAATCACACAAAGACTGAAAGATAAGGCAAGAAAGAATTATTTTCATCATGTGATCCACAGAACCCCAGAAACCCATCTGCAACAGTTTATGGATGAAGAGTGCAGAGACATCAACCCTTGGAAACATCTATGTGATACATTCCGGAGCAGTGACATTGTATTTTACCCTTAATGAAATAATGACTTATTGTGCAGTAAAGGAAACTTTGTTTCAGCAATCCCCTGATTTGTGTTCAATGACAATAACTTTATTCTTAGATCCTCCCATCCCCAGTTTTCTTGGATTGTGTTATTTTATCTCCAGATGTGCACAACATCTTGAAAATTATGCTTAAGGAAAATGAGTGGTACTTGAATACCATTTCATGATACACACTTGCTTATGTTTGCAATGTAGAGAGTATTTTAACCATCTTTATAATATCTTAATAATTGTTCATTTGATGTAGAATACTGTGGTCTGGACTCCCGGTGCTTCTTCAAGTCCCTGCTGGTTCTGGTTCTGCTAGGCTTCTAGTAAATTCTGCAGGACTTCTGGGCCTGTTTTCAAAACTGTGGTCCTCATCAGGCTTAGGAGGATGGTAAACAAAGTTAAGCAGTAAAAACAGCCCATCTTCATGTAATGTGTTTCCTTATTTGATCAAAATGGAAAGAGTACAGACACATTATGGAAGAAATGTAAAATGTGTTTGTATTTCAAAGATAACATGAAATCATGAAGAAATTTTGTATATAGAGTTGCTTGCTCGGAAACATTTCCTGGGCCTTCTAACCCTCTATATCCTCTCACCTCCTCACTCAGGTGTGCTTTCACTCTGCTCTTGTTACAGGTGCTTAGGAGGAACATATTAAAGCAATAGCCTGGGAAGAATGCTGGAACTGGAATCAGGGTAGCCTTGTCTTGTCTACTTAGTAACCTTGTTGCCATAAGCACAGACGGTGATGACATTAACGCTCTGAGATTCACTATAGAAAGGAAAAGTTCTTACTTATCCCACAAGGTCATTAAGACTGAAATGTAATTAGATTGTTAGTATCAAAGCAGATTTTGGCCATTAGTGAAATGAATATAAAAATTCAAAATATAGATCTTTCTAAAAAATCATTTAAAAAGCAAACTTCTTTAAATTTTTTTAAAGTTATAGTTGATTTACAATGTTGTGCCCATTTCTGCTGTACTACAAAGTGATAGACACACACACACACACACAAACCCAGACACATTCTTTTTTATATTCTTTTCCATCATGGTCTATCCCAGGAGATTGGATATAGTTTCCTGTGCTATATAATAGGGCCTTGTTTATCCGTTCTAAATATAATAGTTTCTATTAACTAACCCCAAACTCCGGGTCCATCACTCTCCCTCCTCCCTCCCCCTTGGCAACCATAAGTCTATTCTCTTTGTGTCTGTGTGTCTGTTTCTAGTTCATAGTTTCATTTTGTGTTGTATTTGAGATTCCACATAATTGATATATGGAATTTGTCTTTTTCTTTCTGACTTACATCATTTAGAGTGATAATCTCTATTTGCATCCATGTTGCTGTGAATGGCATTATTCTTTCATGGCTAAGTAGTATTCCATTGTGTATATGTGTACCACATCTTTATCCATTCATCTGTTGATGGACATTTAAGTTGTTTCCATGTCTTGGCTATTGTGAATAGTGCTGCTATGAATATAAGGGTGCATCATGTATCTCTTTGAATTGTAGTTTTGTCCAAATATATGCCTAGGAGTGGGATTGCTTGATCATATGGTAGTTCTATTTTTAGTTTTCTAAGGAAACTCCATACTATTTTCCATAGTTTCTGCAGTGAAAGTTGCACCAACTTACATTGACACCAACAGTTTAGGAATGTTCCCTTTTCTACACATACTCTCCAGCATTTGTTATTTGTAGACTTTTTTTTTTTTTTTTTTAAGGGACGCACCTGTGGCATATGAAGTTCCTAGGCTAGGAGTCGAATCAGAGCTACAGCTGCTGGCCTACACCACAGCCACAGCAACTTGGGATCTGAGCTGAATGTGCAAACTACATCACAACTCATAGAAACTAGGGATCCCCGCCCACTGAGCAAGGCCAGGGATCTAACCCCCACCCTCATGGATCCTAGTCAGTTTCATTTCTGCTGCACCACAATGGGGACTCCTTATTTGTAGACTTTTAAATGATGGCCATTCTGACAGTTGTAAGGTGGTACCTCATTGTAGTTTTGATTTGCATTTCTCTAATAATTACTGATACTGAGTATCTTTTCATGTGCCTATTGGCCATCTGTACATCTTCCTTGGAGAAATGTCTATTTAGCCTTCTAAAAAGCAGACTTCTTGAATTTTCCATGTGCTGTTCCATGATTTTTAAATGTTGGTTTACTTCACAATAGTGTCTTGCCCTATGCATATTAAATACATTGAAATCATTCTTTCCTTCTGCAAAGAAATACATCTTCTCACTGCTCATTCTTCCAGTTCATTTTGATTTCTGTTTAAATGCTACTTCTTTGGAGTGCCTTCCCTGACCAACATATCTGCCCCATTTACTCCATCCCTACTCTCCACATTTACCCTACCCCTGCTTTTTTTCCTCTCATGTTACATACCACTCTCTGAAGTTCTGTTGCATCCTTATTTATTGTCTATATCTCATGAATAAGAAACAGCTTGACAAGGGGAGATCATGTCCATTTCTGTCCCCCCCTCCCCCCACCATGCCTTAGTGTTTACAATAGAACTAGACTCAGAGGTCCTACCGTGGCTCAGAGGAAACAAACCCCACTAGTATCCATGAGGATGCAAGTTCATCCCTGGCCTCACTCAATGGGTGAAGGATCCAGTGTTGCCGTGAGCTATGGTGTAGGTTGCAGACGTGGCTGGGATCCCACATTGCTGTGGCTGCAGTGTAGGCCAGTGGCTACAGCTCCGATTCAACCCCATGTGGGGGAACTCCATATGTCTCGAGTGCTGCCCTAAAAAGACTAAATAAATAATTAAATAAAATAGAACTAGACTCATTGTAGGTCCTCAATAAATATTTGTAGAATGAAGCAATGAATGATTTTTTTTTTCCTCCTCGAAAGAGATTTATAGTCCTTAGGGTCTTTCAAGTCCCCATACTTGATAGTGACATTGGAAGAAGATATTTCTTTACTGTGAAATACCAGCATTGTAACTCTCCTGAAAAATGGCAGCTGGTGGGTGACTTCAGAGGAGAGGAGGCCACAGGAAGTGGTGGGGACTGTGTGTGGGGAGGCAAGGCCGGTCGACCCTGGAGGGTGAGGTGGGGATTGGAAATTTACCAGCTCGGAAGTTGTGCTTTAATAGTGCAGGCCCCTATTGCTCCATTTTCTAGTGTCTTTTAAAGAATATGTAAATCTCTATTGATTTTTAAATGTTGGCTCAAACAAATTTGCAGGTCAAATATAATACTTCTTTGGGTTACTTTTGACCTCTGAGGTGAATGCTTTTGAGTTTTTAGGAAGCCTGAAAAAATAGAATAGGACACATCCACATGCTTAAAATGTCCTTGAGGAGTTCTGCCCCCCAGTAAATGGCCTGGTTGGGTCTGGCAGGAATTTATACAGCATGACAGGGACCTAGGGCTAGGAGGCCAACACTTCTGATTCAGTTAGACGTGTCCCAAAGCACCTTCCTAGGTTGGCCTCACCTCACCATGTTCTTTTCTGTAGTTCCTCAGCACTTCCCAATTTGTGCCAATTTGGTTTTGCTCTTACAAGTTTACTAGTCTCAGACCACTTCACATGCAAACACACCTTCCTTTGAGCTCTCACAATATTCCATGATAGCTCCTAACATGGCATTGGTATTTCCTTCACCGGAGGGTAGGAGAACTGAGGATTATTAGCAGCTGTAAATTATTTATCTTTGTACCCCAACTATGCCTAGTGGGAAACTTTGTCCTTATGTCCTAAGTAAAAAATATTCATGGTCAGATGAACATGAGCTGTGCACGGCATGGATCTGGTCTTGTTAGTTCCCAGAATAGTGTCATACAGTGGTATACACCTAACACTCAATAAATGTTTATTGACTGAATGACTGCTTTCCTCCTTACATATCTGTCTTCTGTTAGTGGAGCAGCCTTTACTGGCCCTGAATTTCTACCATTCACCCTTTCTTCCACATAGTTCCAATCCCTCCGTGGTGATGTAGAGAAGGTCCATTGACATTGACAGATAAGAGCCATTCCCTTGCATTTCTTCTACTGGCAGAAACTCAGCATGAAGGGCACTTTTCTATTAGGATGTGATTTTTAGTATTGGTATCTATTAGGTAAAATTGTATGCAGTGCTCATCTGCCATGAACTAACTAGTCTCCAGAGCTGAAACACAGCTCTTAATTTAATAGCAGTCATTCTCATCACAGGAAAGCACAAGTGATGATGACCAGGAGTTTCCAAACTATGTTGGTCCAGTGGTTTGATCAAGGAAGCCACACTCCTCAGTTAGCACCTCCAGCAAGTCACACCCAGCAACCAAAGGAGTTGCAGAACAATCTCACCCCACCCCTGAGTTGGTTCACCTAGTAATTTACTTAGTCCGGATACTTCCCTGCCCCCTACAAGATTTCCTCCTTCTTTGCCCATCCCCCAGAGCTACCCCCCAAATCCACTTAGCAAGTGATTTTCAATATCCATTGAATTGCAAGGAGGGGACTTTTTCCCTTAATGGAAAAAAAAAAAAATCAGCTTCACACAGGTGCAGTGACCTGCCTTGATGAAGAAAGGCTACCTGGATGCCTACAACAGAACCCAGTTTTATACAATAACCCCCCGCTGCAATGTGAGGCTCCAGGTAATGTGATCTGTTTTCACACAGCCCAGTGCTAGGGTGCTGCTGCCACTCACTGTGAAGGTTACTATCTGTCTTTTATTGTAATTACAAAAGCTTACTGCAAAACCCGAAACCTTGCTGGGAAATCGCCTACCTACACAAAGAACACAGAGTCCCTATCGTTTCAGAGTTCAGTTCTTTCTGAGCTTTTTGATAAAGGAGTTTTTGTCTGCCTTGGGAAGCTCCAACACGGAGGAACTGAAAATCCAGGTTAGCTGATGGCTTAGGGTGTTTCTGTGGAGAAGGTGCTCTTTGGTGGTTTGCATACAGCTGCTTTACAATTTAAGTCACAAAAGTTAATCAAAACTGCAGCACTGATACATTTTAGATAATGGGAGGAGGGAGGGGGGAGAGAAAGGGAGAGAGTCAGACAGAGAGTTTCCTACTAAATGATGTCTCCTGTTTTTTCAGATCCTATCGGCTTTCCTTGAAGGAGGTGTTACAGTGTGTTTATTCTCCCGCTGTTTGCTTTCACCACCCCGGGCTCAAGATTTGAATACTATAATCACAATGCGGGAGGGTGTTGGAGGTATTTATTTTTATTCCCACTGCCAGCATCATCACGGTGTGTGATCCAAATTCACACGCCTCAGACAGACAACATGTGGCCCCACTGGGCAGCTGCTTCCCCAAGGCTGAGATACCGTTAAGGTTCATGTTTTGCCTCATCAAAAAGGTGAGATCGAAAATGTATCAGTGAAACCTACACTCACAGTAGCTTACTTGACAGATTTGAAATGTGTTCCAAACGTGTGATTTGTTGTTCCGTGGGAGCCCAGGACAAAGGGTGCGTGTGCATACCTGTGGGTACGTGTATTAGCTGTTGCAGATGTGGCGAATGCTGTAAACGGGCTCTCTTCCTCCTTATTAACAGAAGCTGGCTTTCCCTGGGCAGCAAGGTGTTTAGCTTGAAGATCAAGTTTCTCTTGAGGTAGTTGTGGCCATGTGACCACTTTCAGCTGAGTGGATTTGGGCAGAGTGTTCTGTGGGACTTCCAGGAAGGCTTCTGAAAAGCAAGGGAGGACACTTTGGCCCTTCTCATCTCCCTGCAGGCTAGAAAGCTGATCTGAGGCTAGTGCCCCAATTAGCCTTCTTGGACTCCAAGGTGACCTTGAAGACAGCCCTGAGGGGTGAGATGTGGAGCGGGAAGAGAGAAGGCATCTCAGTTGATGAAGATTTTGCTGAGTTATCACACCAGCCCTGACTTGCCTCCTCTTGTTTTCCTTGTGAGAGAAAATACCTTTGTGTGTTTAGGTCATTATTTTTGCCATCTCTGTCACAAGTAGCCAAATGTAATTGCTAACTAATACATCAACTTGAGGTCTAACATCAACGAGGCCTGATTCAATAGATGTGTAAGCATGGAGAACAGAGACCAGTGCCTGACACCGAGATCATGTGCAAACGGCTGTGAATGCCCCTTTGGAGAATTATTACATTCACCAATTATCTCTGAGTTTATACTTTAATGTGAGAATACCCATTTTAATTTGGCTTTGCATTGTAATTAATTATAAGTTCTCTAGAAAGTGTCGACAGAGCTTGGTTGTCCTAATTGACATGTTTGGCCCATGCAATTTGAGTCCATGTTAGTTTCTTCATTTATTCATTCAGG